>NW_028327172.1:16116648-16425302 GCF_987537825.1 Furipterus horrens
GGTATAGAAAGAGGTATTATGTACTCCAAAATATCAGACACTAGTCCTTAAAACAATGTCATACTCATTCTTACTTGTAAAGTATTTACTTTTATTTTGACCATTCTGTCCAGTTATTCAGTAAAATTGTGGAAGTTTATATTATGTCAGTTCCTGTTTTAATTGCAGGAAAAGAATAAACTAAAAACAGAGTTATGTTATGACCCTCACAGTATTTACTTGCTATTTTACCTGGTAGCATGAGGAGACCTGACTACTCATGGAGGCAGGACACTTACATTCCAGTTACTGCAATATTATTATCTCTGTGACCTTACATTTTCCATATCTGGGAAGTTCAATGCTATACTACACCACTACACTGCTCTCTTTTATAACAAACACTTGTAAATTTATGCCTGATACATGGCAGCATATAAGTGTACAATAATTTAAATTTGTCACTAATTCTAAAATATGTATCTGTCTTCTCTTTATAATTAGATTGCAAGCTCCCTGAGGACAGAAGCCAAACTTTGAAATAAAATAGAACTCTCACTCTCAACCCAAAGACTACTGGGATATCTATCCCATTATCTGACACAGAGTAAATATTTTTTTGCTTGATATTTTTCTCATCTCCACACTCAATTAACAAACCGTTCCTTCAAATGGTGATATTATTCCAAGGGTTTTCATTAACCTGTTAGTACAATAAGAGATTGAGCATGAGGATGTGGGTCCGTATAGACATGTGCACGTGTATAACTTGTCTCTTGTTCTATCTAGGGCAGGATTCCTTGCCATTAACATCCACATATCAACAGTTTGAGCCATATGACACCATTCTAGCCTCCTACTTATTAATTGCAGCTAGTTTTAAAGGGTGACTCATATCTGAAACTATTTAAAAATACCATTTGCATTTTTCTGTATTCTTCTTCTTCATAAAATATAATTATCACATAGATTCTGGGTGTTAGAAAAAGAAAACTGTATGAGAATCATGTGAATCACATCGTTCTAGCCCCTAAGCTCATTCCACACAGGCTTTCATGCCCTTAACCTTAAGTCTGACCTCCCCCATTTGCTTAACTTCTTTACCTATTCAATCACTGTTGCATATGTGAATAGGTATAGTCATTCATTTATTCATGCAGTCAATGGCTGGTCTCTGTCAATAAGTATTTTTAAGCACCCTGTGAGCAGACAGTTGACAATGGCCAATCTCACATCCATCCACTACCCCCAGGCTCCAGAAAATAGTTATTTCATCATATCCACGTGAATAAAAAGACCAAATCAAGAGGTGTTTCTTATAGTTTTGGAGGTTCTTATTTATTTATTTAATACAAGTTTATCTAAAACATTCCCTTACCATACTTCTACAGATTAATTTTATAAAATCTATGGTATAAGTACAAGCTCTAAGATCTTCTTAATAATACCAGGCTTTGAACTCAGAAAAGGAAAATTTCACTTTTAAGCCGTTTTTATTGGGAGAATACTTACTTTTTCACAATTCTGAAACTATTGCTATTATTTCATGGTGGTGATACCAATTCTTTTTCAAGTTATTTTTGAGCCAAAGACTGAATAATAAATGTTGACCTGGAAGGGCTTATTTACTTCCAAGAGTACAGGTTTATCACCTGCTCTGAAAAAAAATTATTTTCAAACCCAACAGTTTTGATTAATAAATTGTATTTCTAGCACAACTGATGTTTGAAATGTCAGGCAGAGGTGAGGGATGGAAATCTACTGACCTCTCAAGGTGTTATTTCCTGTGTGACCATAAAGTGGGAAAGTTTTTTTTTTTTTTAATTAGTCAGTTCATTAGGAAGCCTATTAAGAAACATGACACTAAGAGACAGTGCAATATGTTAAGATAATGTGATTTGAAATTAATTGAACAAGAAAGATGCTGACGAAATGCCATGCAGGATTTTCCCCACGGAAAACACTTAGATTCTCAGGTTCAGAAGTGTGTGCTGGACTCTCATTGAGCAACTCTGAGAACTACATTTGCTACCACACCTAGTGGATGGGTGCCCATATATTGTTACTTCTTTGGCATTTTAAGAAAACCTGTATTGTATATTTTGAACCACATAGACAACTGAGCAAAAACTGTTGAATAGTCAAAATAGTAATGATGATAATGATGATGATGGTTTTTTTTTTTTTTGCATAATATGAAGAATAGACTAGCCACTCACTTGGACATACTAACTGCTTCATCATCCTGGCTTCAAATAGGATCATCCATAATGATTAGAAGAGGCAAATGTTTGCCAGTGCAGAACGCCAAGGAAGAGACTCCCTCAATTCTGCTCAACTCGTCATTCTGGTGCACAGAAGCATTCATTGTTTAGGATGCATTCAACATCACGATGTGTCTAGGTTTTTTAATCAACTGTGCATGTTCATAGTTTAGAGTAGCAGTAGCTATTAGAAAACATTTTCCTCTATAGTGGCAGATAGTTTAGGCCCTATGGGGATTATGGTTTCTATTGCAGCTATTCAGTTCTGCAGTTGTACTGTGTAAGCAGCTATAAAATTACATAAATTAATGAGTGTAGCTGTGTCCTTAGAAAACTTTTTTTTTTTTTTTTAATTAAGTAAAAGAGGCCACCAGAAAGATTTGGTTTGCACATCATAGTTTGCTAGTGCCCTTTCGTGACCATTTCCCATTCACTAGAATCTGTGTCTTTCAATTATTTTGGTACATTTTCCCAAAGCTTATTTACATGTTTTTATATAGCATGCCAAGATTTTATCTTTAATTTTTATACATTATCTATTGACGACTCCTTATAAAAGATGAGGATTTATCTCTTTTTTTGAACTTTCCCAAATTCTGATATGCACAATTTCATTTCTCCAAATATCTCTTTATTATAACTTTAATAAGATTATTATCTAGGCTTGACATTCTTTTGGTCTGTGAGTGCTATTCATAGCTGAATTGTGTTGACTATAGTCTTCATTGCAGATCTAGCTGACTATGTTGTTTCTTTCAGAAATCTTAGATGTCAACCTCTTTATGTCTTTTTTCTTGAGCTCTTCAGAATTTTGTCAAAAAGGACTCTTCTAAGTTCTTTCTATGGGACTTATTTTTGGTTTCTGGAGTTCTAGGACTAGGCCCATGACCCCATAAGCTCCAGTTATTCTGGGAGATGTATACTTTATGTTCCAAAATAAATAATTATGAATAGCACCCACTTTCATTCTCAAAAGTGTCCCAGTTTGGGTGGTAAATTAAAAGATGACCCTCTCTGGGAGCCTCGTGGGGGAAGACAGTTAGAGGGGGTCTCAATATTCAGTTTATCCAACTTATAACATCCTTCACACACTCTATTTCACAAACCATTGACACTCAGTTAACTGAATCCCTGCTTCCAGTTTGCGTAGTCCACTTTCAACTATGTCTGATATCTCCCAGGTGAGAGACTCTGTGTTTGTACTAGTCAAATAATAAATGCCCAGTCTTCTGCCGGTGAAGAGAACAGACTCTTATCTGGCTGTGATGACTAAGGGAGAATCTAACAGGTTTTTACACAGACTTTCAATGCAGTGTTCTGGTTTTAGTCCCTGAAGTCAAACTTAGAGGTAACTGGGCCACAGAGAGTCCCGGTGTGAATCAGGTTGTTTATCAGTGTTCCCTACTGTTAGGTTAGAGTCCAACCTGTTTACTCTGCTTGTCAGATACCACGTTTCTGTCTCTCTGCTTTATAGCTTTCGAAATTTTGTTTTTGTTACATTTTTCTTTATAGGTCACTGAATATAAAGAATAAATATATACATACATATGTTTATATTTATCATAGTGTCCTTATAGTCTTATAGTGGGTTTGGGGAAGAAGCAGAGGATTAAGCCCATTCTCTTCCCAGCATCCTTAACTGGAGAATCATATAATTGTTACAATTGTAATCTCTCCTGTCTTTTGTCCTCAAAAGTGGGAGGGACTGATCATTATTTCATCTCCTTATTTCTATTCCTGAAAAGACAATTTCAATCCTCCCCTTAGTTTTCTGCTGTTTCAATTGATACAATTGCTTTAAACTTCCTTCACACATCCTGTTCTCCAAGTGATTAACTTTCCTTGTGAATCCTGTGAACTTTTGTGAGTTCTCTTTTGTTTCTAAGTTGTGATATTTAGAAAAAGGCAAGGGATTTTTTCTTTGTGTATTTTGGGGGAGAGGAGTAATCTAAGAAAGAGGAAAATAGTTAATTGTAATAGAATGACTACTAAGCAAAAGGCATTATTTCCTATAAAAAGTACTATTTTCCCTGCTTAATAAATGATAAAAATGCTCTCTAGAGGGGTTAAGAAATTTTTCTGAAGTTACATAGCTATGGAGTAGTAAACCTCAAATTTGAGCCAAGGGGTATTAATAATAGATACCGAAGTTCAGCCTTTTTACCACACCATGGAATTTACTAGACTGTATATTAATAGAATTCAGAATGAAGACCTATAGGCTTATTACTGAATAGCACTTAATTATTTAGAAAGCATCTATATTCTTTACTGTATTTGAATTTTTCAAAAACATCATGAGACAACGGAGTTTTATTATACTTCCCAAAGAGAAAAGTGAAATTTTGAGATGGATAAGTGAACAGTTCAAGGTTACATATTCAGTAAGTCTTAGAGACCAGTCTGGGACCCAGGTTGTTTGACTAGTGTCTTGTGAACATTCTGCTAACCTCATAAATCAAATATGACTATGTCCAGTGTGGTACACGATAGAATGATTTATCTTAAAATGTCTAAACTGCACTTTGGCATATGTGGTCAAGCAATGTCTTTCTTTTATACATCCCAGACTGTCAGCCTAAGGTATAAAATTTAAAGGAAAAAAATCAGGTTTCTATTAATGTCAAGGATCTAGGTCAAATTATTTGGCAAAAGGCACCAGAAGGTAAGAATAAATCAATCTGACCATGTGCATATTCTCAAAATCTATAGGGAATGCAAACACTATGAGAATAATGTAATTGCTAGGTGAACAGCACAATTATGTCCATCAGGAAACAACAGAAGTCACATGTGCTGGGGCTTTCTAACAGAAACATATAATACCAATGACTAGAATAGAAGTTTGGAAATGTTCTTTATTTATATGGGAAAGATAATCTGAATTTGTGACCAACTCTCTGAATTACCTCTACTTGAGAAATTAGAACTCTGCAGATTTTTTTTATTATTCTTTTTATATAAACTCTCACTACCCTCAACATAGTCAGTTGTTTGCCACTGACTAATATTTTGATCAGTATATGATAGGGAGATTAGGGGGCCGATATCCCACTCCTAAGGACACTTCGTGTCAAGGAAATTACTTTAGCATCACATCTTTTTCTACCAATGGTGAACTTGCAACTTGTATGTCATATTAAAGTACTTTATTCACAACCCCCAGCAAAAATAGAAGGTATGTTTATGTTTGGATTGTTTGCATTAAAAGGAATGAGGGTATTTCTAATATAGCCAGTCCCAGTACAACTCAATTTTATGAGCCAAAGACAGACTTGTTCTAACATTAGGGCATTCTAATTTTAAATCTAATATGTGACATATTCTATTATGTTGACAGGCAAACTCTAAAATTGCTGTTAATTAGTTAAAACCTGCTTGTTTTATTTTAATCACAGAGAACTAGTTGATTTTTATGTCAATTACATTTTTACTTAATTCAATTCAGCCAACATTTGCTGAGCTCTTTTCTATAAGGAACTCTTTATAGTTGGAATATAAATATGTTCTTTTCCTCAATGGTTATGCATTATAGCAAGTTAGGTATTACAAATGATTATAATTTTTTAAAAAATCTATAATTATATAAATTCAAAAGGTAGTTTAATATAGAACAAGATGTTTTCTTCATTTATTTTCCTCATGGTCTTAGATAATATAGATATTGAAATCCTTTGAAGGTTTATCAAGCCTAGTTTATTCACCAGTTGGCCCAGTCTAACCAAGAGAGAAGATTGCATTACAAGAAGTAGGTCGCCAAGTTCTTAAAGACCTTGTGAATGCTAACATCTCTCAGTGTCTCCTTTCCTTTCAGATATCAAGTCTTCCCCAGCTTCATTCCGCTTGACTAAAATACTAACTTAGTATCATTGCCCAGGAAAGCAGGGATATATATACTCAGGTTAAAACCACCACCCAAACTCAGACATCATATTTAAGTAATGTACTGAAATCTGCATTCTATTGTTCATTTTTGGTTATTGGCTGTGGTTTTGTTTGGGCCCTCCTTCAGCTTTACCTTACTGATATTAAAGTTTTCGTTTCAAACTGTCTATTCTAATCTAACCCAGAATGCTTTTACTTCTTTCTCTACATAACACATTTTTTTTTTTTTTAACCACACAAACCAATCATTGACAGATTGGTTTACAGACAGAAGGAAAGAAAGGAAACTCATATTTACTATACCCTTTCTGCAGGGCAGGGCTCGACTTGCTAAATATATATGAGGAGGAATCAGTGTTCACGGAGAAGGCAGGAGCTGAAATGAGTGCAGGAGGTGACAAGCAAATACCCTGGCATAAGTAGCATCATGGATGCAGCAGCATAAGGACATGGGGAAATACTTGTACATGTGCTCGATGTCTTCTTTTTGTCTCCCCAGATTCATTCTTTTAGCTCCCTTGCTCTTGGGAATCCTGCTGGGTTTTCTCATTATTGGAACCCCATTGGCAGGACCCAGGAGGAAAGGAGGGGAGCAAATAGGGGGTAAACCAAGTCACTAGATCTCAGGATTCTTTTTCTATTCTGTAAACAACTACCGAGCAAGTGAAGGTAACTAGTGTTCTTCTGTTATAAGCCCGGGTCCTGAACCATACCTGTGGCTTCCTTATCCTTAACTACACCTTTGCAAATAGGCTTTTTATTAAACTCTCCTCAAATTGACCAAGCTCACTGTCCTATCTCCTGTGAAGGATGTGATTAAGTTGCAGCCTGAAGGTAACCCTGCGTTTTGAGATGTGTCTTCTTGCTTTCAACCATAACTCTAACTTTTTAACAATGTATTTATCTTCTGCTACATTCTTCATATTTCTCAGCTCTTTTCTACTTGTTTTACTATGAAATGATTGGACCTTATTATACACTATTTTGTTCTTCGGTTTCTCTGAGTTTGCTGGCTGAGCTGAGTTGGAAGCTCCGTGTGCTTTAGGACTGTTTTATCCACAAGAGCACCAAGACAAGAACAAGCCCTGAACACCTCATGGGTGTTCACGGTTGCTTGGTTGGTTGATGTTTAATAATGAATATCCCTTTTAGATTGGTCTCCACCTCAATTTGCCTCAATTTGTGAGTTCTCTCATTTTATTCAGCTTCTTAATGGAAAGCTTAAAATGCCAATAAACCCTGATAATCTCCTGTTTTTGGTATAATGAATAGGGATTTGTTACAGAGGATCTCTAGAGTACATATACTCTTCCACTAAATAGCTGAATAAATATTAGAATTCACTCTTTGATTTCAAGTTCTTGGTTTATTATATAAATGCATTTTCTGTTTTGGAATATTTTTTAATCTATAGGCTTAAATTGTGGTGGATTCTCAGGGTGATCTAAACAGGCATTCACCAGTTTCTCTCAATGTAAAACAACATACATCAGAATGAGAGGTGGTTATTTTTAATGTTAATGAAATTCTTCTCTATTGTCTGGATCTGGGAAAGCCTCATTTCTATGCATGGTTCATTTGCATGGGTAGGTTGTTTCAAAACTATCCTTTGATTTTTACTAATCTCTAGACTTGCAGGATCCCTTTTCCTTTTTTTTGGATTTCTAACTCAGTGTAACAGAGCAGATGGGGTGTTGTGAAACGTGGTGGGTCTTGATGCCACTTGATGGTTCGAATGATTGACTAAACAATGCAATGATCATTTAATCTACCCACACTGGTAGTAGAATGGAGTAACTGATTGGTTTACTGATTTGGATAGAGTTTGATAGAGTAAAAACCAGAGTGTGTTACTTTCCCTAGGGTGAGAGCCTGCTGGGTGAGACTTGCTCATTTTTCTGGCTTGATTGATTGATTGATTATTCTGTACACAGTACTTAGTTATGTTATTGCCCATGGTGACTGAGGTATGCAGGAGTGTTGGCAGTGATACCTTATTCCTGTAGAAGGTGAGAATGCTTTGGATGAAGAAACAAATATGCAGAGCCACCCTTTTAAAAATCAAGCTGCTTTCTATAAAAACTGCCATTTGGTTTTTTTTTTTTTTTTTTTTTTAAAGATATACTTTATCATATTAGAGTCAGGCTTTTACATTTTTCTTCTGCTTCTTGTTACCTGCACTTCATTTAGTTTTTTTTTTTTTTTTTTTTCTAAAATCTGCTTTCAATTTGATAACTTTGATGTAATCAAGCTACTCTACTTTTTGAAGTGGGAAGAGAAATTGTATTGGTTGTCTGAAGGCAGGGTCCTAATGTGGACCCATTCTAGAAAATGAAGGCATTGTTTCCTCACCCAGAGACCTAATTAAGAACACAGTGAGATTGAACAGAGCTGTTGAATCCGTGGTCTAGCATTCGCTTCCAGCCTACCCATGGGCTTCCTGGGGTGTCAGGAGTGAAGAAGTACCTCTGGGGGGAAAATAGCTGCAGCACCCCTAACGTTCTCTTTTACTACCTCACCTTTGGCTAGCGCAACAGTTTTACCTGGCGTGTGGCATGATGCCTGGCACAAAAAGATGAATACAGAAAAGGATCCAAAGGGATTAGAAGGTCAATGGATTATCCATTAAGCAATCAAATCTCGATATGCCTCAATTTGTCTAGGTCGTGATTTATTGCCTGGGTTAAATGGATGAAGATCTGTGAGTATTCCCCTAGGGCCATTCTCTATCAAATCTCTACTACAGTCATTTTTTAGAGCCCTGGTCACTGTTGTGTATGTTTTTACTAGTTGACCATATTTTTAAATTACTTTTAAGTGTCACACAGCTCAGATTATTTTAGCTGATAAGGGCACAAGGCTTTATGAAGGTCAGAAGCAAATAACTTGGGATTATAATTTGGTAAAGAGGAAAGAAGATCCATCTCCATATATGCCATCCATGTGGCAGGGATCCAGCTAGCCTGTTCTTTGTGACACTGTTGGGGGTGGAGGTGGATGCTAAGCTTTGTTGAGCTTCCTGGGAGTGGTACTGTATTTTAACTTATCTATTTAGTGTCTAATGTGTTATTTATACCCTGGCATCAAATTCGGGAAAATAAGCAGTTTCCTGTGTATATTAAACACAAAGGAGCTTTACTCCAACTGTTTTAACATTCTGAAATGTTCCCTAGCTCTGATATCATACAACCTTTGTTTTCCACTTGGGGAATGGGGGCTTTCATGTAATCAGTTGCTTGATAAATTTTGTTTGGCAGCTTTGTATGATATAAACTTCAGCAATAAGCAGTAGTCCACTACAGCAAAGCCAGAATGGTTAAAAGCAATTCTAGGGCATCCTATGTCTTTCTCAGAGTATGCATTTTGAGGAAAACTCTATGCCATTTAGCATGTGGACTGTTAAATGTTTTCTATAGAAGTTTTCAGTAGTGGCTATTCCAAAAGCCCCTCACCAGAATTCCTAGACACAATTTCTTAGTAGTTGGCTTTAGAGTAAAGGTAGGATTTAAAATGATAAATGACAAATTCTGTTAACTATCAGTCCACGCATACTCCTCACTATCGGTTCCTTCCTTTACCTCAAGAGGCTGTGAGTGGCTAGTTACATGGATTTCTGAAGAAACACATTATGGTCCCCTTGGGTAATCAGCTAAAGACAACTCATAAACTAAGATTTCTGTCATTTAAGAAATTCTGACCCTCAGATATATCATGGGAAATATATTCTTTTTATCTTAAAAATATTTTTATTTATTTATTTTAGAGGAAAATATATTCTTTGTAGCTAAATAATTAATTTTATTCAGGCTTGGCTCTTGTGTTTAATTTACCCAGATTTTAAGTGTGAAGACTACGTAAACAATTCTGCCCTCTAAAAGTGAATATAAGTCTAACTGCTATTGCAGACAAAGCAAAGGCAGAGAAACTAAAGCAGTCACTGCCCTCAGGTTTGGCAGTGAAGGGGCTGTAATAAACCACTCACACTGATTTGAACTGTATTAATTTATCTAAAAAAAAAAAAAAAACAAAAAAAAACGAACAAAACAAAACAGAATCCTCTAACCTTCCTAATAAAGTTCTCCAGTACTTTTCCACTAGCTCTCCAAGTGCTTAAAAATTCTCCCGCCTTTTGTTTCAATGGAGGTGAGTTCAATCTCTCTCTCTCATTGGAACAGATCTTCTTCTCCCTATTGCAATACTCTTGAATAATGTCTTCCTTACAGTTTAACTTCATTTAGTGCAATTGTTTTTTGCTACCCTACAACCTAAAGAAACACTGTTTTTTATTTCTTTATGTTCCTGTTCTGTCCTTTTCCATAAACACATAACATATATATACCCAGAGCAGTATGGATTTTTGTTTTTCATTTATCTGAAGTATTTCTCTGTGTTGCCTATGTGATCATAATTACTACACATGATAATCTTGTGTTTTTGGTATAATGAAGAGGGATTTGTTACTGAGAATCTCTAGAATATATATACTCTTCCACTAGACCCTGTAAATATAATATATATAGAATATATATACTCTTCCACTAGACCCTATAAATATAATGCTTATATGTTTTCCTACTTGAGACAAAATATTAATTAAACAGCATAATAATGCACAGTTATGACAATTTTTTTTCAAATGCTCAACCTTTATTATCACTTGGTAGAGTCATAAGAGTGTATTCATTTTTGTGTTCATTTGGTAGTATTAAGGCCATGAAATTAAACTCAGCTGTAGTAAGGTGGCAAGGCATGAAAATTAATACTCATTTTTGTCAGTCAATTCTGGTAAGTTGGCTCTAAATTAGTCCAGACTGTTTCACAATCTTTAATTGCTCTCTACAAAATGTGATCATGCACATTGGCTATATATTATTGAGGATATTGTTTCTAAAAATACTTGCATTAGGCCGTGACTGCTAAATGACTTGGAATAATGCAAAAGGAGAAATACGCGATAATTAAGAAACAGGACCGCTGTGTCAATGTTAGTGGGCCCACGTTTTTTTTATACAGGAACATATTTGTACATTGAAAGTAGGGACACAAAGGTTGTCAACTCCTGGGAGAGAGAAATAGTCCTCTTTTGTAGCTGCAGGCAGTGAGCTGTATAAAACAGAATTAGATGTTGGTGATGAGGTTTAAAAGAGAGTTCGTGTTGTGTTGTGACATATTTCGCGTGTTTCCTTATTTGTTGCATCTCATGAAATGAAACCTCCCTTTTAATGGCGAGGCTGAAATACTCCCCTAAGACATTTTGAATTCAGAAGTGGCAATATATCAAGTTGCTGCTCCAAGAGTAACCAAATGCTTTTGTGAAATGAATACTAAATAATCTTGATTCTTTAAAAAAAAATTTTGTTTGTTTGTTTTGAGGAAGAAGTGGTAATTCTAAAGTAAAGATGAGGGCTAATAGGCCTAGTAGAGGTTAATAAGAAATAATATTGAATGTAAAGTTCAATTGAAATTTTTTTTTTAATAATAATATAGGTATAGTAGAGGTGAATAACATTTGGCACTTTTTTTTTTCAATTCTATTATGTAAAAAATAAAAAAATACAGGAAATTCTCTATAAATGTAGAGGTGAAATAGAAAATGCTGTAGAATATTTAAAAGAAGTTGCTGAACTGTGAAGACTGATGTTTGAGTCATAAAATCAGGTTTTAGTTAACAAAGTTAATACATTTCAAGCTTCTTCTGTCTCTAGAATTAATAAAATGAGAATGATGAATGATTGTTGAATTGAAAACAAATTGGCTTGCATTTTGAACCATGTCAAGTTTAATTTAGCAGAGATGTTAATTTGAGGTAATTTTATGTTAATAGTTATGGGGGAACATTACTGGGACCAGAACACTCAGCCAGATGCACTGAATGGGGGCCCTGTGGACTCACATGAGCCAAAGATGGATTGAAGCAAGCTGCAAAGGTGCTAAGTCATCACAAGCCTGTGATTCTTGGCTCTCTGCTCCAGAATCTCAGAAAGCCTGAGACATCAGATTTCCTAAATCAATATTTCCTAATTATTATACCGGACTTACTTTCTGTTATGCCAAGGGAAAATTTTATTTCATATATGCATGACCTTTACAAAGTGTCACAAGGCGATGTTGCAAGGTGTACTTGGTGTGACCCTGTTCTCTCTACTGAGATTGCCCCACAGTTTTTATATATCTGAGTCAAGAGATTCTCATACTTTGTAATTCTTAATACCTTTTGAATATTCTTCTAAATCAAGTAAGGACAATTCCATGTTTTTAAATTCTACTCATTGTTGTATAGTAACTATTTAAGAAATGCTGGAAATTCTTAAAAGGCTTCTATGTGCTAGGTACCCTTCTATTCACTCAAGATACAGGTGTGAACAGAACAAAGTCAACATTATGTTCAAGTTTAATGAGGAACACTATCTAGTGACTAGTAAGTGTAAAATATAATGAAAGGAAAATAAGGCATGATAAAGGGACTAGTAGTGATGGGTCCAAGTTTGCTATTTCATATGGATCATGGAAAGCTTTTCTCACAAAGAAACATTTGAACACAAGCATAATGAAAGCATGTGAGTGTTCTGAGGACAGAACGTTCTATGCTTTATAAGCAGTAATGCTGGGGCTGTTTAAGGAACAGTAAGGAGCTTGGTATGGATCTAATATATGAGCTTGGGAGTTTTTAGAAGCAAAAGCAGTGGAAGAGAGAGAAGGATGCTGTAAATCCTGATGAGTTGTCTGGGTTTCACTCTGAATAAGACAGGAAGGCATAGATGTGTTGTGAAGAGAAGAGGCGTGATCTGATCTGAGTTAGGTTTTAAACAATTACTCTGCCATTGATATTTTTAATAAAACCTAGGTGAAAGTAAGGAGAATGATTAGAAGTCTCTTGCAAAAATACAAGCATGAGAAGACAGTATCTTGGCAGGGAGGTAGTAATGGCAGTAGTGAAAGGTGGGCATATTCAGAATATATCTTGAATATAAAACCAACAGTATTTGCTAATGTATTGAGAGTGGGATGTGGAGAAAGAGGAGTAAAGGTAGGATAGAATTGCCCATTAATGAGAGAGAAGACTGCAAATCGCACTGAAAAATGGTAGGCATTAAGTGTGTGTTTGAGAAGCTTTACATTCAAGATACTTATTAGAACTTTAACTGCTGTGATTTAATAAAAAATCTGGAGCTCAGAGGACATTGAAACTAGAGACTCAGATTTGGTCATCAGCATATGGATGGAACTTAAGACCGTGTTATGGGATGACAACACCAAGAGGTCTGTGCGTGGATCCTGAGATGTTCCATCAAATACAGATTGGATCAATAGGGGAGACCCCCCTACTAAGAAGGAGTGGTGTTTGTGATTGAAGGATAATGAATAGAAGGAACTATCTTAGAAGCCAAATAAAAAATACCTTCTAAGAAGGATGAAGGATTAATTCTCTCAAGACTCGCTGATGGGTCAGATTCACTGAGGACTAAAACATGATCATTAGGTATTTCCAAAAGGAGGTCAATGATGATTTGTTACAAATCATTTGTTTGTGATCAGAGGGCAAAGGCCTGTCAGAGGTGGGTCCAAGGGAGCAGAGAGCAGTGACATGTGAATTGTTAAGATAGCCAACTCTTTCCAGGATTTTTTAGTAACAAGGGAAAATAAATGCTATGGATATTGATGAGAAATGTGAGGCAAGAGAGAATTGGTTTATGTATTTATTTAAGATATCAGTATGAAAAGTTTTTCTTAATGGAAGGTAAGTTTTAATACTTGATGAAAATCTAGTTTTCACCACAGTTATTTCTGTTATAACCTTCTTTCGCTTTGCCTGTGGGCAGGTTTTCAGTGCAGTATATCCAGCCTGAATAAACTGAACCCTAGTTCCCCACCTCTCCAGGAGTCTCTGATATCTTTTGACATTGAGCTGGGCAACAAGAATCCAAAGACCCTTCTGCCAAGCATAAAAATAGTTCTCATCCCTTGCGATGCAATCTCTCTTAGCTTTAAAACAGGCCAGCTTGGAACTTCAGGTTGATTAAATTGGAATCAAATGGACTCATAATTCTGCACAGCAGCTTTCTTCACAATAGAGTTAAATTTACTACCGCTCAGCCAAGGGTAGCACATGCCATATAATTTTGTCGCCCTTACCTCTTTGGGTTTTGATTTACTGGGCTGTGGTTTGCTGTTGAGTGGAATGCAAACAAATGTTCCCTTGTAAAAAGTGAGCATAATGATGGCACTCTTCCCTCCTTCTCACACATGCACCCTCTCTTTGTCAAACTTTAGTACCACTTCTGAGACAATTACGATAATTTGGCCATTTAAGTAGTAACAGCCACAGCGGTCTTGGAACCACTTACTTTTTTAGTACTAAAATGCAGTATAAAAGAACATTATTGCTTATTGGAATTTTAATGTCTTTTTATTGGGCTTGAACTATAAAGAGCATTGGCGTTGACTTTTTGTTTGTTCTTAAGCAGACATTGAAAAGCAGGAAGGGAAAAAAAAAGTTTAAAAAATACCCTTCAAATCACTCTAATTTTGAAGCCACCTTTGGGTTGTCTTTTGAAAATGCCATTTTGCCTTGTGGATAGCCCGCCAGGGAGTTTTTAGGAACGAGGGAGATATTGAAGTGAAGAAAAAGGAACAGCCTCTAGACCTTTCAAAGTAAGAACTTTCTTTCCAGAGATGAAAACCTGATTGCATTCATTCTGTGAATGTCATGAAGCCATTAGGAACTCAGACCCACGTCATGTAGCCCTTTAACGCGACAGCTGGCCCACTGTGAACCACGTGTGTCCTGCACTTCAGTTGTAACGAGGCTGTAATGGGAGGGCGAGAAGGGACAGCCTCTCTTGAGCCTCCCTTGGCCCTTCACGGTAGCACGTGTCCAAGTTCGGGATCTGGAGGGGATGAGATTATTTTGGGAATGAACGCTCTGAAAAGTTGCTTCTGAATGTTCAACATTATCAGTTCATTAGAAGAAGACATGAAAGGGCATCTGAGAATGATGGCTGGATAGAGGTCGCCATCCTAGGGTTTTAGCTTAGGTGTGTCACTTAGTAACTGGGTGAACTCTCACCTTGGTGTCTTTCCTCAGGAAAATGGGGATAAGGATCGCAACCAAAACAACACCAAGGACCGCAAACACATGAAAACAATAGCATCAGTAGCTATGTTAGCCTCTCATGCGGCTCAGATCTACTCACTGTTTCACTTTCTTTGACTTCATCAGAGAGAACTATTACTTGTGAAATCCCGGAAAGATGTCCCCACAACCAATAAAATGGGACTATTCCTGCTACTCCTGGCACAAAGGATAGTGCATGTCTGTCTATCCATTTATATCCATGTTTACACATTTCCAGGAAAGTAAGGACATCCACTGCTTCACTCTATGTTCTTTTTTCCCTCCTTTTTCTTTTTATTTGCTTTCTTTTTAAAAATAATATAATAGAAAGAAGGGTTTCTTGAAAATACCAGACTGGCATGAGATAAAGGGCAATGAACTCAGAATCACCCAATTTGGCCTTTTAGTGGAATTATCCATTACCTTCTCATAACCTGACTATAAACTGAGTGTGCCTAATTAAATAGGGTCCCCTTTAGCTTGGCTAATAGACAAATTTATAAGAGCCATTATTTAATAGAAAGCAATGTGGAGCTGTACTAGGAAATGTGATTTTTAAATCTTGGATTCTGTTATGGTTTTTTTTTTTTTTTTTTTGTCAACACTTAACATTCCTAGAACTTTAGATCCTTCATCACAAAATAGAGGCATCAATGCCTATGTGACAGTGCTGTTATGAGGCTGAAGCATAGAAATAGTATAGAACTCATCAAAATTTGAGTCCAAACATAAGTGGTCCAGCATTGATAAAGCAGCTCTCCAAATTCTTCCAGAAACCCTGTCTCTTTCTGGGCTGTGCTTCTGATCCTTGTGACCCAAAATGGTTGCTAGAACTCCAGTCATTACAGTCACCACCACGCAGTATGTTGTAGAAAGGTTAAGAAAGACAGGTTCTCAGCGATGTTCACAAAGATTTCATAGAAGTTACATGCATCTACTAACATAGTCATATGGCTGCACATAACAGCAGGAAGGAGTGAGGGGGGATAGCATTTACTTGGACAGTAAAGGCTCTAGTTAAAAATTAAACTTCTTAATATTAAGAGAGGAGAAATATTGCCAGGTAGCAAGAGTGTCTGTTGTAGATAGCAATTCAACTTGTGATTTTATATTTTAACTTGAACTGAAAATAAAAAAAAGTGAAAATCTTTACTGAAATGTTTTTCTATTCCAATCCTTTCTCTTTTAGCTTAAACAAGATAATGGATGTGGAAACTCTTAAAAGGAGTAAAATGACTAAATAATTGTAAAAAAGGATGTTTTTATTTCCTTCTTTTATAGTGAGTGGCTTTGTAAGTGCCCGTGTATCAGGATATTAAAGAATCACTGAATCATGAGCTAAAGGGTAATTTTACGTAAGAGGGTCAGAGATGTTTAGGAAACACAACTAAGCAGAATGTCAAAGGGAATTTTACATCAACTTTGATGGTTGACATAAGCACTTTTTGAGGCTAGCATAGATTTATAAATTTTGACAGAATATGATTTTATTTTCAGCAGGTATGGTCAGATCTATTTTGTTCTTTCACAGGATCAATCATTAAGCTCATTTAATGTTGTGTATAAAAAACAAAACAAAAATCCAAGATGGTTAGCTGTGCATATAATGAAAAATAGTATTAAGTAAGTATAATACTTTGATATTTTACAAATATATGTCTTAATATCTACAGAACAGCATGTGATATGCCAGGTATAGCTTGTTCCCATGCTTAGAATTGTCATGCTATAGAGTAGCGGTTTGTTTCAGTACTTCATTTATAAAATATGACTAATTATAAATTGCTACCTCCTAAGGTGATTTTATGGTCAAGGAGAAAGTAATAAAGATTGAATAAATAGGTGATAGATAGCTATGACAGATATATAAATAATAGATGATAAATTGATAGTTAATAGCATTAACTCTTTGTACATGACTGAAAATATTTATATAATGGTTAATAACTGAATATTCCTATTATTTTACTTTGTTCTTCACTCTGACCCTGACAAATGAGTATATAGGATACCTGAATTTTTAACAAATGAGGTATCTGACCCTTCAGATTTTTCTGAATTTTATAAGCACTGTATGTCTCTTGCAATCCTTGGACTTTTCTACACAGATTGCTCAGTTGTCCCATGGCATGCCTATACAATATATGAGGGTGATTCTCCCATGAACATTTTCAAAGAAAAGGGGAAAGTATATATAGAAAAAGCTAGACTATGTTAGAAGGTGTACGGAAAAAATTAGACTTGGCCTAAAATAGTGGTTGTATCTTGGAGATATAATAATTCATTGTCTAGGGTTATAGGTGTGGGTAAGGAAAAAATAATCAAAACTGGAAAATCAAAGTGGTGTCCTTATTTTTATTCTATTACTGTATCAACCTAAAAGCTCCATCAACGTAAATAGAATGGCTTGAAAAAGTCAAAATATTACATTTTAGAGAGTTAAATCAGAATGGTTTCTACTAAGAATGATTCTGAAAGGGAGAAGGGGTTTTGCTTAGGACTAGACAATTCATGAGAAGTTTGGCCAAACCAAATAACGAAGATGAGGCACATTTGAACACCTCTTCCCTTATTAGCCAAATGTAGGCATGAATGTAGCAGAACCAAAACAAAACTTGGCTAGGGAGGTTAATATGGACTATTTGGGAAACTCCTACTTGTAGTGAAGAGGCTCACTCTCTCTTGCACTGACTGTGGCCACAGTGCACACGACTGAGAACCAGAGGCCATTTCTTCATTTAGAAAGAAAGGCCCTCTCCACAGGCCAGGAGAAGGAAGGAAGTACAGAGAAACCAAGTTGGGATTAAATTCATCTGAGTTCTTCTAAAAGTGATACTTTTCTAAAAAGTCTAATCAGCTGGCATCACCATTACCACGATCATCCCCTAGAGTGATAAATCAGGTGCGACCCCAGAGCTATGTAACCTTTATGTCCTATCCCTCGTGATCCTGCCATCATTTCTTGTCCTTAAATTCCTGACTAACCCCCACCTGCATTGCTTTCTTGGTAATCCTTGTATACAGGGTTTTGCAAAAGTAGTTTTACAGTTGTGAGTACACAAAAACACAGTTTATTCTTCTATGATTATTAATTTCTGTATTATTTCCCATATGAACAACTACAACCCTACATTTTCCCCACCCCCATTTAGTGCCTCTCTTGGATTTTACTTCTTGCTCATATACATCTACTTTTGACCTGGCCTCACCCTTAGACTCAATCTTGCTTTACCTGCATTCCCCGCACTCAGCATGTTACATGACCACATATAACAACAACCTTTCCTGGAAAGTGTTATTGTTTCTACAATGGATTGATCATTATAAGGAACTTCTCTTGGAAGATTTGAACACTAGGATACAATGAATCCTTGAGATGGATCTATTTCTCCTGGGTTGCTGCATAAATATACTAAAATTAAATAAGTATTTGGATAATGTTTTACTTTGGGAAATATTGATTTTTCCATTACACTTTCTCATTTTAAAGAGACACTGTTCAATATTATAAGGTACTTGGGGGAATTACTAACCCTATTTAGCAGCTTGAAGTAAGTTATACAAAAGGTAACTTACTATAGCTTGAAAAACAAGGTACTTATACAACCTGGGCCAAGACCCAGGTTTGGTGAGTTCTTCTAGTCCATGGCTCTGCACAGCAATACAGTGGATTCTTTAAGCCTCCCTGCCAATAATTATGAAACAATGCATACATATCTGAGACTATTTCCCATCTGAAGAGAATAAAGTTCTATGTTTACTATGGTATCTCAAAGACTTTCCCTCCCACTTTAATGAAAGGGCACCCCTGCAGCAACCATGCCATGTATGACCTGTAAATTTCTTACACTCTCTCCCATAAAAGCAAAATAGTGTACATCCAAGTTCCTTACCGAGGACATCATTCCCATGCAGGATCCTTCAAGACCCCTACTGGTCTCAGTTAGAAATCCACTTATGCCAAATGGTGGCTTGAAGACGTTATTTTGTCTTCTAATGCTAGTTTTCCCCAGAATTGAAAAGACCGTCTTGCTTAATGCAAATTCTCACATATATAAGTCAGAGGGCTTTTAAAAACAGTACTCTATAACACAATTAGAATAATAACCTCTTTCTCTTTGTTGCCCTTCTTTAACAGTTACAGAAAAGAAACCACTCCCTCAGTACTCAATGTGTTTTTTTTAGGTGGTATGTTTCTAATTTGATTGATCTTTCTTACAGTCTGGTTTACTCATGCATTTTATCATTGTGATGGGAATTTCTGCATTTCTCTGATTTCTTTCTATTTTCCCCAAAGCATGACATCAAAAATTAGATGCAGTAGTGCTTGGGGATAGCTGGCATTACCTAAGACATCCTTCAGGCAGCAGAAGCTAATATAGCCTAATAACCTGCAAATCTCATGATATGTAAAAACCCAGCTTTCCATTTCTCTCTTTTGATTGAGCTGACAAAAGACTGATTTCAAGGACATTCCTTTGAAACTGGAGTAAATGTTTATAGTCTAAGATTTCACGCTTGGTTTTTTAAAAATAAAAACCTCCCATTTAGTAACTTAAAAGAGTAATAATTTTTATAAAGACAGTGAATTTATAATGGTCAGAATGGGTAAAATCATGTGAGGTTCTGAGGTTTCAAAAGTCATTAAGACAATTTCAGCAACTAGAACTGAGCCCAACAGTCATCAGGTAATGAAGCTATTTGGTGAATTGGGTGAAAGAAGAATAGATGAACGATTTTCATTCATTCACTGCACAAATATTGAGGGTCCTTTATGTACAAGGTACTATTTTGGGTGCTGGGGATACATCAAAGCGCAAGACCCCAAAATTATCTGATGTGGGAGCTCATGTTCTAGTGGGGAAAAAAAGAAAAACAAATAATATATGTTAATTATAACTAATATGATGAGAACAATTAAAATAAACTCAACAGGATGGAGGAAAGAGTATGTATATGAAGTTTTAAAAGGAGTTCCAAGTCAGATGGTGAGATTTGAGGAAGCCCTGTATGTACTCGGGAGGAGAGATTTAAGGTTGAGCCAGTGCAAAGGCATAGCAGCAAAGCCACTGTGGTTGCAATGGAGTGAGTATGAGAGAAGAGAGGGGTGGGATGAATGGGTGAGTCTCTGTAGGCTATTAACGATATTATAGCAAGTGTTCTAAGTAAAATAGGAAAAGCCTGAAGTATTATGATGGACAAGGACTCCTTTTGTAGGCTGGACCATCAGGTTGAGAAGATATGACCTCTCTAGGCCATATATATTTGAAAAGACACTTTGTGAACAATAGACTTTTATCCTTGTAAGCAACATTATAGGTTGAGGTCATACAATTCAACTCTTCTATTTTATAGGTAAGAAAATGACTTAGAGAACAGATATGATTCGTCTAAGACCAAACCAACAAGTGCTACTGTTTTGTTTGTTTTTATGCTCAATGTCAGATCACTATATGCTGTGTAAAGAGATGGGGAGAAATTAAGTCCTGGGTATTAATTTTACTTAAGGCTGAACTGCTGTGGCATGACACTTCTGTTTCATATCTGTATTTTAACTTATATCCAAAACAGAAAAGTTAAAATAAAGATCATTAGTTTATGCTCTCTTAAGCAAAGGAGGTGCTATACCTAGTGGCTGAAGTCTGGGTTTCTATTGCAGCTCAATTTTTAAATCATGATGTATAACTTGTTAGTTGTAGCTAAGGCAGGTGGCTTGACTACTCCAAGGCTGACACTTCTGTTCTGTAAAACTAGAGGTATTAATAGTAACATTCTTGTGAACTTGGAATGAATTAGTGCTCAACAGTCTAAATTTTAAATATGTTATCTTAATTATTATTAGATATAGGTCAGTCAAATAAACATTTGTTGACACCTATTTGTTTCAGGCACTTGGACACAGATAATGTTGTCTCTAGTCTCAGAGAAGCCTAACCAGCAGAAGAGATATCCTAACCCCAGTATTGTAATGCAGTAGCTGAACTGTGATAAGAAGCTACAGAGCACTCAGTGGCAGCGCAAAGACAGAAGAGGACCATAATATGTATATCAATGCACCGAATACACTGTTTAAAGTTAAAGTGGGAATTAGAAAATTTAGAGAGATTAGTAAAGTAATGGAGTTTTAAATTTGTTGGCGGGCAATGACCTTTTGTTAAAAGAAAGAGTGACAGCTGAGCTAAACCAGAAGTGGTATTTATACACTTAGAATTAAGGAGGAATATTCAAGAAGAGAAAGTGCATTAGCAAAGAAACAGATGTAAGAATATAAGAGTCTTATAAAAATCACACCAATGGTTTAAATGAACAGAGATGCAAATTCCCGTGTAAAGTCCTTGAAGGGATTTCTTTGAAAATCAAATTATAAAGGTAGGTTGAGTTTGATTTGTGAGAAGCTTTCTAGCAGCTTTAACCCAAAGCTAATATTGAGGTAATTAACATTTTTAAAAAAGACAGTGAGGTGATAATTAGGAGAGAAAAAAATATTGAAAGCTCTGTTGTCACTTGGCGAGAATGTAGAAACAAAAAAGAAAAGTCACAGTGAATTAGGGCTAACATCTTTCCTTCACACCATTGGCATTTCTCAAAAAGGCAACGTTCCTTTGAGACATTGATGGTGCTTTTGTTTCTTTCAGGAAGATGTTCTGTGTCTTGGAGCCTGAGTGTCATGCGGTAGTTGCTACGGTAACTAGTTTAAAGAATGTCATGGAGTTCCCAAGTAAATAGTCCTGTAAGGCAGTTATTATAGCCGACATGTAAATTAAGGCTGCCCTGTCTCTGTCAGTTTTTCTATTTTGAATTCCATGGGTTTCCATATTTAATAGAGGACTCCTTTTCCCTTGTGAAAATCTCGCTTCCTTAACTAGCAGAGCATCATTCAAATGCACAGTTGACAGCCCTCTGTTTCCTACTTTAGTTTCCCATACCTGGGGATCAATTCCACCGTACCACTCTGAGCTGACAATAGTAGATAATTAAGGTGGTGTATATAAGCCAAGTTATAATTATTTGTGATGGTTGAGATAAGCAAATGGTAGCTCCTGCTCTTGAAATCCTATAAGCCAAAATCTTCTTGATATCTATGACTTACATTGAAGAATTTCTTAAGGCATTTGAGTGAACTCCGGACCACTGGTGTCTTGGTTCAAACTCCAGAGACTCTTTGTGTTCATCTTGGGATATACATAAGGGACCCTCTTTCTGAGTGACCACTTCAATTTTATATCTGAATGGCTACAATTGCCACTTTTTTCCCAAAATAGAAACCTTGTGGATCACTTTTTTTTTTTTCTCTAAAATTGTTTTTTGTGTTTCAGGCACTTGACAACAATGTTAATATCAAAATTATTGATGTTTAGCTTCAGTGAACAGCTAGGCTGTTGTGATTCATTTTGGAAGAGTGCAAGATTCATGCCAACTGTTTTATCTTCTACATTCTTTAACTTCTACTTCTAAATCAGGTAATAGATTTAGAAAACAATGTGTGTTTGCCTGTTTTATAGAAGTATTTTTACAGCTCTACTATAAGATTTTATGTTTTTCTCTTTGCCAAAGGTCACTATAAGAAAGAAACACATGAAGATGAATTTATATCTTTAAGAAACTATCAAAAAATGCCAGTCATGATATCATATATTCCTCCTACATGAAAACACATGAAATGGTTCTTTGGAGTTCTAATGTCTGAAATAAATTTAATGGTATATAAATTGGAGTTCATTTTTTTTTTGTAGTTCCTGAGTTTTATAACTTCTCACAGTTTCTTTTTCACCGTGTTCCTTTTTCAGGGTTACTGAAAAGTTAAGAGCTTAGTTGTATGTAAGTGCAATAGATTGTCAGAGACTCTTTTTTTCATTATTTGGTGGAATTAGCTCACTTCTATTAGTTAAAATTTTATTTAGCTGTGAGAAGCAGAGATCTAAGAAGTGGTTAAACAGACAAACAAAAAAATAACCAAACTCCCCTTACATAGAAACCAGAAGGTGGCAGTTCAGGCTGATGGGACAGTTTTTCCATATCACTAGAGACCAAGTCTCTTTCCTGCTTTCTGCTCTGACACTTTTAGTTCAAGACGTCCATGTTTAAGGTCACTGCATGGTTGGCAGATGAACAGGAAAGCTCCAGCTGGCCCATGTTCCAAAATAAAGGGAGTAGAAGAGTGGAAGGTAAAAGACATATTTAAGCTAAGCCAGTCCCCATTTTTTATAGTGCTTTCCCAGAAATTTTATCCAGAAAATTTTACTCCTGTTCTATTGGCTAGGTCTTAAGGAAATAATTAAATGTAGGGGAGCTGGGGACATATAGTCCCACACTTTGTCACATCAATTCTAGAATCCATTAGGAAGATACAAGGGGAGACGGATTGTGGGACAGGTAGCTGGAACATCAACATAGTCACCCTTCCGTCCTTGACTCATGCTCTTTATCATGATTTGACTGGTTTTACATTTGTACTTTCTTTTCATTTTCTTCCAATCTGCTTTTGAAGCCGGTAGCATCTGAAAAAAACAATTTACTAAATAGTACTACTAGCTCACATGTGATGAAGAACTGTGCTAAATATATTATCTAAATGTTCTCATCATTTCAGAAGCTCAATAGGCAGGTGCTATCTTTATCTTCCTTTTGCCAATGAATATATTGATATATGAGTATTTAAATAAGTTGCTGAGGTCACCAAGCTAGTGCATGAGAAATATGGGTTTCTAACTCATATTTTTGGCTGATAGGTTCATTTGTCTATTAGTTTATATAGTCTTCTATCCTACATACAAATGAGGTGATCTGTATTCTCTCCCATCCTTAACTGGGAGAGATTTTTTTTTCTCCCATGATGGTTGAGCAGGACCAAAACTTTTCAGCATTTCTTTCACCTTTCTCTTGCATTTCTTCCTACTTGTACCTTTATTTCATGTAAAAAAGATAGTTCTGGGTATCTGGGGGTAAGATAGCCTGAATTAGACATACTGTAATGTCATTTAACACATTTGGATCAATGCTTGTGAGCTGGTAATTTTATAATTACTGTTCAATATCTGACCTTTCAGCATATTGGGAACTCTCTGAGAGCTGTGGCAGTGTGTGTATTTGTTACAGGTTTGGTTCCATTTCTAAATAAAAGCTGACATCGTCTTCATCCCTTTATTCATTTAACACCTCAGGTTCCCAGCACTGCCCTGGGGGTCGGTTTCGTAACAGTGAACAAAGTCCCTGTCCTTCTGGAGCTTATTGTCTTCTGTGAATATGGGTAACAGGTGGCTAAAGGGAATAAACAAACAGAATATTTCACAGGTTATAGGAGTGATAAACTGAAGGAAAGATAGAGAGAGAGAGAGTGCTGGGATGGACAATGGGAGAGATGGCTAAGGTTCATCATTGTTCGGGTGACATTTGATGGAAGACCATCAGGACGTGACATAGCAAGCCATGTGGATATCTGAGAAGAACAGTCCTCGAAAAGGGAACACTAAGGGCAAAGGCCTCTTGGGGATGGTATGCAAGGGCACACGTGCCATAACACATACAAGGAATATTGTCACAAACACATTGATAAATCTGGGTTACAAGTGTGGGCTTTTGAAGGATAAAGAAGAAAGCCAGTCATGAAGTTATTTTTCCTAACCCAAGTCTTTGCCTAGACTCCAAATCTTATCTTAGAAATAATGTAAATGATGCAAAAGCTAAGAAGTAAATGGAAAGCAACTGAAGCCTGTGAACCTACCTTTTTCAGTCTCATGTCCTCAGACAACTGCCTTCCTCACTAGAAGTATCCTCTTTGGCGATGAAGGGCAACATGTCATACTAACTATGGCAAAGCAGATGAGAGTCACCACGTTGGGGACTTTACATAAAGTCATTATCTTAGTAAATGCCTTAAACATACCCTTCAAAGTAGGTAGTTTCTCCTCTCTTTTACAGGTGGCTATAAGGAAATTGTTGCTCAAGGTCATAAGAAACATATGAAAAATTTAAAAGTCTGGTATCTCAAAAATTAAATCTTCTCAAAATTCAGACAGTGTCATATAGAATAATTTTCAGGAAAAAATAATTTAAGACATAAAATATAGAGCTTGCTTTTGTTGACATATTTTTGAAGTTATAGGTAGTCAAACTAAGAGAAAGAGAAACAGGAAAAAAAAGGAAATATATAGACAGCATGAAAATATGGGACACACTAAAGAAACACTCAAAAAATTAAAATTATAAAGGACATCAAGGTGGAGTTTATAATGGACTCATCAAAATCTATGCCTAGAGTTGCATATGATATGACGAAGTTACCATTGTATTAATTCACACATTGATTCATTCACCCATTATTCAGTGTATATCTATTGAGCACCTGCTATGTATCAGGCAGTATTCTAAGAGGCAGAGATGAAAAGTGCATAAAAACAAACAAGGTTCCTGCTTTCATGGAGCATAAATTTTAGGAACATAACTAAGTCACAATATTTTTAGGAATCAGTTTTCTATTGAAAAGGAGCAAAGTAAGTGAATAAAAATTGATGAAAGTGCTGTTTCTTCTTCTTTTTTTTTAATAGAGTAACCAGAGTACACTTTTTTGAAGAAAAGATATTTGAGCAGAGACCTGAGTAAATTGTAAGGGCAAACTGTGGTAATCAGAAAAATGCTCTTCATGCAGAGTCAATAGCAATTACAAGGTCTCAAGGCAGGGCCATGGTAGGCACAGTGGGTATGTTTGGAAAGGTGGGAGTCCAACTAATCAACATTTTCTTTTTTAACATCAAAAGTCTCTAGGGAAAAATTGGAGGGCAAGTCTAACTCATGGGGGAAGAGATCAGTTCAGGCCTGTAATATTCTCCGGCAGTTAGAACTCCAGATTATGGTGAGACCACGAAGTTTATTTTACTGCCATCTATAAAATGTTTTTGCTCTGTAAATGTATTTTTTCAAATATTTATTAAATACCTACTGTTTGCCAGGCAGTGGCTATTTGCAGATTGGTTAATTCTTGTATTTAGATAGTATAATATAATACTTAAACATGCATTCAGCTCTCAAGGGGGTTCAATCAAAAGAGTGAGATATTCTGTCTGAATATTTAAGAAACTCCACTGGGAGGCAGAACGTTTAACTGCCATAGGAAAGAAAGATGATGTGAATCATCTCAATGAGGATGACATCAGTATAAACTCCAGTGATACCAAAGTCTTCCTGGAAGAGGAACAATTTAAGCTTTTGCATATTGGGTCTACCCTTCACACTTTGTTTCAATAATTAGAACACAGTTTGTAATTAATTTTCCAGATATGTTTGTTGGTACGTAGATGAATGAGTGTTTTTTTAGAAATGAATTTTAATGGGGAGGCCTATGGCAATTTCAACATGGCAAATTTCAAATTTATGATTTCTTAATTTTACTTGCTTACTAAGTCACAATGTTCAACCTTTTAGCAAAATATAGAAATAAAATTTCACACAATAATTTTTTTCTTTGTGGTATCTGAAACCTTCAAAGTATAACTTGTAAAAACAGATATTAAAGTATAGTATGAAGGTATGTAGTGACTAAAATAAATGAAAGCCTCTCTGTGTTCTCAAACCTGAATAGAGTCAAAGAACAAAACCTTTGTTTAATTTATAATTTGTGCAAAAAGTAATATACAGCCATTGAAGATAAATTTAAAATACTGTGATATCTAAAGAAGTCATATTACCCCTTGGTCCAGCCATCCAGAAATAATTATTAACATTGTTGTGTTAATAATTATAGTTGCTTATTTAGCTTATTTGCACATACAGCATCTTTTCTAATAGAAGTAAAAAGATCTTCTGAAGATATTTGTTAAACAAACATCTAAAAGAAAAGCAGTTTAGAAATATAATGATTTTTTTTTTATTTATCTTTTATTTCAAAGATTCATTGTAAACACAGTCACTTGTTTTGACAGTTGGCCAGGAGGTTATATTTCCTTTGGGTTAAATGTAGAATTACTGAAATTCAAACATAAGCTCATTCAATGAAGCCTCATATAATTGGCAGAAAAACTGATTTAACTAAACATTAGCCCTGGCAAAATAAATTTGAACAGGCAGCCGATTCACAAAATTGCTAATTGTTCTTACTTGACTGTGTATCTTATTTGTCATTTAGTCTTTCACTATTTGATATATATAGTCAATCTCATGTCCTTCTAATATTATTTCAACTTTAGCTCCCTGAATTATTCAGAAGTATAATTCACAAGTAAAATATTTAATGTTTCAGTTATTTAAAGTATAACTTGTAATGAAAGATATCAAAGAACAAAGATACATATATATATATATATATATATGCCTATGTATACATATACATGCATAGTCTGTTGATAACTGAAATAATATTATTTGTTATGTACTCATTCAATCAACTAATATTTCTGGAATGCTTTTGATATATGGTTCCTATCTTAAAGAAATGGTTCTGAGCCAGGAATGACTATTCCATACCACCACCCAAACATTTGACAATATCTGGATACATATTTGGTTGTCACATCTGGTGGGGGCTGGGTGCTACTAATATCTAGTAGTTAGAGATCAGGGGTGCTGCTCAATATTCTGTAATGCACAGGATAGGACACACAACAATGACCTAGTTCAATATATCAATTTTGCTGAGGTTGAGAAACCCCATTTAAATATATTTCTCAATCTTAGCATGGGAGGCAGGTGTGCTCTTATATCAATGGAATTAAAATAATAAGTACCAACAATAACTATTTATGGTAGATAGACAAAGACTGTCTACTTCCCCTGAAACAGTCTGAGAGATCTGGGGAAGTGATATTGACCTGAAAAGGGGAGGAGAAGGCAAGAAGAAAACATTTCAGAGAATGGCAACAGCTTGAGCAAAGAATAGAAATATCCCACTTCAATGGCTTTATAAGCTTAACGAAGCTGGAGTTCAAAGTGGTTGGTGTGGAACCCTGTGAAGAACACACCTGGAACAGTAGTCAAAGACTCAATGATTAAGATTCAGTTTTGCAAGTTCAGACTCTATGCTGTTGGCCAAAAAAGTCCATTGGAAAGATCCATGAGATCAGAGAGCATAAAATGATGATGATTAATTTTTTAATGAAAAGCCAAAAAAAAAAAAAAAAAAAAAAAAAGAAACTAGAAGACAACAACAACAACAAAAATGGTTAGGCACGGATGTCAATTTAGCCAATAATTATACAGTGCAAGTTCAAAATCCTGAAAGGCTTACCTGTCTCACTACGAGTGGGGTTTGATGGCGGCTGTTGGATATTGGTGATACCAAGGATGCTGAATGGATGGAATTTGCCTCTTCTCTGAATGTTGGGGTGAGGTAGTAAGTGGAAAATTTCAGAAATTAGTTACATGAAACATTGCAAGTAAATTAGTCTGTTCAAGGAGAACATTGGAAGAGAAGACAGGTACTCTGAAGATACTAATTTTTAATTGTCAAGCAGAGAAAAAAGAAATTAGCTTTTGGATGTTAGACTATGTAGCCAGAGACATGGTGGGAAAAAAAGGTGGCATCGTAGGATAGAAAGAGGATAAAGGCCTTCTGGTTGGTACTTGAAATGAAGCTGATACAAAAGAAATTTCATTTTCTCTGCAAATTATTTAAATTATGAAAGAATTACCTTAAAAATAGTGGTTCCTCAGTATTCTTCGGCTTCAGAAATCCTCAAACCTGGTACTCACCACATTTTGATGAGAAAAAACATTTCATCAATCGTTGCTTGCTCGCCACTCATTAGAATAAATTAATAATGAGTGCCAAGGTACCGCTGTACTTATCAAGAGTAATCAATAACCAAGGAAGGAGACTCGGGTTCCAGACTGAAGAATATAATTTAAGATAAGATCAATAATCAGAGGTCCCAAGTCTCACATAGTTGCCAGACCTGGGAAACAGACCTCCCGTGCTGAGTCTGACATGTTAGGACCTTCAGAGAGGAGCCCTGGCCACAGGCTCCATGCACAAGGAGGCTGGATGTGTCCTACTGTGTAACACGGTCATACTATGTGCTGGGAAGCAGGACTTGGAAAACTGACCACTAGCCATCAGGGGAGATGACCCGTTTTTGAGAAACTGGCAGTATCACACAGCTCTGAGCAAACTGTACATTCCAAATTTGTATGACTGATGTGGTGCGAGAATGGCAGGTTGAAAAATTCATGAAAATTCTAATAGAAACTCAGTGAAGCTGGTGGCAGCAGTGAGGAGGGGGACATGCTCTGGCACTCTGTGGGTGTTGCCGTAAACGGGGGATTTCCGCATACCCCTCTATCAGCCAGCTCAGGCTGCTGTATCACAGCACCACAGACGGAGAGGCTTCAACCACAGAAGTTTATTGTCTCTCAGTTCTGGAGGTGGGGAGTCAAAGATCTATGTGCTCTCGTAGTTGTTTCCTGGTGAGGCGTCACCCTCTGTCTTGCAGGCGGTCACTTCTTCGCTGCGTCCTCAGGTGGTCTTTCCTCTGTGCGCAAAAACACTCCTCGTGTGACTTCCTCTTCTTGTAAATCCACCAATCCCATTGGATTAGGGATCTAACTTTATGATAGCATTTAAATTAATGACCTCTTTAAAAATCTGTGTCCGAATGCAATCACATTAAGATTTGGGCCTTCAACATATGCCTTTTGGGGAGATGATTCAGTCCATTCACAACTTCTATGATGGTGACTTGAGTAAAACATTCAATTCACCTACGGAAATGCATCATAAGGGAGAGTCAGAAAATGCAACAAACAGAAGAATTCACAGCCTGTAATCAGAGATAGTGGAACCATCCCATGGAGGTATTAAAATAAACATGCTTAAAAGTTGATACTACAAAAAAATAGTTAAAAAGATAAACAACTGCAGTTATCAGGTTCTGAGAAGGACCCCAAATCTTAAGCTGTGGGGCATATGAGCTGTGTGATTTGGAGAAGGTGAAAGAATACATTGGTAAAGATGTGGCTAAGTGTAAGTAAATGTTAGTAACTTGGAGATAAAGATGATTAATTTAATCAGAGATGTAGCATATGTGTAAAGATACGAAGGAAATAAAATATACTGTTGAGAACATACAAGAGAAATTTTAGAAAAGGAGGATAGAAAGAAATGAAAGCTCCACTGGCTCAGAATTTTCCTGAACTGAAAAAAAGATATCCATCTTCAGAATGATTGAGCATGTTCAGAATGATTGAATATAGCACACCTTTGACAGGGTGATTAAAACCAAATCTACACCTAGATATTTTGCAGTGAAACTTCCGAACTCATACAAACAGAAAAAAAAAAAAAAAAAAAAAAAAAAAAAAAGAATTACAGATGTCTCTGTTATGATGGAGACACAAAGCCCAATGGAATTATACCTTTAAAGATTGCATGAAAAATATTTTTTACCCTAGAATTCTACACTTAGCCAAATTAGAACTAATAAGTGAATCTAAATTTTAAAACTGCTCGTAAAATATACTGTGAGAATTAACAATTTATAGACTCTCACAGAAAAAGACTTAGAGAATGAAACTAGTTAAGAGGATATTGAACCTCTCCCCCCAAAATAAAGATGATATGGTGAATAAATACTTTGATAAACATGTAAGTAAATGTCAGTGAACTTTGTAAAAATAACAGGGATGATAGGAAGATATAGATAATAACATATTTTAATAATTTATTGGTGACTTAAGACAAGGTATTTTACAAGGAAAAAAGTAAGACATTAATGTATACTAGAGGCAGAAGTTTAGTGTGAATATACTCTAAAGCCCTATTTTGTTTGAGAGGAGATTAAACATATTGATTATCTATAAACTTGTAATCATTTATAAACACACACACATATATATATAAATATGTATGTATATATGTTTAAAAAATCATGAGTGAACACCAACAGAAGAGCAAATGACTATGTAATATCCAGACAAAGAAAAGGAAAGGAGGAAGGAATAAACAAGACTGTATTAATCTAATGGCAGAATAAATATTTAGTTGTAAAAAACAGAGACGCACTGGAGGATAATAATTTTCTCTGAGGAGGAAAGGGAGCAAAAGCAGGGAGGATTGCAAAGCAGGCTTCAACTGCCCGTTTTAAAAAAATATTTAGTTCTGAAAAAATAAATTAGCTCAATAAAGTAAAATGTTGACATTTGTTAAATCTGTGGACAGGCAAGATTTATTTATTGTAACTAGTTGGTATATTTCCATCTGAAATAATTAATTATACTAACAAGTTAAAAAAATGTACAGTCGTGTCTGCTGAACCTGCTTTCTTATCCAGTACCTCTTACTTTCGATGTAACATGGGTAAAGTGATTCGATTTCTTTAGGTTTTACTTGCTTAATTTTTAAATGTGTACAATATTCTCTACCTTCTACATTTTTTTTAAAACAATTAAAGTGTATGGTTCAATAGTTGGAGAAAATATGTGACCAATATGTGGTAACTGGTGGAAAGAAACAGGCAACAGCAGCATGAAATTAAAGGGGAGGGGAGCTTTTAAAAAGGGAAGGGAGGTCTCATTTTTTTTCACATGCTGCAAAATGTTCAAGTTATTGATATTGGCCATTAGATTTAAATCTTACTACCTCGTTGATGCAGTTTACCTGAGCAGTTTGGGGAGATTGGTGAGAGCAGAAGACTGTGGGCTGGAGTTGAAGAGGGAAAAAAACAGATAAGAGAATATTTTCAGTATATTATTGGAAATGAGGAGGCAAGGGGGGAAAATCACCTATTTATTTATAGAAGCAAGAGAGAAAACAGGAGTTTTAAAAATGGGAGACGGCAAATGTAAACTATTTTAAGTAGTTTAGTTGTGGAGGAAAATAGGTCAATGATTACAGCTAGGTGGTGAGTGTGTGTGTGTGTGTGTGTGTGTGTGTGTGTGTGTGTGTGTGTAAAGATTATGGCATGTTAACAGACTGAAAGTTGAGGTCTGATAGCAAGGGCAGTGGTGAAAATATAGAAACAAAAATAGAAGTCTGATTGATCAAGGTCCTAGAAGAGACAGGTGGGGCTGGAATCAAGAACACGGGTGAAAAGAGATCGCCTTGAACAAGAGAATCACTTGTTCTGAAATTAGAAGGAAGTACAATGTGAGTATTGTCAGTGATAAGTGCTTGCCTGTGAGGGCAGGACATTGAGGGAGTTTATCACTCTTAGCTTCAAATTTGTCTGCGAAAGGTCTGAGACAATGTCTTCCATGGAGAGAGCATGTGCAATTTTTTGTTACTTTTGTTGTTGCTGGTGGTGTTTCCTTCAGATTAAGAACAGAGCCTCAGGCATTGACTTACCCCATGAGGGGTGTTTCCTCTGGTGGGAAAATTGAATTCAGAGCCAACTCTCCTTCTCTAAAGAGGGTTTTTGTCTGTGAATGATCACTGTGAGGCTTCAAATCACCATACTCTTTTTCAGAAACTCATAAAAGGCCCACAGACAGGAACGATGTGTGAGAGTTACTGGCTAAGCCTTTTGGGAAATAAACAAGAACCAAGACTCCACATTTTCATGTCTTCTACAATACCAGCTCTCCAAAAATAGACTCCTGCAGCCACAGTGGAATGCCATGCTTCTGTTATTGTGATGGCATGAAATCATTAACCCACTGCTAGTAGTAAAAGCAGTCATGTCTGGTAATAGAACTGCTCCGTGGCAGTCAAAGGGAATTGCATTTTAAATGACACGGAGAGCAATGTCCTCCTGAGTGGCATGGCATGGACTGCGGCTGGGCTCCCACAGTAATTTATTCCATGCCCTCCTTTGACGTTGCTGCCATAGTCAAGTTCTTAGCCCCGAACAGTTGTGTCTCACCGGCTGGAGTGCATGAACCCAGATTATAAGAAGGTTTCAAACTTTTTTCTGTGTCATCTGCTAAATTTTTATATTTTCTACATTTAAAATAACTGAAAAAAATCAAAAGTGTTTAATATTAAGACTTAATCCACCCTAAATCTCTCAAGCTTCATTGTCTAGACTTGTCTTTATATCACATATATCATGTAAGCGAAAGCATGACCCCCTACTGTAGGTCAGGCATGTTATCTCTGGATCCCCATGGAACCCAGTGAGGTAGATAGTATGGCCACCGACAAGTGAGTGCACTGATATTGCAAGAATGAACTCAGTCTTTCCAAGATCAATTAAAATTCAAATCCACATCAGAAAAAAAAGAAAATTGGGATTTAATTAATCTCATTTAAGTTGAATTGAATGTCCCTTGTAACTTGTGAACCTAGTTAGAAACATACAAGAAAGTTTTGACTTCCTTAAGCATTCAAATATCAGCCCTCTGGACATGGCACATACATTTTCCATGATATCTTAGTCTCTTAACTTAAGTAGTTTAATATGTTTGAGTCCTTACTCTCTTTTATTTAATGAGCTTCTTAAGAGTAATAAGGATGTTGGACAAACCGGGACAAAAACACCAGGAAGCTTACACAGTAAGATCGATGAAAGAACGTTGTATTGGAGACATTCACAGTGGTAGACATTTATGTTCTCCCATTTTCCGTTGTGTTTTGGGGCAGCACACAGCAATCTAGTGAATCTAAGCATTGGATTCCAGGAGGATTTTAAGAAACACGCTAGGAAAGCAATCACTCCTTCTCTGGTATGATTAAGAGCTGGAATCCATCAACGATGTGTATGACATAGTCCCAGCTTCAAGTCCTGCTCTGCCAACAGGTACATCCATAGTTGAGAAAATACACAAGCCTCTTTTCTGACAGGATCTGTGTGGTGGTCTGTAAGCCTTAGAGTTGCAGCTCTTTGACATACTTGAGTATGGCTGAATCTGTTCCCTTAGCATTGTACCAGAATTGATTGGTTAAACATTTTGCAGTAGCTGATTTCCACATGATTTACAGGAAGGTAGCTCCTTTGGAGGACTGGCATGTAGGGGACACATTTTGGATAAACCAAATCTTATTGCTCATCCTGGCCTCATTTTTGTTTTTATATCATCATGGTGCTTAGTACACTGGATTGCAATACTTAACAGAAGGAAATAATGCATAGATGAATCAATGAAGGAATGAATGAATGAATGAATAAATGTGTAGAAAAACAGTGTAGTCAGTTCAACTAATTTTTTCTCATAGCATCTCTCCATCCTGCTTCTTTCTGAGAAGGGTAAACAGATGACACTAATTAGGAGTCTGCTTCCCAGTTGAAGTCTGACTCTCTTCTCCATGATAAATCCCTCTTCTCTTTGATCTGAAACTCAGACTCACTCAGTCATTAAATAATCCCTACCACATCAACAATGGAGTCACAGACTATAAAAAAAGGACTCTATTTCTCTTGATAAAAGCCCTCAAGTTAATTTTTTTTAGTTCCTTTGAGGTGTGATAAAATCTTCCTTATTGGTACCAAAAATCCCCTGGAATTATATCTTAACTGTTAATAGCTAGCATTTTTAAATGTTCACAATGCGCAGGCACTGTGACAAACACTTAACACAGACTATCTCACTTAATCTCCACAGAAACCAATGAAGTGTTTACTGTCATTATCCCTATTTGATGAAGAGGAGACTGAGGCTCGCAGAGAATTAATAACTTGTCCAAGATCATCTAATGTCAAGTAATCAAAAGTGAATGACCTGAAAGCACACACGCCAGCTGGGACCAGCGTCTTATTGAGGGGAAGACTTACAGAGACAGAGCAATAGCAGGTAAGCGATTTTCTTAATGCCAGGAGCACAGAAAATTGGTGAGCCAGATACTAGATCTGAGAGGAGCCCCGGTCTTTAACTGTGCAGCTCATAAGCTGCATAGTTAGGGCAAAATCAGGCCTTCCTCTAAGATGGCTTGGAGCTGAGGTCCAAACTTTGTTGTTACAGTTCTGTGATGGAGCAGAATTGTAGCTTCCAGCCCTGATCTTCAACCCCAGCATGTATAACTGAGTCCTCACCAGCCCATCTCTAGGTGTGATCAGAGGCCAGGCCCCAAGTTTTGTTTTCCTAGTGGTGTGTTGTTGGATATTCTTGACCTTTAGTTCCATTGGTCTCATCAGCATTCTATTAAGATGTCTGCCTTACAAACTCAGTTGTGACCAGTTTCTATATCTTCTGGGTTTTAATTTCCTAATGGTCCTATTGTTTGAAGGGTGGGGAAGTGGAAACTGGCTATCTGAAGATCCAGCCTACTGGGTATCCCACTTATGCAAATAATCCTTGCCTATTGCCTACCCATTAAGTGGTCAAACCTTCATTTATGTACTATAATCTAATGCCAGAGTCTTCCCAGTCTTGTTATTTGCAGCATTAACTTGACATAACTATCTGTGTGTGCAATTTAAGTAGCATTTATCGTCTACAGTACATACTTTTTCTGTCATGTAGTATTGTTTGTGTTCCTAGTTGACCATCTGAAACACTTATGTGCTATCTACCTATTTCTAGCCCTTATAATTCACCAATTGATACTCTCTGCTCCATTAGCCACCTAAAGAGGATATGTTGTTGACCATGGAATTGATAGGCTTATTCACTGGGTGTGTGTTTAGGGACAGACAGTAGAGAAATTCTAAGAGGTAGTGTTCCTTAGAAGAAATAGTAAATCCCAATTCAGAGTTTATGACTTCTGTGCTGTGTATGCATATCTTTCGGAGATTTTAAACTCATGCTAATAATATTAAGAACTTGTCTTTGTGTCAGTTGTGTTACGTGGTTATAGATTTACTTGTTACCTTGAAGTCTATTTGTTTATATCACAATGTGTAATTTCATTCTTTCCAGTAATTCTCATTTTAACTTTATAAATATTAAATATCTATGAGCTAAGATAAATTATCAGCAATTTAATACTGATGCCTTTATCACCAAATATAAGGTTCATGAGGTGTGATCTGTTTTGTTGATTGCTCATATACACTGTGCATAGATAGTAGTTAAAGCAAAGTTGCTGCTCAATGAATATTTATTGTTTGAATAATTAAAGTAATGAATGACTTTTGCTCTGAAAATTAATTGTTAAATCAATTGAGTTTTCTTGGATAACAAGGTATTGTTTTCATTTATGTTTATTTATTAAATTAGAGCAAGAAGGAAATATTTTCATACCAAGAACTATTTATGTATAAATGAGGTGAGAAAAATGATCATTTATCTTTATTTAACCATATCCAGATCAGTTGGCTTTCAATGAGAAGGACCAATATTTTCAAAATAATTTTTAAAATTGTGTGATTAAAAGTACTTTCGGTTGTATAGAAATGTATATGTATGTGTGCATAAATGGGAAGTGAAGTTAATGATTAGAAAAATATACTCATTTCTGGTGATCATGCACTGTTTTTGGATATATAATGCACCCTCCCCCATTACCACCACCATTGAGAGAGAGAGAGAGAGAGAGAGAGCGAGAGAGAGAGAGACAGACAGACAGACAGACAGAGAGACAGAGAGAATGTTAACTAGAAGGGGACCAAAGAAATCTCTGCTTGCACAGCTTTCCCTGGTAGGCAGTTATATTGTATTATTTAGGAGAGTGAAACCTTATTTACTAGTTGTATGCCCTTGAAGAAGTTTCTTCAGTGTTCTGTGCTTTGTTTTGCTCATTGATAGAAAGAGAATAATAACAGTACTGACAGCATAATTTTGTTGTGAAGAATCAGTGAGTTAGCACTTGAAAAGCATACAGACTCAGTGCTTGGTGCAAAGTAAGCCCTCAATAAACATTATCATCACTGTTATTTTCATGTCCTAATATGTAAAACATGACTGTATCCAGGCAGGTATGCAAGTCAGGAATGTCATGATCCCTGATTTTGACTCCAGTGTCTCCTGATCCTGTGGAGGGCCTTCAAGACTCTCCAGTTGTCTCTTAATGAAAATCCAGGTCTCATCACACAAAAACATACATAAAGCGACCACATAATGCCTGTCATGTCTTATTCAAATTGAGTTTCCTGGAACCCCTCCAATTCTCCTTGATATGTCCTCAACTCTTTGAATGTCTTGGCTTTGCGTGTAATTTTTTTTTTTTCTGGTAACTGGGACTAGCTCAATTCTGGCAATTGTGGCAAATGAGGAAACACTCTTTCATTGCACCTTTGGAAACCTCAAGTAGCCCAAGCAATCCCAATGCAGCAGAGTTCGGAAGGAGCAGAATGAGGTAGACACCTGCTGTTTTCCTCTGTCAACATTTCCAGTTTACTGTTGTAGGCAGAATAGTAAGCCCCAGCATGTGATAGTTCCGCTAGGCAATGGTACCATGGCAAATAAATAGAAACCCCTTCAGACCATGAGAAACATAGCAGTTCTAAATATATCTGCATCTTTATGGCCAAACACACAAAAAAACCTAACTGGATTTAAAGGTTTCTTGAGTATTAGTTCAAGGTAGTCTTCTGATTTTGACTGTGTTAACTTGCTCTGGTACTCCTTTTTTCTCTTTTCCTGGCCCTTGATCCATTTGACTTTCTTCCCAATGACCCACTCTCTGACTTTCTTTAGATAATTTGAAAATACTGACCGTACAGATGCCAAGGGCGAAAGGGATCTTCGTCTCCTCTGAACTCCAAATAGCAACTCTCCTTTTTCATTCCCAGATGAATTTTTTGTAATCTTGTTATAAGTATTTCTGCTGTACTGTAATGTCTACAGAAAAAAATAATGAGGGAAGCTTCTCATTAACTACATTTTAATGGGCTTTGTTAAAGTCAGCTCGCTCCAGTCTCAAAGTGAAAACAATAACAAAATCCTTGACTCAATAAATGATAAGCATATGCAAGTTAAGATGATATTTGGTCAAAATAGTATAATAAAAACAATGTAGAATCTATCATTGTAGTTTAAACATTTTTAGAACTAATGGCTCTTTTGAGTAAAAAGCTGAAGGACCATATCTTTATAAAATAGACATATACTCTAAATAAAATCTACGAGAAATTCTGAAGATAATTTTAGAAGGTGTATGTAATGTATATAGATATTATAGCTCTCACATTGAAACCCGTGCATTATCTCAGTTTATTGATTGCAGTTAGGGCATCACAGGACTGTACTGTCCAGTGAATGGATTACAGGTGTGTCCAGACCATTGACCTTTTTTTTTTTCTCTGTGGCATTATGGTAGGGTCAAACACAGTGAACAGAAGTAGTGTAACTGAACTTTGAAGTCTAAATGCTATTCAGTAGGATGAGTATATGATGTAGTGTTGTTTTTCCAATAAATAATTTTCTGTTACAACATCTTTAATGGTTACATACTATTCCATGGTGTGCATATAACAAAAATAATTTAACTGAGCTCTTGTTTTTGGTCATTAGACTAGTTCAATTTTTTTTTTTTTTTGCAACTATAAACAACATTGACATAATAATTCTTATAGCTAAATCACAGTATTCTTAGAATACAGTTCTAAATGTGAAATTTCTGGTTCAGAGAACTAGAACATTTTTAAAGATTAAATATGCCTTTCAAGCTAGCATTATACAAGAATATGCCTGTGAGGTCAACAAAACTTGAATTCAAAACATTCCACTTGTTGGTTATTTGCCCTTAGGCAAATTGCCTAAACTTCATTACTTTTAGTTTTTTCCTTTTTTTAAAAAGTGAGGATCAGAAGATGTACCTTAAAATGCTGCTTTAAAAACTGTAGTTGAGGTTAATAAATACTTATTAAATCTCCCTTTTATTTTTGACTACAGGGGCCAGTTAGTTGCTAAACCCTGGCATTAAAATTCAAGCATTCTAAATATTTTAGTTGCCATTAATTAATTTCTAATAGGAAATTTGCACTGCCTAAATAACCGTGTGGTATAGACAGACTTAGTTTATCAAATAGCTCAAATTTCAAAAATTTGACTCAATTATTGATATAAGTAACCTAAAATTGCTGGACTGTGGTGAAAATTTTGGTCTGAAAATAAGAACGTTCTGGTATTCAACGAAGAGACTGACACCTGGAATAAAAATCTTATTCTTCCTCTTATTACCCCTGTCCCTCAATCTCTCAGATCCCCAGTCATATAATCTGAAACAGGAGCATAAGGTTACATTCGCTTTCTGCTTCCAACAATCAAATGAGTAACATAAAGTTAAAAAGATTGATGGGTAGATAAATAGATAGATAGAGGAGAGATGTCTAAATTATTATTTTGATATAAACTATTATTATTGGTTTTTAAATCCACCATGAATCTTTTCACTTACAGAAAAAGATGAGGCAGCATGCCAAATTTACACTTTTTCCATGCTACTCAGGGCATTATGAGGTTTTCATAGTATATTGATGTATAGGGCATTGACTTGAAGGATCTGGATTTATTTTTGAACTCCTGTCAGCACTCCATAATTACCATTACCCAGAAGAGAAATGCTATTTTGCCTCCTGCGTCATCAACAAAACTGTCAGCAAATAAGGAAGGCATCGTCTTTTCCATTATTACTGCTAATGCATGAAGCAGAAAAGAACATCTGGGTTTTTACACACATTGGGCTATTAGAAGAACTGGCATTTACTAAAAATCTATTTTGAATTTCTACCTACCTCTTTTTGCTTTGCAAATATATTTAAAGAAAAGAAATCATTTTTATTCCGAAGTTTATATTCAATCCTCTAATTTTGGACTGCCATTGATTTTAAAGTCATTTATCTCAATGTCATTTTGCCTACTTAGCATAAAAATGCAAAGTTAATGTTGGTTGTTTAGTGGCTATTTTACTTATCTACCTTTACTACTACTCTATTGGCTCTGTGTCCTCTATTCCTAAAGATGCTTCATTTGCACTCTGGTCTCCAGTTTTGCTTAATCTTGCAATGGCAATGGGTAGAAATAATCTTTTAAAATGAAGTCTTGCAAGGGCTTAGTCTTACTGGGATAAAAAGGGGTGAGCATGCTATAGCTTAGACATTTGCTCTTTACGAAATTAAAACCTCCGTAGCCTACATAGTTATGGTGTACCAAAATTAGGTAGTATAATGTACTGTTGTTAAGTTTTGTTTTTATACACAAGGTGGGATTGGGAAATAGGGCAGCCAGTTTGTAAAGCAACTTGGCACTTTCTCAAAATGTTAAATGTAGAGTTACCATATGATCCAGAAATTCTGCTGCTAGGTATATACCTAAGGAAATTGGACATATATCTACACAAAGAAATTTGTACATGAATACTCATAGCAGCATTATTCTTAATAGCCTGAAGGTGAAAACAGCACACGTGTCTACCAACTGATGAATGGATAAATGAAATATGTTCCATCACTAAATGGAAAACTATTTGGTCATAAAAAAGAAACAAAATGCTGATACATGCTACAACATAGGTCGGTATACTGTGAAAACATTATGCACAGTAAAAGTAGTTAAATACAAGTGGCCACATATTAAATTATTCCATTTACATAAAGAGTCCAAAATAGGAAAATGCACAGAAACCAAAAGTTGATTACTGGTTTCTAGGAGCTGAAGGTGAGGGAAACTGAGGAATGTTTGTTGATAGGTATGATATTTTTTTTGAAGAGATGAAATATTCAAAAATTAGTTATTGGTAATCACTGTACAACTCTTTAAATATACTATAAAACCACTGAATTATATACTTTAAAAGGGTGAATTTTGGGTATGTGATTTACACTTTAATTAAACTTTTCTATAAAAAGTAAGATAAAATATAAATTAATAAAGAATAGAAATTGAGAAACGCAGAAATAAAGGGGTTATGACTAAATAATTTATCATCATAAGCTTTTCATGTTAAACATTCTTTATGAACATTTCTATTTTTAATGACTTCCAAAACTCTTTCTTTTTTTTTTTTTTTATTTTATTTTATTTTTTTTTTTTGGTTTTTCAATTACAGTTGTCCCCTTTTCCCCCAATTTCTCTCCCCCACCCAGCCCACCCCCTCTCCCGCAATCATATCCCTCCCCGTTGTCTATGTCCATGAGTCTTTTATACAGGCTCTTTAATTAATCCCTTCCCTTACTTATCCCCCTTCTCTCCCTCTCCCCTCCCCCCTATTGACTGCTATTCTGCTCTTTGTTCTATTTAGTTCCTTTGTTTGTGTTGTTCTTTAGTTTCCTGTATTAGGTGATATCATATGGTATTTTTCTTTCTTTGCCTGGCTTATTTCACTAAGCATAATCCTCTCTAGTTCCATCCATGTTGTTGCAAATGGTAGGAGTTCCTTCTTTCTTTCTGCTACATAGTATTCCATTGTGTAAATGTACCACAGTTTTTTGATCCACTCATCTACAGATGGGCACTTAGGTTGTTTCCAGCACTTAGCTATTGTAAACAGTGCTGCTATGAACATAGGAGTGCATAAGTTCTTTTGAATTGGTGTTTCAAGATTCTTCGGGTATTAAATGAATAGTTTAAGCATTTCTTTCTGTCAAGTATAGGTGATTGCCAGTTATTCACTAGTATAAGAAATATAATTATACAGTTTGACAACTAGACCAGGTATTTGTGGTCACCAATCCATGCTTGGTATAGAGATTGGTCTTCTAGGACCTGAATGTGTCCTCTAGGAATGAACTAGCATATGAGAGCCTGGTAATCCTAAAGGTTATTGTCCTCTTACCTGGGTCATTACTGACTCTATAATTCATTATAGTAGACACCTAAAATAACATATCCAACTATGATTGATAGGGTCGTTCATGTACTTCTCATTTGGAGGAAAGTATGGATTGTCCATTTTTTTTCTCATTGAAAACAGGTTTCAAGGCTTCTCCTAGCTAAATGTGGCAGGCAGGTAATACCACTAATTCTGACAGCCCTGGATGGCAAATTGGAAAAAAAAAAGTTAGTCCAAAAGCTTTACGTGTCTTTTTCCTAATGCAATATTTAGTACACTTAAGGATATTATAATGAGATCAAATGAAATTTATAGTAGAATGAACAAATGAGAATAACTAATGAAAATCAAAATGTGCTTTCACAGTTCTATATAACACCAGTTAGACCTACAGTGAAGGGACCTAATGCAAGTTGATGTGTGATTGCTCCAGTTTTAAAAGAACGCAATTCAATTTATGTCTGGTTTCATTAAGGCTGTTGGGATAGCAGTTGAGTAATTCAAAGAGAAGAGACATGTAAAAGGTGCTGAGAGTGTGTACCAAAGTGTATATTTATCCTGTACTTCACCATTAGAGTATGTATGGGTCTATTAACTATCCAACATGCTAAATCTGTTATGATTTCATCTTGTATAACTGAGATCTAGCAACTTTGTCATGCAACGAAGTAATATGATCGCTCCAAATCTGAAGCACTAAAACTATTTGCTGTGTCTGCCACACTCCCTGTGTGGTAGAAAGATGCAGGGAGTAGACTTAGATCTTCAGTCCTGTGACCTGTTGGTGAGTGACAGATGCTTAAACAAAATTAAAATGGGTGTGCTAGCACTTTCTCTGTCAGAGTAATTCTCTTGGGCCTCGCAGCTACTTATGAAAGAAATATGTTTGTGTGAGAAAAGGTCCCACCCAGTTGGGGATTAATATCCAAGTCCCTACATGATTTTACTTAAAATAGCAAACATGATCAATGGAATTGGTATGTTACCAAGTCATTTTATGGAGTAATAAACCTATATCCTGTCATAATCCTATAGGAATGTTTATATTATATAGTTTACAATATATGGAAATTGAAAATCAGAGAGATTTGAACCTCAATAACCAATGTATAGAAACAAGAATGGAAAAGGAAGTAAGAATACTAAAGGGGAGGGGGGATAAGAAGAAGGAGGAAAGAAGGGGAGGGGACTAGTATAAATGACCCATGAACATGGACAACAGGGTGGGCAGTGACTGTGGGAGACGAGACTCAAGGGAGGGCAACCGGGGAAACATTGAGACAACGTAATAGAACAACAATAAAAAAGATATTTAAAAAAATACCAAATAGCATTTATGAAGCCCCTATTCTAGCACTATTTGAGAAGATTCTGGAGTGTTAACACATTCAGTTCTCCAGAAATCATAAGAGGTAGACTTTATTATCTTCACTTCAGAGACAAGAAAGTTAAAGGTCTCTGGTCATGAATATAGTTCTCAGCTGATTTTCATTTCTGTGCAATAGATTATAGAGCTTACATTTTACTTTCTCCACATATTTTAAACACCGTCATGATATTGGGATGTAATTTGGCTTTAACTTTTGTTATGAAAATTGAATCATTGCTCTTTGGTAGCCCTTGATTAATCTCTTAATACCGTGGTCAACCTCACATTATACCTGATCCACGTATACGTTCAAAAAACCGATTCACTCTTTGCTCAGGGCACTGGAAAAGCTCAAGATCTAAAGTGATCTTGATTAGAAAAGGGTATGGAAAGGAAGACTGAGCTTTCTTCAAATGGTCAATATTGTTCCTAGACAGGACCAGCTGTAACCCTCCCTGACTTGCACTGAACACACTTTGGCCAGACCTTCACTTAGAATAAAGAAACAGAAAAATAAAGATGAGTCGGCTTCATCGTAACTAGGAGGATATATGGACTCCGCAGCATCCACTGGAGGATGATAGCAAGATAAGCACACGGTTTGGTTCTTATTTATTATGGAGAAATAAATACGGATGTTCTAAGCCTCATTATTTCAGTTCCATTCCTAGTCCTTTCTCAATACTGCTCCTTCTTATCATTTAACACTGTAAATGACAGGCTGTGAGGCTCAGTTTCTTTCCCTCCTCTTGGAAGCTCTCTTCTGTATTGACTTCATTCCGAGGCTGCCTTCCCTAAGGGCAGAGAAACAAGTGCCAACAACTCCTTGACAGAGAGCCTTTCTGCTCACACTCAGGTTCTACACATTGGTACCAGCCTGCAGCCCACGCAATCCCAGTGAGCAAGGGATGTGTTAGTCTGCTAGGGCCACCATCACAAATTGCCACAGGCTGGGAGGCTTAAACAAAAGAACCACCTTCTTAGTTCCGCAAACCCTAAATTAGCTAAACGTTACATTTCAAAGGGGTGGGACTTGGGGCTATCCAAGGGCAGAGGGATGGAGCAGAAGAATTCTATCATAAAACTGGTGGTGGAGGGCTCAGAAGAGGTACTGGGAAAACTGTGAGCAGAGTTCTGGCAGGTCAAAGTGATACTGAGCTTCTAAAGGATGCTGCTGGGGCCCTACCAGTCAGTGAAGGGAAACCCTTTTTTGTGCGCACTCCCGTTCTGTTGGAATGTTAGATTTTTTTTTGTGATTAATTGTACGACTCTGTAAACCCAACTTGGAAATTTTCAGAACATCAAACAAATGTGTTTTGAGTGGAGGCTGCCTGTGAGAAACAGCTTTTTCTACAACACTGAGCAGTTCATTTTGGCATTTCAATCTGTCCCTTTCTACATGTGTATTTGAAAAAAGCAGACCTGGTAGAAATGTTGATTCTGAGAGTTGAGAACAGTTAAAAGATGCATCTTTTGTTCATTCTCTCTTAGAGATGTGCCCTTATTCTCTTTTCAAGTGCGTGGGCAGCCCTGCCACTCTCATCTTCAGCATTTCCATGAAAGTGCCGTAAAAAGCTTTTCTGTGTTTTGTGTAAATTCTTATCTTAATTGGAGGTTTGAAGGGGGTTAACGATGGCTATTTTCCTGGGTTTGTTTAAAGTATGCTTCGGGGTGTGGAATGCTGGCCCGCTAAGGAGGTTTATTCTTAAATTGCTTAGTGTGGTTAAGTCCATGGGTTCAGAGCTAACCTGCCTGGTTTGAAATTTTGCTTTTGACATTTACTAGTTTAACTTCTCTCACACTCTGATTACTCATCTGCAAAATGAGGATAATAATAGAATGTGCTTCATGGAATCACTGTGAAAATTCAGTTGGCTAATGCCTAAAAACACTTAGAACACTGCTCGGTCCATAACAAGCATCACGAAGCCTTAGAGTTCCTGAAGCTTATCTTAAGGTTCCTTTGCCAAACCCACTAAAGAGGCACCGGTTTGAAGTCCCCGAGAAAGAAAACTCACCTCTAAGGCACTGGTCTGTGTTTGAGTTCTGATTCTCAGAATATGAGTTGTTTTAGGCAATGCTCGCAAGCAGCCTTTGTTAACTCACGTCTACAGTCGGGGAGATAGAAGGTCTCCTCTGTCTTTTTGGTGTCAGTAAATGAGATAAACTTCCATGCATCTGGTGCTACCTGTGTTTAAGCCACTATTGCCTCTTCCCTTCAGGGTGAAGGTAGCCCCACAACCAGCCTCAGCTCCCATTGTGACCCATTCACTGCTCATTCACTGAGCAACAGTATAAACAACTTTAAATATAAATTGACCCATGATCTTTTTTGTGTGTGTGTTTAATATGTTTATTGACTTTTATTATTTGGGGAATAAATGCCAGTCTTATAACCCTGGTCTACCTGGCCCTGCATGATCTGTTTATGCCTAAGTCTCCAAGCTTATCTCAGACACTTTCTACTCCCTGGTTCTCTATGGACTAGTGACACTTGCTACTTTTATGTTCCTGGAAGCTCTTTCCTACCTCAGGGCCTTTGCATGTTTATACTAAAAAAAAAAAAAGAAAGAAAATCTGGTGATCTGTAGAGTGTTGGTGATCCTTTTCAAGCAGTACATTTCTATTCAAAATTATCTCTTCACAAAGACCTTTTCTTACCACCTAATCTAAAGTAGGAACCCTCTGGGGTGATCTGTATTGTACCTTGTCTATTTTATGTATGCCGTCATACTTTATAATTATCTTGTCACTTATCTGCTTACTTGTAATGCATTCTTTCTCCTCCCTGACATTTGCAGACTAACTTGTCTAAATTGGTCATTCTTATATTCCATAGTACCTGGAACATACTAAGTTCAATGAATATCATTGGAAGGAAGAAAAAAAAATAAAGGATAAAAATCAATAATGGTCGTAAATAAAGGTGCTCATACATTTAGCACTATTAGAGAAAAAATCATGTTGTATACCTTAAACATATATGACTTTTGTCAATCATATTGCAAGAAAGCTGGAAAAGCAAATGAAAGAAAAAAACTAGAGACAACAGTTAAGTCCTGAACAGGAAAGTTTTGCTGATAATTAGATTCTGCCATTCAGCACAGTCTTGACTCTGGGAGCAAGTTTATGGGAGGGGAAAACAGCATTTATTTTAAAACCATGAGTCTGAGGAGTGTTTCTTTCTCAGGAAAAAATTAGTGTCTCTCTCCAAGAGGCGTTGCATGGCTGAAAGTCTCTAGACTTGTCCATTAGATAAGTGCTGGGCTGGCTGGAGCTTGTCCACTGTGGAAGGATGTGGGTGCCAACTTGCTTCTGCCACAGTCATGCTACACCCAGAAATTAAATGTTCAAAGCAGGATATTGTGTCCAGTCAGATCTACCCTGGTCTCAGCAGGCTCATTGGCCTAGTTGGATTTGGCACTGCCATCTTTGCCTTATCCTTTCTATCATTCCCTCTATTACCAAGCAACGAAACGTCTATGTGAATCATCTTAATCTCTTGTGCTCCGCATCACGGCACTTCTATTTCTAGAAGGCCAGGATGATAATACTTTCGCTCCAAATCTGTTCTTGAAGACTCTTGTCTCACTGAAATTGCTTTTCCTGTCTCTGCCAGCTGGACACTAAAAAACATTATCGCAAGAGGACCTATTTTAGTTTTGCCATCCATCATCTGGAGCAAAAATATGCACGTGGCTGCTTCAGAGAGAAAGAGAAAGAGAGAGAAGGAAGGGAAAAAAGACATATCTGGTGAAGTGCCTCCTACTTCTCATAAACATCACTTGTCGGCGACTTCTCCGATAGACGTCCTCCCGTAGGCTGTCTTGAAAGACAGGCATTTTGGACTGTCAAGGTTGCGTATACAGATATATTCTCAGCGGTACTGAAACTGATGTTCAATTTTGATTGCTTACCTAATTCCACATGCCATTCTAAGAGCTTCTCGTGTATTATTAGTCTATCGTGGTCTCCAAAATGACCCATGAGGTTGTAGAGGTGAAATGTTAAGCTGATAACCTGGCTTCAGATGACTCACTTTCTACTGTTATAATCTGTTTTCCTTCATGGCTGTAGTTTTGTTGTTTGTATGTTTCTGTGAATATATAGGATACAGGGATTCTCGTACATATCAGAATCAGATTGTAATTTTGTTTTTTTTTAAATATTCATCACATAAAACCAATGACTTCCAAAAACTTGCTTCCTATTTGCTTCAAAGCAAAATTTTAGGCTTGTAATTACAGTTCCACATCTCAGGCCGTCCACTGTTTGCATCCTGGTTGCCAGAGCAACTGGGTTTTCTTCAGCATCTTATATGAGATTTGCAAAACTAAAATATTTATACTGAACATGTTCTAGATTTTTGTTGTGGGGCTCTCAGGTGTATGTGGTCCTCAGAATGAAGTCTGTATAGAGTAATCACCCCTTTTGTCTGTGCAAGTTTCTATCTGCATTCCGTTCTCAGGAAGACAGGAGGAATGGAAGGTAAAACAGTACATGCTGGCTGAGTTTAAGGACTCCCTGAAGAAGTAAATTCTTCCATGAGGAACAGAGCCTAAGGAGCTGGTAAAAGAGATCAGTTTCCAAAGTGACAGTTCCCAATGACTTTGGATCAAAATATTATAATATCATACTCCTTTGATACTTTGTCTATGTGTGCATATATGTATGTATTATGAGCCTCTGAGAGGTATGGATAAGTAGCCACTGGGGGAGAAATTGTCATTATACCAAAGAGTTCCCATTTCAAAGTCTAAAGTATTTAAAGAGAAGCTCAAGAAAATAACGCTGGGGACAAAAGCATTTCTATCTCAACTCCGCTATTTACAAGCTGAAGGACATTAATCAAGTGTGAGAATTATTAAGAAAACATAAGGAAAAGTGACTTGCGTGTCATGCCTGACAGAGGATGCTTGCTCAGTAAATGAAAGTTAGTACAAAAAAATGGTTACATAAAAATATAGCCATGTGTAGTTCAGGCTCGTGGTTAAACTTGGGACAGAGCAGCAGAATTAATTCCCCAATTAGCTGGTGTGCTGGTGCTAATGCTACAGGGATGCACAACGCAGGGCTGGTGGGAAACCCTAATAATTCCCCGTAATTCTCCTCTCTGTCACTCTGTGCGCCAAAAAGAAAACAGTTGAGGCAGTTTCACCAGAAGGCCAACTCTGGACAAGCCAATCTCACCTTGAAACTTAGCCTTTGGATCCTTTTTTTATCACCCTGTGCATGCTGACTGGATCAGATTAGTTGGGAGATGGGAAGGCCATGACACTGTCCCTTCAGGGAAGAGTGGGCGTGTCCAAGGGGACATCAGTACATTCTAGAGGCAACCCAAGATGGAGGGTACCAAGAATGGGGCCAGGGGGCTCTTAGGGAGACAGGATAGCAAAAATAATTATTCCTACTTTGGTCTGAAAACGCTACATCTTACATTTTGCTAGAGTTGGAAGGGGGGTTGTGAATGTTTAGGTGGAGCAGCCAAAAGCATCCTGGGTGCTTGAAGAAACTGAATTTAAAACCAAAAACAGCAAATGCACGAGGGCAAACAACCCCAACATGGTTCATGTTTGCATAAAACACTTTTGAATAATTAACAATTTTCAAGTAAAATATGCCAGTGCTAAAGTCTTTCAAAAAATAAAAATAAAAAACCTGGTATTTCTTTTAAAAGATATTTATCAATATTTAAAAGTAGAAAAAATATTAGTTAAGATACCAAGGAACAGGCTTTAGGTCTTTGAATTTGTAAGTAGGCAAATGTTTGGTGGAGGTGGGAAGATTCTTCACAGATTTCTTAGGAAGAGACAATTTATACATCAGGAAGAAAACCCGGCTTAGATACCATTTTCAAACTATGAGTAACATCTCCTTCTACAAGTCTGTCCTCATAATTGATTTAAATTACTTTTTTTTTTTTTTTTCTCCCACAGAAATAAAATTAGAACCATGAGGAACTGAGGTTTTGGAAACCTTGTAGAATGAGTATTTCTATCACGACCCGAAGGGTTAAGCCTAGAGCTGCCACTAGGTGTCACGTTGGGATCACTTTTGGGAACACAGGCTTCCTAACTGGTTCTGAACAAGAGGCACCTTCTTGGTTAATTTCCACTCCTGTTCAGTTTCTTCAAATAGAGACTTTTACTCTGTACATGTCAAATTTTCAGAGTCTTTTGATCCATCTTACAGGTATTTACAACCATTTAAACTTTTCACCCCACAACACGGGCATAGCAGAAGGTAGATTTTGAACACGGGTTGTTTGATTTCACGGTGCCCCATTGTAGGGAGGGAGAGGTCTCTCTTCGTCTTGTATCCGTCATAATCTCCTCCAGTTTTACCATTCTAGGACAGCTGAAATTCACATGCAGACACCGCCAAACAAGAACTGCGACAAGAATGCAATTGATTGCCACCCAAGATAACTTCCATATATGGAAATTCTGGAGCTTGCCCTGGTTTTCTTCATCCTGTCACCTCCTCCTCCAGCCCCCACCCTCTTCCCTGTGTGACCTTCCAAACGGAGGCACCCAGCATTCTTCCCCCTGGGTCAGTTGGTTAACTTAGTTTTTTAATTTTTTTTTCTTTTCTTTTTTCTTTTTTTTTTTTTAAGTAAAATGGTCCAAATTGGAGTGTCCATCATTGCCAACTCCAGAAAGACTGTGTTTTGAAAGAAGCCAGTTTAGGAGGGTGGTGTTTTGAGCATAAAAATTGACACTTCAGTGCAGTTGAAGCAGGTAGTGGTGAAAGAAAAGGGATGGTCTGAAATCAAAGGGATGGCAGTTTCTCATTTCCGTAGGTATTTCACATGGCTACATATTCTGCTATAGGGAAAGGAAGCCATGTCTCTGGGTAGGCAGAGATGTTTGGTAATTATTGTGAACTTTCTTTTTTTTAGGATTAGATTTAATCCTACCAGAATACAAAAAAATAAGACAAGAAAGTATGCATACAAACAAGCAAACAAACAGAACAACTAACCTGTTCCTGGAAGAGAAATAATCTCCGACCGAACTAATAACAGCAAAGTCCTAAGAAAAATGCAGAACCAGATAAAATCCTAGACACTCAGGTGTAGGAAAGCAGGAACAAGGTACTGGGATTTGGAAACTTGTAGAAAGCTTCCTCATACTATAAATGGAATGTCCTTTCACTCTCTGGGAATTTTTAAATTTTTAACACATTTCAGAATAATTCATTCATACATTCCTTTCTTCAACGTTTTTTAGAGTACCTATGAATTGTCACCATTATTCTTGGGTTAAAGATATAACAACAAAAAAGATCAAGATTCACAATGCCCCTATCTCCATGAAGCTTATATTCAAATTGGCAAAGCAGACATCATAGAATTGGAAAAAATAACTTATTTTAAGGATGAGAAATCTATGAAGCAAGAAAAGGACTAAACACTGGAGACTCACAGGAAACAACTTGATTTTTATATAACCTTTTGTAGAAGTCAATAGGATAATGAAACAAGCAAGAAATTTTAGACCCATTGGCTGAATAATCTTGAGCAGCTCATAGATGCTTGGTTTACTCATCTTTAAAATGGTAATGATGCTCAGAGGTTGAGGAATGCATATCTTTTATCTGAGCACTCTGGGAAGGACCTCTGAGAAAGTGACCTTGTGTCCAAGGTCTGAATTCTGAAGAGCCAACCACAGATCTGTGGAAATAATTTGCCAAGTGAATATCCAATTAGTATAAAATGTCTGCTCCTGGAATAATCCTGGTGGGCTCTAGGAATCACAGGAAAGTTATTGTGGCTGGAATTTCATGAACGAATGGTGGAGGTGGGGGAAGATGAGTTATCTGGGAGATTATAAGAAATTATATGAATTGTTCCAACTGAAAATTTCTAGTAAAGATGGCAGCCAAAGCAATTGTTCAATAAACCTACCTAGAAAGTTCCCACTCTACCTGAAATAAAATTCAAACTTCTTACCTTAGCTTTAAAAATCCTATTAATTTTATATCCTAAGTTAAAGTCCTGCCCATGGAAGTGCCCAAAAATGTTCTGTTGAAATAGTTTGCAGACCTGTTCAGAAAAGGAATCAGGTTATATAAACTCTGCTAGTTGCCACACATCCTTTCCCCAACTCCTCTGTTTTTGTGGGCAGAACCTGACTCTCACTATGATGGTTGAAATAATGAGCTTTTTAGTTAGCTATCTGACTCCCTTGCTGCTAAACCTTGGCTGACAACCCAGTTCTGGCCAATGAGGAAAGAGATAATATAGAAGATGTTTTTATTTCCTAATAAGGAGATACATCACAAAATCTGCCAATCTCTTCTCATTTTTGAACATGGTAGTGTGAGGATGAGATGCTTTGAGATGCTGCAGTCATTTTTTGATTATTAAGGGAGAAACTACCAAAGGCTGAGGATAGTAAACATATGGAACGATCCTAGATCTATAGGGACAGAATTTAACCATTGAATAAACTTGGAAGAGGCCATTTCTTGATTCACTGTTTTGAAAATTTCTAAGTGTTTTACTGTTCAATCTGGGATTTTTGTTTTTTTGAGAATTTTTGTACTTTTACAGAATATATGATACCTGATACAGGTATACAGGTGTATTTTCTTTCACTATATAGTTAGAGCAATGGAAAGACAAAACAAAAAATCCTTACCCTCAGTAAACATTGGTTGAGAAAACTTATCAAGACTTAGTTCTTCAATAAGTAAAGTATCTTAGAATGATGTATAGTGCATGAATACATTTTATGTCTAGGAATCAGGTAGCCACTAAGGAACATATAATAGAAGAATAGAATAAATTGAATAATTCGAACACTTATTACCAAAATTGTTTACTATTATTTCATTATTTTCATGCTAGATTCTCATAAGCAGATTATGTTTTAAATTAGTGTGTATTTTAAATACCATTCTTTTTTTTTTCCCACAGAAAGTTTCGAGTCCTACCTTTCTCAGTTAGAAAAAAGATAGAATGGTCTTGAGCTTAAGATGATGGTGATGATAATGAGAGCAAGAGGTGATGGTGGAGGGGGTGGTGAATTTTACTGTCTTTTATATCCATCCTCAATTTTGAGCACTTATAATATCCCAGGCATTGTGATGAGGATCTTACTTGTAATATGTCACTGTTATTCCATGAAATAAGTACTGTTATTCCATTCTTATCCAAAACTAAGACCTAGAATGACTACGTGAATTTCTTATTTTAGTTGTTCAACGAGAATAAATCTCAAGAGAAGTAACTTGGATGAAACCAGGAGAAAAATGAGTATCTGAGATGACTGAGAAGAATTCACCCCCTACTAGGGCACATGGTACAGAAGAAAGTCTCTATTGTCAATAAAAAGAAATTCCATTTCTATCTGGAGAAAAAATTTCTATGTATATCTTACTAGTAAGGAGCTTAGGGGGTGCCCTTCAGATTTCTCTTAAAACAGCTGCTGGTAAATGTTTCTGAATATTTCCGAGAATAATATCACAACTGCAAATCCTTTAGAGAAAGAACACAATGTGTAGGACAAGCAAAAAGATTTTCCTTATTATTTTCTGGAAGTTATTATTTTTTTTTTTGAGCATGTTACTAGCTGGGTTTCAGAGCCCAATAAAGTGATAAGCTTATCTTCCCAAATGCCAGGATCCACCTCAGGCATTTCTTAGAAATAGAAAGATCTGAATCTGGGCTTTATCAGCTAAAGGATTTATTTTCTAAAATAGCGTTGTCTTTTATTATATCCATGAAGAATGCTGGTGTGTACAGAGTTCTGTAGAGGAATCCATTGCCAAATAGCAACAAAAAAAGTCTTACTTTCTTGTACTTATATTACTTGAAGTTAAGTATAACTGTGACTTGTTTGCTTTGCCAGCAAAATGGTACTTCCACGCACAGAACCTTCTTGATTCAGATAACTAGTTCATCTTTTTATTCTTGAGGTTTAGGCCAGGGAAATAACAGAAGGAATTTTAAGCCAAGGAATGAAAGACTTTAATGTACATCTTCCTTTCAAATCCCCTGTACTTGACTCAAAAAAGTAAAGTTGTATTTTGTTTTGTTTTGTTTTTAATCAGACATTTAAATTCCTACCTGCAGAAAACTGGGGATAGAGGTTATAAAATTGTTATCATCGAATGACTAATTTTATCTTGGCATTAAATGGATTGTCATTTCCTGGATAGGTTGAGTTGCAATTTCAAAGAAAATCCCCAGATATGTTGGACAATTACCAGAAGTCGTGTAGCCTCATAAGTCCATGCATCCATCCGTTCACCTCCCCGACCCCAGCTATGTGTCTGTGCAGCCTTCCATTTATCTGTGCATTCATTTACGCACTACAGAATCAACCAAAACCGAGACCTTCTAGTAAGTGTTGGGTAATGACAGCGAACAAATATTAATTTCCCTTCTATTTAACAATGTGGTCTTAATCTTCCTATTTCCCCCACTATGGCCTAAACTGAACTTGAAAATTACAAATTGACATTGTGTAAGTTTATGGTACAGGTGGTTATCACCACACAACTATTCTGTTGGTGAGTATCTTTGAATAAGACATTGAACATTTTTAGTTCTCATCTAGAAAAATGAAAGAACCAGTCTAGTTGAGTTAGCATCTAACAAATGTTTTTTGTTTCATTTTGTTTGTATGGTTTTTTTTTTTTTAATGCCATTCTTTCTGTCTTTTCTTCAAATGTTAGATGGTAACTGAAGGTATGTTTATTTTTTTTGAATAAAATATTCCAGATCATCAAGGAACATGTATAATACATGTCACTTGAGGAAGATATGTAGTAAAACTGTCATATAGGTTTCAGGTTGAGGTGCTGGTACACTGAGTAGGACATTTTGAAAGTATTCAGATTGGCATTTGCAAATATCATGAAGTTCATTTTACTTCAGTATGGAGCAAATGCAACAGATGTTACTTAAAATGTTCAGGGAAAAAAAGGCTGGTTTAAATGAGCAAATCAGGACACCTAGGAGAACTCAAATAAAACAAAATTGAATAAATCTGTGACAGAAAAGTAAATATATATACAGATACACAATTCCCTCATAGCCATGGACAGAAATTTATTATTCCTTTGGGTCATTGTACGGATAAGTAATAGATTAAGAGGTTGGTGGCATGATCTTGAGAAGAGAAAATAGTTTTTCTCATCTTTATGTCCTCAAATTCTATCAAAATTCTGAGGTTTAGCTGAAATTCTTATTACCACAAAAATGTCTTGGAACAACTTACTCTAAAGAAAATATTTGTGTCTGACACCAATCTGTTATATTTTTAGTTTATATTAGTGTTATTTTACTCCTCCAATGAGATATTTTACCCACTTGATAGAAAAAGTGTTTGCATTCATCTTATTTCTACCACTATACCCAGGATAATGCTTTGTACATAGTAGATAATTAGTAAAAAAATTGATTAGCTCTCCCAGGTAGACTGTTACCAGGATTACAACCTCCACAAAATATTACTTATGATAATCATGATAAATTACTTATCAATAATTTTTCCCATGTATATCATCACCATGGATACATTAGTCAAATAACATTTTTAATGGATAACTTGAGGTGTATATTTCATATTTGTATTTAAGTGGGATTTCATGGGAATTTTATTTTCTAAAATTTGCCTTTCTTTCTATGCTTCTTCTATTATCCTTTTACGCTTTTTATACTTTAACCTAGGGTAGGACCTTTACACAGAACCTTTATTATTAACTAGCTGGAAGAAGCATCTGAGATCATCACTCTGGAACAGATGATTAACTGCTCATCAAAGATTTGTGTTTCTTTTCTATATTGCAGATTGTTGGTAGGAATGGCTGTTCCACTTAGAACTATTCTTCAGCCCCTCTTGAGTCTTGTTGGCCATGTATCTCATTCATACTAACAGAATTTTTAAAATGTATTTTTTTATTTTAATTGTGTTTCTATTACAGTTGTCCCATTTTTCCCTCCATCACTCTCCCCTGCCCCACCCACCCCCCTCCCACAGTCAATCCTCACCCTGTTGTCCTTGTTCATGGGTCATTTATCCTGGTTCCTTGACTAGACCCTTCCTCTTCTTTTCCCCCTTTTCCCTCCCCACCTCCAGTCCCACTAGTGGAATTTGAGGAGAACTGATGAGTATCACACATTGATTGAAATGATTAAGAAGTGTGAGACCTTCCATTCCCTCTTTTCTCTTCTGCAGAGAATGCAGCAACCTCTTAAGGTTCAAACTGCAAAGCCCTGAGAGGTGGCAGAAATACAAAATAAAAAGAATTCTATAACTGAGCCACATGTAAAACTTTAATCACTAGATACCTTAAACATCTATTAGGTGAACAAGAAATAAAGTTATCTTGGTAAGCTTCTGAGAGTCTTGGGAATCTTCTGTTACAGAGGCACCCTTTATCTTATCAAGTTTAAGGACTTACGAAAAGGCTAGGAAACTGAGCCTTGGAGATGTTTGCTGGTTTAAATAAGTCACAAGATGCTGGAAAACTGGGATTAGAGTTTAGAACTGCTGGGATTGCTCGTTGTAAGGGACTCCAATAAGCAAAGAAAGCAACAGATGAGGAGAAATTTTTTAAAAAGGTAAAAGAATGAAAGAAGGGTCAAAAATCTATCTCACCAATGACTTTTCATTTAGTCCTTTCATTTGGAGTCCTTGAACTAAGTGAAGGTGGAGCTCTTTTCCCCTCTCTTCCTCTTCAAAGGGAATAAATCTGTTGGATAAGTTAGGTTAGATGAAGTGGACTAGCTTGGCGTCTGCTCTATGTGATACTGATTCTGCATGTACTCTAACTTAAAGAAAGACACAAGAAAGGGCACTGAAGAAGATTTACTGATTTTTAAAAAGATTTGCTTTTCTCACAATTTAGACACCCTGCTTACCTCGTGGTCCATCCAAGTCCTCCTTCCATCCAATATAATGTAATTTCTCTTTCTGATATTTTCTGATTATTCTGCATCTGACTTTATTTTTATTTTATTTTATTTTATTTTATTTTTTGGTTTTTCAATTACAATTGTCCCATTTTTTCCCCATTGCTCCCCCCCACCCAGCCCATCCCTTGCATCTGACTTTAAGGACATATTAAATAGGCATGTTTCTCTAAGCCTGTGCATTACTCTATCACCTTGCTATTGATACGATTTATGTGCTTAATTCTGGAGAGGGTGAGTATCTTCATCCAGAGAAGTTTCCTGTGTCAGAGACAGAAAGGCACCTACATATCTTCTGATTTGACTTTCCCCCAACATATCAGGACTTTCTGAAACATGCTCTATGTGACAGCCAGAGAGAGAATTGATGTTTTGTACATTGTTTCTGGTTCTGATCTTTTGAAAGGGTTCCTCTATGTGGACTTAAATTAGGGGTGACTTTTTCAATGACTAGATTGTGGTTACGTATTGTTTTCTATTGCATCAAGCCAACATTTGTGAAAAGGCCATGCCGATTCTGACAAAACTGGTTTTAATAGTGTTTACATTGGTGAGCAGTTTGCAAAGGACTTGTTCATGCAATCTGATTTGTTTTGTTAACCTAAGGAGGAAAAAAATGGATGGAGGATTGATACGTGGGGAAATAAAGTTGAGAGAGGAGACATAGAAGGGCCTGTAAGTAAAAACAGAAGAACAAAAGAAAAACTAGGTCTGAAATACATCTTTCCCTACTTGACAGTAGTTTGATGAGGAAAATATCTAACCAAGTGAGGCTTCAGTTCTGGTTTTGCATGTTTGTCTTAATGTTCTCCTTTAATGATCTCAGAAAATCAGAAACTCTGAGTGCAGAGGCGTGATTAGCCCCTCGTCCTGCATAGATATTAGGCTCAGCACATTTGGTAAACCTGTCATTACTGCAAAAGACATATTTTATCTCTGTATCGGTTATCTGCTGTTGCATAGCAACATTAATGGAAATGTAGCGACTTAAAACCACACGTGTTTATTACATTTATTTTTGTCAGTTAGGAGTTCAGAATGTTTTAACTGGATCCTCCGCTTCTGAGCTACCTTATGAGGCTGCAGTAAAGATCTTGGATGGGGTTGGGGTCTCATATGTGGCTTTATTGAAGAAGGGCCCATGTTCTAATCCACATGGTTGTTGGAGTATTCCATAATCATGGGCTGTGGGACAGAGGGCTCAGTTTTTTGCTGGCTATGGATTGGAAAGCAGCCCTCAATCTTTGTCACATGAGCCTCTTTAAAGCCAGCAAGGAAGGGGGTCTCCTTGTTACATTGCCATTATAATATCATGTAATATAGTTATGTACATTCTGCCAACTTTGTTCTATTCTATGAGTTAGAAACAAGTCACAGGTTTTGCCCACATTTGAGAGGATTACACAAGCCATGAAAGAGAGGAGACGAAGATAATGATGTCTACTTCATTATAATCATAATTATATTATCTCAACACTTCCTTGATGAAAATATGTCCAAATAGGTCCAGAGAGATAACCTAATTAACCAAATGCCATCCAGTGAATTATCAAGAACACCTGTACTAGAATCCAGGACTTCTTAGGATGCTTTAAGTACTTTTTTCTCTTTTTAAAATTTATTGGGTAGTAACCACTTCAAAGAAGAATTTGGATTAGGAGGTACTCATTTATTCATTCAATACATATGTATTGAATGTCTATTATGTGCCAGACACTATTCCAACCCTCTCGATAAAGCAATAAAAAAGGACAAGTTCCTCATTTCCTAGAGCTTACATGAAAGTGTGAGTAGACAACAGAGAACCAAAAAAAAAAAAAAATACATATATTAATGTGTAGAAAGTTAGGTGCTATGACGGTAAAGGGCTAAAGAGTCATTGGGTCATGCTATTTCAGACAGATGTCTATGAAAGTCTTCTGATAAGTTGATATGAAGTAAAAACATTAGTGAAGCAAGTGATGCCCCATGTCTCTATCTGGGGTCCAAGGGGAAAATTACTGAAAGGATACAAGTTATATATGGTTACAGTTATAGACATCAAGCAAATTTTACCTCTCTTAGACTTGGGTATGCCACTGGTGGTTAACATCTTCCTCTGATATAGAAGTTAGATGTTGTTTCCAAGTTTAGACAGCAAGGGGATGCTATAGAAGGCCTGAACTTGTGTATCTGATTCCAAAATCAAGTTATGTGCCCCAGAGAAAGGATTATTTCTTTTAAGCTACAGAGTCTTTTTTCAAATATATTTTATGTATCAGTAGACACAATGGATAAAAGTGGAGCTTCTGTGCTTAATGCAGAGGTAGGTGGGAAATGTCCAGGACTCATCTTGTCTGCTCCCCATTCCAAATCTCCTACAGTTGAATGCAGCAACCCCTTAAGGTTCAAACTGCAAAGCTCAGCTTATAAAAACCACCCTACTAGACCTTCTCTAGGTCCTCTAGCTTGTTAGTATGACCAGATATCTTTGCCATGAGTTCTTTATAAGGCTCACTTATTCACAATTTGACAGGGTTACTACAATGTTTGGCTGCCATGATAGGACCTGGTGTTCTCTTTACTTTTCTCTCCCATTTAGGGATGATCAATAGGCTGAAAGACAGAAGGATTTAGCTAAATTGGCAGTAGGGTGAAAAGGACTGCATTTCAGGCAAAGAAACCCCGGCTGCCGTTGGTCAGGTCTCAGGCCAATGAAAGAGCAAGGATAGTTTCTTATGGCATAAATAAAGTAGGAAATCCCCAAGAGACTCTTGGCACTCAATGTAGATTATCTTACACTCAATGTAAATTATAGAAAATTTCAGGCGAACTGTGCATCTGGGGAACTTCGGTTTAGCTATGTCCACCCTAATTTGAAATAAAAATGTGTGGGACCAAGTGGAAACTTAACACTCTTGAAAGGAATAAAGCACTATTAAGATACGTGTCTACAGACTGCAGAATAAAAACACTTCTCCCTTAAGGGAAAAATAGCTGGGTAAAAAGAACCCAGGGAGGGGTGAAGACAGATTTTACCACAATCAATTATTAATACGGATGAGCCAAGGCCAGCTGATGCTATCACACTTCATCATTCAAATTCTTGTTATTGGAATACACAACAGTATGTTAGCGCTGCCGTACTTTCCTGACGGTGGCAAGAGGCGTTAATTTCTAAGGAGCTGAACAAGTGACAGTGAGCTTCGAAAGGGGCCTGGTGCTCAATGATTGGGTTGTAATTATTCTGCAAGGGCTTTCATCATCATTACCCAAGCTTCCGCAGACACAGCACGTTTGAAAATAAACCATGGCCCAGCTAGCGCCACATCATTTCAGACTTCAACATCGAGCCTCTGGTTGGCTGATATATTTTTGTGTATGCGAGTGGAGACGGACACAGATGTACTCATACATCATTTAAAAATTGTTTGGCCAATGCATCTGTGTTGGTGCGAACTAAGAAGTCTATGTACAAGGTTCTCAGGCCACAGTGAATGCAATGGTGGAGAACATTTCATTCATCCCTTATTTCATTCACTCCTGCAACCTTCATTATGTTAAACGTCTGGCACTGCGCTCTGACAACAGTGAACAATGAGTAAAACCCTGCCCAGGAGGTGGTCTCTGTCTGCTGAGTTTTTCCAATAGATGTTTGAATTTTCCTTCTGTTTACACCCAAAAAGGACAAGCTAATTGTCTGTTTACGTTGCCAGTTTACCTTAATTACGAGGCTTTCAAGGCCATTAGCAGAGGAAGCTGTTTACATTTCACAATTAGGTTCGAATCTCACCTCCCTGGCCCTTCACCTCTTGTCCCCTCCACTTGGGGCAACAGAATAAAAATAATAATAATAACCCTCTTCACTCTTAGGGAAGAAAAATAAATCAAGTGCTCTACCAAAAATTTCAGTCATGAATCATATCACGCAGATAGTTCTAAATGTCAGTTTTTGCATGTATACGTAACACGTATTCATGTATGGTTGTTTAACTATTTCTTGCATTTCTGTTGTTTGCAATCTAATTATAGGACACTTAATACAAGAACTGGTTAACTGCAGTACTAGGTACGTGGCCAACAAGAATCCCAGTGGGTGGAGGTCGCATGAAATACTGGAGCCGTTCTGAGAAGGGGTATGTCAGGAAGGAGAGCTGCTTTGTGAAAATAGAGCAGTGAAATGGGAGCTAGCCAGGCAGAATTGGACTGGCTTGAAGTTTAGGGACAAGTGTTCTCCTAGCAGTTTATTTTCCAGTTACCCATTTCATCTCAATCTTCACCACCACCTGCTTCTTTTATCTTCTCATTTGAGTATCAAGGGACACCTGTATCCTTATTGGTTTCTCCTCACCCATCTACCACCACCATGGCATAGCCATTGTCTTAATTAGAATAACTTCTTTTTTAATCATGTATTTATTTATTTATATTCAGTTTTATTTTTATTGTTTTTCTATTATAGTTCTCCCACTTCCCCCTCGATTGCTCCCTCCACCCCCACCCCTTCTCCCAGAATCAGTTCCCACCCAGTTGTCCACGTCTGTTGGTCATTTATACTAGTTCCTTAACTAGACTCCTCCGCTTCTTATCCCCTTCTCTCTCTCTCCCCTTGTCACTGTTTAGTCTCTTTTGTTCACATGCCTCTGGTTCAGTTTTGGTCATTTCTTTGTGTTGTTCATTATTCTCCTGTATTAGGTGATATCATATGGCATTTTTCTTTCATTGCCTGGCTTATTTCACTAAGCATAATTCTCTCTGGTTCCATCCATGTTGTTGCAAATGGTAGGAGTTCCTTCTTTCTTTCTGCTACATAGTATTTCACTGTGTAAATGTACCACAGTTTTTTGATCCACTCATCTACAGATGGGCACTTAGGCTGTTCCCAGCACTTGGCTATTGTAAATAAAACTTCTATGAACATAGGGGTGCATAAGTTCTTTTGAATTGGTGAGTTGTGATTCTAAGGGTATATTCCCAGCAGTGGAATCACTAGGTCAAAAGACAGTTCCACTTTTAGTATTTTGAGGAAATTCCATACTGTTTCCCACAGTGGCTGCACCAGTCTGCATTCCCACCAACAGTGCACTAGGGTTCCCGTTTCTCCACATCCTTGCCAGCACTCGTTGTTTGCTGATGTGTTGATGATGGCCATTCTGACCTGTGTTGGGGTGGTATCTCATTGAGACCTTTATTTGCATCTCTCTGGTGGCTAGTGATGTTGAGCATTCTTTCATATGCCTATGGGCCCTCTGTATGTCCTCTTTGGAGAAGTGTTTGTTCGGGTCCTTTGCCCATTTTTTAATTGTGATGTCTGTCTTCTTGGTGTTGAGTTGTAGAAGTTCTTTATGTATTTTGGAGAACAATCCCTTGTCTGAGGTATCATTGGCAAATATGTTCTCTTATATGGTTGGTTCCCTTTTAATCTTGCTGATAAAATAGTTTCTTAATGGACTTCTTTTAACCTTTCTCTCTTTAATCTGTGCTGTAATCTTAATGTGCCAGCCAACTTTTAAAAATGTAAGCAAGATCACATTATTCTTTCATTTAAACCTTTCTATTATACATGAATTCAATCTACTTATGGGGGCTGGTGGTCATTGTCCTGGTGCTGTGCCCCACTCTCCAAACATGGTTTCTGTCTTCTTTCCTTCATCAATTCCAGTTGCTCTGGACTTTACTTGTTCTCGTAACTCAGAAGGTCTTTCCCACATCAGAACCATTCCTTCCTGGGTAATTTAAATTTTAAATGCTTGTGTATAATAATACTTGAATATATCATGGGCTTAAGAATTGCTAAGCATATTTTGAAATTATTAGACAGTAAAAAATTATATATACCTTGCACACACAGCAAGGAGTTTTTGAAGACATGGCAAATGACTCAGCTAACTTACCCAACTTCTAATTAAAAATTATAGAGAGGTTTATAGTGTACTTCTGCTTCATAATATTTTCAACCATGAAATAGATGAGGATACCGTGGTCCAAAAAGATTAACTTGCTTTTCCAAAATCATGCATTTCATGTAGTGGCAGAGTCATGGATATCTGACTTGAAGATTTGGAAATTTGTCACTTGAATCCACACTCCATATTTTAGAGAAGTGTTAGTTTTTATGTAACATAAAATTACAAAGATACTCAAATTTCTGTGTCTCTAGTAAGATTTCAATCTCCAAATCAAATGATTTGGGGTCATTTTTACTATAATGTAAGATTGGATGAGCGAGAAATTTATTTAGCAGTTCCTTTTATGTAACAATTGTGATGGTTGTAAGTCAGTGGGAAGATATTCATGGTATCAGTTGCCCCCTTTTTCTCTATTAAGTGCTACTGCTGTCCCCTTGGTCTACTAAGTCATCATTTTATCCTAAAATACCTAAAGGAAGAATACATCAGAGGTAAGTGTTGAACAGTTGAAGCTTTGAACTGAGAATCAAGATGGTTACACTTATATTAAAATCATCACTGTAAACTCTTTTGACAAGTTTTAAGTCACTAAAGTGGTTTTTCAGGCAATAGCTCAAAAGGGAAAGAACATTTTATTATTTTTTAAAAGAAATTTATTAATGAATGCTAGATGATTTAGTCTACAGGCTAGATAAAAATCCAATAGAACTAAACTTGCTGTTGAACTTAGCAAAGTAGCAAAGTTATAGAGATTGGTTAGTATTATGTATTTACCTCATTAGTGGAAGACATTTTTGGAGGATTAGGGAAGAGGATCAGAATGGACAATAAGAAGATATAATGTCTTGCTTTCATATAGCTGAGCTAAAGAGGAAACCATTTTGAATGAAAGGAGAAAGTTATTTGATTACTTGAATGCAAAACAGTTTGCTCTGTAGCTATTGGTATTTTTTAGTTTAGTAGTGACCAACATATTTAAAAGCTCTTTCTCTCAAAGATGAGGACTAATAATAATCTGAAAGAGAACATGTATTGTTGGAGGCTACCTACTAAGGAGGATGTTGAGCAGAGGGTCTAACCATTATTTTTTCTCATCACCCTAAGTTTATCAAACTGGAAGTTGATTATTGCACCACTTTTGCACCAACTCTTATTGGACAGACTTGATTATTGACTCTTGGCAGCAGGCATTTTCTAATAGTAAAACCTGTATTATAATAAGGATAATATTTAGCCATTGAATAAGGGATCTGTATGTGGGCAGTGTCCCTCTGGAATAGGGGGAAAATAAAGATACAATACTGTAAGACACTGGTTCAGCCACTGATTGACTTTAATCAGGTCATAAGTACTGGTGGGCATTTTTAAAACTTAGTAAATGCCGTAATAAATTAAGCACTGCAGGCACTTACACACATGTGCACGCACCCAATTTCAAGTTTTACTACTGATTTCTTTGAAAGGTAAAATGAAAGCAGATGAGCTCACATCCTAATCCCATTTAAATGTGAGATGATCTTTTCTGCTGGAGACCTCAGCATTTAAAACTCCCTTTCTCTACAGGAGAAGAGGAAACAGCAAATTTACACATGATATCTAGTGAATTAAAAAATGGCTCTGGTTTGCATTGCTGTTAAAATTACTGTTATTTTTGGCTTCTCTCAAAAATTACCTCATTTGATGCCAACAGTAACCTGGGCGGTAAGGTGGATTATCTCCAGTTTACTTAGGAACACCTGCAGTATTATGATCTGGCCACTTCCCTCTTTTCTGGGTTTCTTTTCTGCCCTCTTCTTGCTCAGGCTCTCATCTTTCAGCTTTTAGATCTCTCTACAGCATTATTGCATGCTTCCTCTCTGCCTCGTGATTTCTTACTCAATTCTTAAGCCTCCATTCTGTGTCACGTCCTTGAGGAAGACTTTCCTGATGCCGCCAACTAGGTTATGTGTACCTTTCCCACATAGATATGCTTGTCCCATATGGCTCTCAGCACCGTTTTTTAAAAATTGTTTGATGTTCATCTTTTACTGACTATGATGTCCATGAGGAAAGAAAACATGGCTGCATTGCTACAACCCCAGAAATGCCTAGGATAGAGTAGATGTTCAATTAATAATTATTCAACAAAGGAATGGGTAGTGCCTGGGACATCAACTTAATTAATGCCACAAGTGTGACTGGAGCTCAGTTGTCTAGATTTTGGAAGTCGTATGCTTTGCATTGCTAGCTACCATTGCATACCTGCTCCCTGGCAAGACCTTGGTGAGAATTCAAAATGGTTTGCAGTTGTTCCCAAAAGGGAATGTTAAGTGAAACAGGGACTGAGTGTATCAGTTCTAAGTGAATTTGAGAAAAAAGATGAAATGGAAAGGAATCAAAATGTCAGGAAAGTAAATAGATGTAAAATTGTTGTTAGAGGTGAACCAGGTAGTTAATGAGAATAAAATGGAAAAATTACTGAAAGCAATCAAAGTCCAGTTGGCATTTCCAGATCAGGTCCTCAGGTCAGAAACGTATTGTTTTGGTAGAAAGGCAATTATAAAGTATACAAAATGCCTATTATAGCCTTAGCCAAATCACATGACCTCTTTGTCCTCAATTTTCAGTGTTTTTGAATGTAAGATTACACAAGCTTTGAAATCTTCTTCATCTGTGGACATTGAATTTATATCCAGGATAGTTTTGCAGCTCACAGAAACCTGGATTTCAAGGCCCCAACCACAGCTAAGAAGAAAGAGCCCTGGGAAATTCTTATTTTCCTAAGTGTTCATGTTTTCATGATATTTCCCATTCCTCATTCCCCATGTTCCATAATCATAAATTCACTTCTTTATTTTTTTTTAAGAATTTTATTTATTTATTTTTTTTTAGAGTGGAAGAAAAGGAGGGAGAGAAATATCAATATGTGGTTGCCTCTTGTGCACCCCCACCTGGGGACCTGACCTGCAACCCAGGCATGTTCCCTGATTGGGAATTGAACCAGTGACCCTTTGGTTCACAGGCCAGGGCTCAATCCACTGAGCCACACCAGCCAGAGCATAAATTCACTTCTTAATTCCAGTAGGACAGGTGGTATCCAAACTTGTCAGTACAGATTCGTGGATTACTTAGGAAGATTATTAAAATGCAGATTCCTGTGCCTTACTTTTGCATAATCTGATTTGGAAGGTCTGATGTGGGGCCCCATGAATCTGAACATTGTGAAACTTTCTGGTGAATCTAGTGCCACTATCTTATGGGTCAGCATTTAAGAAATACTGGCCTTTTTCTTTATATCAAAGAGTATTGGAATCAGTTTTACTCTACGCTTACAAGGAAAAAGTCAAAGTGTGTTGGATTATATCCGGGAAATATTCCAGTTTAATAGGGCACTATATTGGTTGCTACTTTAATGGGTCAGTGGTACAATTGGCCTAGTTGACACTTGAAGAGTTAATACAAGACCCTCTAATGCACAAAATATGAGACAGTGTGTTTTGCAGAAATGCAGACTTTATACAAGTTCCCCTGGCTTAGTCCCAATTAAAGGTACATATGGCTTCTTAAGCTACCCTCCTTCCCATCCTTCACATTTGACTGTGGAAGTTATCAAAGTGTTGTCCTTTATTTCTTGTTATGTTACTATTTGTTTTTAAACAGTGACTGCATTTCCCATCCAGATATGACTGTTTTTTAGAGGTTGGCAATGTAACTGCTTATATATCATTGTTAAGGCAATTGGGAATTCTCCCGGAGAAATGTGACCATATAAATGGAAGTCATTATCATTGTGCTTGAATTGGAATTTGTAGTTTGAATTTGAGGGATTCTGATTGCAGGGAAATCAACATTTTATATCATTAGTGAATTGACTCACCTTAATTAAGAACCTGATTTTGAATATTGCTCACTTAAGTGTTAAAATATTCATTCAGAGGTGAAGGCAGGGAGGGAGGAACACATGTGAAGACATGAGAAAATAGAACATTGAGTTTCATTATGTTGGCTTATGATTGCCAGGTGCGATCATACAGAGACCTCAGCATGTCATTTGGGGTTAGATTTTTTGTCTTCTCTAAGGTGCTCAAACAGATACCAAAGTGGACTGCTCAGGAGTCATAGTAAGGAAAGCAAAATCCCCATTGTTTTTCAGAAGGAGCACATTTTGATCTTGTCTTAGGTTGGTCAACAAAAGCACTTCCCCACAACTCCCCTTTGCATTTGCTACTAGGTTAGGCCCTACAATAAACACAAGCAACTCTTTTACCACCACTCTCTCATCCAGCCACACCATCCCCTTTGTTCTAAGTCAAATATTCCAGGCATAGCTCCTCCCCGGGGGACTTGCTGTCTTCTCTGCCTAGAATCTCCTCCCTACGATAAGGATGGCTCACTTCAGCTCCTCCTTCAGCCCTGGACCAGTTGCCAGTGGGGCCTCCCCTTGCCTACGGTGCTGAAAATGCACTTTCGTTGCCCACCTCTGGCATCTCCCAGCTTCTTTCTTCACTTATTTAATCTTGTAGAATTTATTACTACTAGACATAGTATAAGCATTATTTATTAAATTTTTATCAAGTTCCTCTCTAAAGTGGAAGAGCAGGAATTTTGGCTTATATTCATTTACTGCTGGTGAGTGAATTCAATACCTAAATCCATTCCTGAGCCCTGGCTGGATGGTTCAGTTGGTTAGAGCATCCTCCTGTACACCAAAAGGTTTCGGGTTCTATTCCCAGTCAGGGCACATACCCAGGTTGTGGTTTCCATCCACAGTAGGGGCGCGAATGTTTCTCCCTCACATTGATCTCTCTCTCTCTCTCTCTCTCTCTCTCTTTCTCTCTCTCTCTCTTTCTTTCACTCTCTGTGAAATCAATAAACATATCCTCAAATGAGAACTTATAAATAAATAAATTTATAAATAAATTAATACATTTCTGATAATTTGTAGTCACTCAACAGCTTTGCTGAGTGAATGGATGTATGACTGTTGAGTGAACCAGTGTGATAAACCAAACTGAATGCAAAATAATCAACAGGGATTTATCATCAGAAATGAGGGAAAAGTATCTGTTTAATTGACCTTAACTTTAATTTAAATTTAAATTTTAATTTAAAGATATTTATCTTTAGATGGTTCTCCTTATTAGCTTCTTGTAAAGAGCCAGTAAAAGCTTATTTTTTGTCCTGATATTATCTTGACATCAAGGTATCTCTTGGCTTTTCCACAAGCCTACTTCTGAAATTACCCAGATTTAAAAATGAAATTTAACTGGATAGGAAATGTTATGTAATCATTTCAAAAATGTTTAATAGATGCCTACTTTGTGTAAGATTTCCACGCAGGCTATGAGAATGCAATGGAATCTGGTTATGCACAATAAGGCCCTGCTATTGTTACTTTAACGTTTAGTTGGGTAAGATGCACAGTTAATCAGTAAGTGGGAAAAGAAAATTCCAGTGTACTCTAGGAATGCATAGAATGAGCACTTTACTTTAGAATATAGAAATGCATCTCATACTGAAACTGGAATGGGGAGTAAGAGCTGGATAGGCTGAGAGGAGTAAAGAGGATCCCGACAGAAGGAGCACAGGTGGGCTGGCAATCACTATGTGTTCCAAGACTGAGAGAAGAACAGAATCGTGAGAGCACCAGGCAACAAGACAGAATGGCGAGGTAAGAAGCTGCAGAGGTAGATCTGGCCTTTTAGAATTGTGTTGAAGGGTTTAGGTTTTATTCCACCAGCAATGAAAAGCTGTAATAGTCCTTAATGCATTCCCCAATATTCTGCTTCTCCTTTCTCCAGCATTTGGAAAGATTGCTCTTCTCCATTTGAAGCCAGTGATGGCCACTGAATTGCTCTGGTCAATTAAGTGTGAGTGGAATTGCCCTGCTTCTTATCCAGCCAGAGCCTTACTTGTAAGTCAGTACTTAAAATTCTCCCTTCTGCTCAAAGGACCCAGTGGTCCCTGAGGCCCCACCAGCCTGGATCCTTGAGTGGCAATGACAAGTGGGGCACCCCTGCTGACCTACATTAGACATGCAGTTTACATGCAAAATAATGTACTTGATTAAGTCATTGACATCTGGGAATTGTTTGTTTCTACAGAATAATTTAGACCCTTGGAAATGACAGGAAATAAACAGGTGTACAGTATAGTGAAATGGGTGTTTCAAAGATTATTTTGGCTGCAGTGAGAAAAATGTGTTGGGGGAAAAAAACAAACAAATAGGGGCCTTCAGACCAGTTTTTAGGCTGTTGTAGTAATCTCAGTGACCAAAATTATAGGAATCACATGTATTTTACAAGTACCATCTTAAAGAATAGTGGCTAGGAGCATGACCTCAAGTATCCATTGTGGGAACAGAGAAAAATGGGCAGATACAATGCATGTATGGCCAGTAAAACCAACAAAATTTGGTGACTGATATGATACAAGGATGTGGGGAAAAAAAGAAAAACATTAATAAGATTCTCAAGTTTATGGCTTGTATAAATGCAGGACCTTAGCATTATACAGACCATTAAAGAAATAATATAGTCTTTGGGATGATGAGAGATAATTAGTTCAGTTTAAGATATGTTGTGTTTGAGATGACTGTCCAAAATCCAAGTCTAGGTATAAATAGGCAATTGCTTGAAATTGGAGCTCAAGAGATAGGTCTAAACCAAAGATACCAATTTGTGAAGCATTAGGATATAGATATAAAATATAGATAATAATTTAAGCCATAGTTATAGATGAGATCACCCTGGGAGTGGATATTCTATGACAAAATACAATTGAGTGTAGCACAGAATAATTCTGTTTATTTGGTAAGAAAAAGCATTACAAAAGAAAACTGCCTACTCATAATCCTGCAATGCAAAGCAAATAAAAACTATCCCAAACAGATTTGATTCCAGACAACCAACACTGGATTCAGGAGTCCAGGACAACACCTACACTTTGATTTATTATTCTTCTTAAACCATTGCCAGCCACTAATAAGAGAAATTTTATATTCAATCTCTAGTGACAGAAAACGTAATGATCTACTACTTTTAAGCTGAAACTTCAACAAGGAATGTATTTGCATATTTATTTCATTCTGTCATTTGAATCAGTCACCAGGAAATAAAGTCTAGAATTTTAACTGGAGGTAACCACTTCTTCTCATTCAATTATTTTGAAGAGAACTTAAGCAATAAGCTTATCCATATTGCATAGCTTGTACATAAATAGCTTGATAAATTCAGTCCAAAAAATGAGTTCAATTATGATATTGCGGGTATGATAAGTTCATTTGCCTGTTTATTCAGAACCATTTTTGTGTGTCTATGTGTGCCCACCATAAGCATGTGATTTTGTCTGTGTTGTGGAATAAATTATATTGATGTGATGGTCAGGTACCCTGCAGTTCATAAATTAGTGGTCAATTATCATGACAAACAATTTATATATGTATTTGGGCATGCAAAAATTATGATATCAAGCAATATTTACCTAACAATATGAATTTTAAAATTTGGACATTTTCTGAGAATAAATTTTTCTCATCTTGTTTATTTATATTGGTTTGCTCATTTCATGAGACTATGGAAATAACCTCTGGCATGATTATGAAATAAAATATAAACATTCAATGTTAGATCATGCACTGAGGTTAGAAAGAGACCCATTCTGTCTTGAGAAAGCAGGAGGTTCTGTGCTACACGGTGATTCTCAGCTTGGGTTCTGAAGGATGAGTGTGAGTTGCCCAGACACACGAAGGAACACAATTGTTTCAGGTAGAAATCTCATGTAGAAGTACAGCATGTACAAAATATCTGACATAGAATAGCATTGGTTCATAAGGCTGATGGGTAGAGCGAACGTGGAGGAGCAGGAGGGGATGAGGCTGAAAAAGTTAATGTTTGACAAAATTTCACTTGATCCCTTCCCTCCAGAGTAGGGATTGTGGAATTGATAGTTGTGAAACCCATAACTTTTACACTTCAAATTAATTATGCACCATAGTCCAGAAAGAACTATGAGTTAGTCCTATACAATCATCACACAGTAAAGAGAAGCCTCTTTATGATTCTATATTAATTTGCATTTTCAACATTTCTTTTAGAATAAGCTGATTTTCCCAATTGTCCCACTAGATCACTTAAAACTATTTCAAAAGGGTGCCCAGGAGACTGTTGCACTCTGGAGAAGTTGTAGGAACTGCATGTATTTCACACAAAAAAGAGAGAATGCTTTCTTTAGAAAACCCATAGGAATAGTACCCCAAGTATCTACCACTAACTAGCTGGAGAAGTTGGGTTTCTGGACCCATGTCATTATCTCCTCCTCAGTCTCTTTATAAAGTACAGAAGTTGAAATCAATGATACCTAGGGCCTCCTTCTGCTTCTATGCTACATAATCTTATGATCTTACTGTTCGTTTTATTGAATCACTTTATCAGTCTGTGTTTTGTGTTAGAGTCAAGGAATGTAATATCAAAGAAAACAAGACAGCAGAATCAGTCCTTACAGGCATGAAGCTTACAACCTGGTTGGAGGAGAGAGATTTTAATGAGCTAAACACCAAAATAATCTGTCAATGAAGAATAAATGGGGTAAGAGCTGGGAAAGAATAAAGACAATCGCAAGGGCTATGTGAGCACAGAGCAGCATGAATCGGATGTTTTCAGCACAGAGGCTGAGGGACTGATGGGCTGGGCACTGATGTGCTGGGCACGGAGCCTTGTCAGGGAGGCCCTCTCTAGAGGAGTGACCTTTGGAAGCAAAAGATGGGCACAAAGCTTCTCTGAATGGCATTGTGATTGTGGCTATTCCTGGGGACTCAGCAACTTCCTGCAAAGCATATGGCCTTGTGGTTTCTAAAGGTCAGAAAAGTGAATTACAGGACAATATTTTATGAATTTGCTAGAGTTGTACAATGTAAGATGTGGCAACATTTTTATTTAGCATTGTGAAAATTGATGTGATGGCCTTGCAACTTTCTTGATTAAGAACATGAATGCAAAATTGCTTTTTTTTTTTTTTTTTTTGTAGCTTGGCACATAAAGTATTTCTCCAAATTATTTTTCCAGATAGTGAGTAAGGCTGTATACCAGGTCCACCATGTTAATGCAGACTAATTTGAGTCATTTCAGAATAACTGCACTTATTCATGTCTTGTCTTTATTGTGGCTGGTTTGTCATCTCCTTTTGCCTCTGTGGGGCAGATCTGGGTGAGATTTAGGCAGTAAGATCACAGTTTATTGTCTTTCAAGAGGTGTCAGTCAGAATTGGACAATGAGGTGAAATGTCATAACTGCTTTTCCCAGCAGCGGGCTTGGTGGTCATTCAGTGGTTTTCAGAGTGACATAAATGAAAACAAGAATCAAGTACACAGGTGGCCTTTGGTCTGGCTGTGACAATCACGACCAGAAACATTCAGATTGATTCATCGACTAGTTTTAGTTAAGTAAACCCACCACTAAATTTAGTTAAGTAAACCCACCAGCTTAAATCTTAGTAAGAAATATTTTCTGTCAACTTTACTTAGAACTTTTTTGCTGTGTGCATTTTGCAATGCTTGCAGATCATGCAGATAAATATAGGTAGTATATAAATGAGTGTGGAAATTAAGTCAGAAAGCTAAGACTCGCTATCCATTTAAGGAGTGAGAACTGTATGTTGTATTTGAAATTATAAGGATGGTTGTGACCATCCACATAAAGTGAATTCTTCATCATATTTGTTTCAGAAATGATCCCACTTTTGAGTAAGTATACCTGCTTTTCACATTACTGAATGACCTTAAATTAAAAGGAAAATGTTTCTTTCTGTTTGACCATTTATGAATGAAGTGAAAAAAACAAACAAACAAACAAAAAAAAAAACTCAAGTCTTTTCTGGTGATTTATTTTCTATTAAATACTGAATCATGATTTTCCTATATTCATTTTAGGATAGACTGAAATAAGGACAATGATGTGTGTAGTATTTGCTTACTTTTGTCACATAAAAAACAATAAAGCTTACTTTTCAGTTGCTATCTGAAACCTCGTTGAAGAAAAATGTCTCATTTATCACTATAATGTCAGTGCATTCAGTACTGAATGTAATTTATTTTTAATTAAAAAATAATGCCAGATGACTTTTTCACCATAATATTTAATGGACCAGATTGAATCATGGTAAATAAAATATCATGCAGCTAAACATTCTAATTGTAAAGTCTACTTTAACTCCCTTATTTACTTATATTCTGTGTTCCTGCCCAACATATGTTATAGATTTGCCATGTGGGGCAGATACGTAATTGTGTGAGCAGATATAGCACAAGCCCCTGATGTTTTAAGATACCTAAATACCTAATTCCTGTGGATTGATGTGCAATTATATGTGGATGAACTAAGTGAAATTGCTGTAGTCAGGAAATATAACTCTTTGAAGAAAAGGCAGACTAGCAATTTTCTAGGCTGTTATAATTTGAGACATTTTTAAATTGCTTGCTCTAAATGCTTGAAAGATGTTAAAGAATTAAGAAGAAATGTCATAAGGAATATACTGAAAACTTTTATATTTTCTTAATCTGGAGATTGTTTGAAAATATAAGTAGGACTCGGAAACCTTTTGACGTGGGTTTAAGAACTTTCAAGACAATCTAAATTTTAGTTGTAGCTTTGATTTTTATACTCTGTGTAACTAACTTGAGCAAGTTAACATCTCAGAGTTCATGTTCTTGTTTGTAAAATAGAGATAATAATACTAGTTCATAATGTTCTTGAGAGGATTGATGCTTATGTATGTAAAGTACCAGCATAAAGTTTTCTTATATGTCTCAGCTTTGATTCAAGAGTGGCCTGCGATTTGTAGTGATGAAAGAAATGTTTTAACTTCTGTGATAGCCATTGGCTTTTGTTCTATATTGGGATTTCTAGACAATTGATAGAGGACATTTCTGTCAATGGTTTTACTATAAACTACCCCACTGAACAGTAGCCAATTAAAAATTAATCTTAGTGATTTTCTTAGTCATTTTAGTTCTCAGCCTAAGCAGCTTGGATGTCTAATTGAACATTCAGTCTTTCAAGCACTTTAAATTTGGGTTCACGCATTTCTGGATCAAATGGGAGCCAATTTTAAGAGCCTGTCTTACCTTCAGCTTACATTTAGTTGATGTCAGTTCCCAAAGCTAAGGTTATCATTAAGCTAAGATTGGCGATTAGAAACAACTCGTATTATTACAGGCAATCTGCATGAATTCCAAAGCCTCGACTTCCAGGCTTTGCATTATGTACATGGGGAGAAATATGACAATCCTAGTTAATTACACAGTAGACCCAAAGCCCTTACATTTGGTGCATTTTGCTTTAAAAATAGGCCTTGTTTTTCAGCTTCATCTGCAGTTCTATGTGAAGATTGATAAATCAGTTTTTACTTGTTTTATTAATAAAGTGTAATTTGGATATCTTGAGTTGATGGTTTTGTGATTTAGCTGGGTACACTATCCTTGTAACAGATAAGTTATTTATAAAAATTAGAAACAATTCATAGATGACAATTTTCCTCTTATAACAAACTGAGAGTTCCCACTGCATAAATTCAGCCATAAACACTTAAAGATGGAGAAAGATAACTTAATCGATGGGGAGCCTCTGTCTTGAAACCAGGCATCTTGGTGAAGTCTGCACTTCACTGCACATCAGATGTAAGCTGTTAGCTGAGTTACTTAAACTAGCTGTCTTTTTTGTTACAGCATCTTTTATTTTTTTAAATAGAATTCTGTAGATACAATTAGCCAAACTTTGTTGAGAAATTAAAGCAATGCCTTTCATATCAGTGGTCAGTAAGTGCTAAGGTACCACTAAATGTAAGCATGTTATTCACAGACTATCAATAATCATAGAGCCATGACGACCGGAGGTAATCATCTGATGGGGCCACTGTCCCACCTACTAGATGCTTGATTTGCATTTTTAACAGGTAGTGAATTTCTGGTATGGAGAGTAATAGCTGAGAAATTATCTCCTGCTGATCAGACAGTCAAATTACTTGAATCACCTCTCCAGATCCCATTCAGGACATAATTAGTGTTTATTTCAATTTTGCTATTTAATATGCAAATTCATTGCAGGAGAGCATTAAAACTGGGGAGTATATGGCTCATGGTATTTTATTGTGGGTCACTGGGAAGGAATTCGATGGGCTGGTAGTTGGGAGCTCTTGCTTAGTTTAATTTGGTGACATTATTCTGTGTTTTGGCCAAATTATCAGCACACTTACATTACTTTTATCATTACTGTTAATTAGTTGTGTTTGTCCACAAAGCGTTTCCATTTGTGGAGTTGATGAGGTGATGAAGTGGTTCCCCACAGTATCATTGATTTAAGCCACACTGGACAAAGGGTTAGAGTCAACAGACTCCAGGGCAGAGGGGTGTGAATGGGTGACAGAGTAAGTGTTTTCCATGTGTCCTTCTACATTATTTGATCATTAAATGTGCTGATCGGCTGGTGCCCAGAGGCAACCTGTGTTCTCTCTCCAATAAATGAGAGGTTCAAGTGCACTGTCACAGTCATTGACCAAAAGGGAAAGCACCAGTCAGCAGACACCCCTGCTCAAAGGAATTAGCAGGATAAACAACCTTCTGGGTTGGGCTGTTGGGCTGGCAAAGGGTTTTGTCTTCAACCCAAGCATGACAGCAACTTTGTACACATGGCTATTTAAAAAATCCAATAAAGTGTTGGGGGACATAAAGTGACATTGCTATTAAAGTATTTTTTTGTTACATATTTTATTCCAAAAATCATGTCACCTATCTACATATCTACCTATCATCTATCTATCTACCTATACACCCATCCAAGCAAAATGTACCACCTTGGTTTTGCTGCATCCATTGCACTGCAGTAAGTATATCAGTCCAGTATTTGTTGCTAATAAGCAATTGGTAAACACTGGGCATGACACTTAACCATTCTAAACTTCATTTTCTTTGAGAGTGAAGTGTGGGTAATATTGGACATCATGTGGCATTAAAGACGAGTTGCAATCACGTCTGCAAAATGCCTAGCCTAAGGGAAGCATCCTATAATATTGGTTTGCCCTTATTTTTCTGATATGTTGTGGTCCATATTTAATCAACTCAATTAGGCTAATATTGATTACCTCCCTCAAGCTGCGCTTGATGCTGGGGAAACAGTGCCCAATAAGAAAGACATGGCTCCAATCCGGTAGGGTAAACAAATTACTACAAAGATGCGAGGATGAAAGAAAAACGTGCTGAACAAGCATGTTACACAAAGACTTGAGGCCCACTGTTCAGGGGTAGCTTTCCGGAAGTATATTCAATGTGGGATATGAACTCTGAGTGGGGGAGTTTAGCCAAGAAAAAGAAGGGTCAGGCTCAGGAAAGAGAGCATTTCTCGCAGAGGGCCCAAATTATAGGTGCCTCTGAGTAAGTGGATTATCAAAAATAAAAATCTAATTTTACTTTATAAAAGCATAACCATGTACCAATAACAATTTCATGTGCCTTGTGCTGGACACTATAGCATGGAGTTTGAGTGTATGATTGCAAGTGGTTCTGGGGCCAGGAAATAGATATTAAACAGAAACATTGGCATGATTAATAAACTAAGTACCTTCACTGTGCAGTTGCTCAGACTGAAGAACAGCAATGCAGCCTACTCTAGGGACTAGGGAAAATATAGTTAATCATGTGCAACTTCATCATCAGGCTTTGGGACCAAACAGATTTATTAAATATTTTCTATGTGTCAGCGTCTGTGCTGAACACTTTATGTGCATGAGGCAAGAACTGTCCTTTTGCTTATTTTTGAGATTAATAAATGAAGATTCAAATTCTATTTATTTGTCCGTGATAGCACATCTAGAACTGGACACAAACCATGAGAGACTCTGAAAACATCATTCTTAACCATTAAGCTTAGCTCAGACTACTAGATGGGCAATGACCTCCAGGTTTGAGCTAAACTGAATTGGGTTAAACATTGAAGGGAGAGAAGGTCATTTTTTAGTTTCCATAGAAATCCCAGGTGATGAGTGGGAAGTAAGCTGTGCAGTGAAGCAAGGATTTCAGGAGCTGTATGGCATGGTACGAGTTATTGAAGCTCCCTGAACCTCAGGTTGTTTTGAAGTGGCAATATTAATAATTCTGCCTCCATCTGTAGGTTATGAGGATGAAATAAGATATTGTATGAAATATGCTGAGGACATTACTTGACACAGGGGGAGTGTCTCTTCCCATTTATACCCAACCGTTTGAGTTTTCTGAGAGAAAGCTTTGTGAGATCCTTCTTAGAGCAATATCCCCAAATTATTATTAAATTTTGTTGATCATTGAGGTGGATCAGTAAGTAATTAGTTCTGAACTAACTGAGGAATAAGTAAAAAATAAGTTAAAACTTTGGCATTTGGGAGAATAAAATAATGCCTTTATTAGTGATTAAAGGCAGGATTGGGGAACATACCTTAGCTGCAGAGCCAAAAGGGCATGCTACATGAACCCTTGATTGGCAGACTCACCATCCAGTCAAGGGCAGTGCTGGGTGGGTGGAACTTAACCCATGCAGGAGCTATTCTATATTCAAGAGTAGAAAAGGGTCTATGTAAGTATCTAGATTAGACAGTATGCACTTTAGAGAATCTTATGTAACTTTTGAAAATAAATATTACAACATTTTTCTAAATTCTACTAATAAAGTCTTTTCCAAGATGTAACAGTACTCTGGAAAACAATCAAACAAAAACAAGCAGGAGGCAGTCTGTGATTAGATCATTTTAGCAAACTTCTCTGCTACAAGATTTCTCATGCCTCTGCTATGTTAATGTTTTAATGGCATGTTTAATGTAAAACTTATGAAACACTTGGTATACTATTGCTTTACAGCACTGCTACTTCATTTAGATGACCTATGACATGTGAAAGCAATATGCATGAGTTCTCCCCAATCCTTGCAAACCAATGTCAATAAGCCTTTATTTCCCCATCTGAATCAACGGAAGTAGCAATAGGTGTTGTGCAAGGATGATACCTGCATCTCCTTCATCTCAACTTTCTTCCTCCTCCTCTCCCCAGTCCACATGATTGGCTGCCATATTGTGTTGAATCTACCTGAGAAGGAAACTGAATTTTTCTTTGTAAATACAATACTCCTTTCTTCAGTCCATGCCCTTCACATGTCTCTCTGCTACTAGCATTTCCTCCTCTCTGTTCCCATGGCAATCTGTACAAACTTTTACTAGAGTACTTAGCAAATTGTATGACAGTCTTTTGAGTGTCTGTGTCCTCTGCTACACAATGAATTCTGAGAGGGGAAAATACCATGTGTTAATATTTTTTATTCTTAACACAGGGCGAGCCATGTGCGGTATATTCAATAATGTTAAATAAGTGACTAAAGATACAAAAGCCATTCCCAACTTTTCAAGCCTTTTGAGAATAATTGGATGCAAATGAGCAAATCCCTGTTTGAACATGTGTTCATTATTGCTTATGTTGGCAACTCTTATCAGAATTTGCCAGTTTAAATTGCTGAAGATTGTGAATCAATTGGTGAAAATCTTTATTGAAAAAATATATTCCTTTACCTTGATATATTCTATACTTTATATTTTGATGAATGTCATTATAAAACTCTCAAAAGTGCATAAAGAAAAATTCGAAAGGTGAACATCCTAGTCTATATGAATGAAAATAGGAAATTCCAGGAAATATAGGCAGAGTACAATTTTAGTTATGTAATACCAAAGCTTGGGTGCACACACAAACACACACAAATGAAATAGGAAAGGACTAGAAAACTATGATAGAACGTGGTTCCATCTGGGTAGAAAGTAATGCAGAAGGTGAGACAGACATCTGAGTCAGTTTTCTATTTCTGTCAAGTTTGCTCTGACCTGAGCACCCTGGACAATAGTTTTCCTTCCTTCTTCAGCTCCCTCATTTGCTCATCAGCCTTGTCCATCCTGCCATCCTCCACAGCTATTGAACTTTTAATTACAGCATCAATTATGCTTCTTATTCCAATATTTCCCTTTTTAAATTTTCTGTAAAAGCCACTCCATGTCTTATGAACATAATCAGCCTCTTCAGTATCTGAACATATCATTTTAGCCCTTTCAAAATCTTCTGTGTGCTCTCTTAACTCTGTGGTCTTGCATATCATCTTTGTTCCTGTGCATTGAGTTTGATAATTTTCAGGGTTTTTTTTTTTTTTTTTTTCCTCCAAATAGTTGGTAATTCTAGATTGTCTAATCATCTTTAGTTGGAGAAGATCTGCTCTCTCATGTTCATGAACTGATTGGCCCCTGAGAATATTGTGATGGCCTGAATGTGGGAGAGAGGAATGAATGACAGCTTTTCTTCTGCACATGGAGGTCCTTTCCTACTCAAGTCCCCCCCCCCTCCCCCCAGTCATTACTTTATCTGGAGGCAAAGATGTCAGTTGCCCCTTCTCTCTATACTTTTCAGAAATACCTCAAAATTCTTTCTCAGTGATACAGCACAGTGTTATAACTAAGAACACGGGCTCTGGCATCAGGGAGACAGGGAGAGAGTCCTGGATCTGCTTCTCATTAACTATGTCGACTTGAGCAAGTTACTAATTTTATCAGTGCCTCTACTGCCTTGCCTGTGAAATGGGGTACAAATAATATCCTTCTTGTTGGCTTGTGGGAATACGTGTATTAACTCACGTCAAAAGTACCTGGCACACAACCACTACTCAAAAGACTAAGTATTGTGATGCAATCCTCTTAAAAAAATGTTTTGTTTCATTTGAAAAGATTTTTGAATTGGCCCTAGTTGTCTGGGTAAAGTCTATCCACTTGAGGCAATTTTTTTTTTTAATTGAATGTTTTAATTCTCATTAGCTGCATGTAGAACAAAGCATGAATATATTTCAACATTATATCAAAGCCCAGTTAGAAAATGAATAAAACAGTGTGCTCGGTTTCCCTTCTGCTGGGAGGATGATTATGCCTGCCCTGTGATTACATAAACACAAAGCTTTGCAAGATAAGTGGACTCTTTTGATGCAAGATTATAGGAGGCCAAACATATTTTTGTTATTTCTGCCAATAGTAGCTTTAAGGACAGCGTATCCTGCTTAGGAAAACACACAGTTTGGTAAAGATATTAACATACAAATATTAGGTTGGTCAAAATATTTGTTTAGTTTTTTTTTTTTATACAATGACTCTAGCAGTGCTTAGTTGTCTTTAATTTTATTCAAAACAATTTTGTTAGATTGCATTGTGACAGATGTTATATCAGCATGCATTAAAAAAAAAAGTTATCGAAATTGGTGATTTTTGGTGCAGACATTTTAATATTGAAGATAGAAGAAGATATGTAACGTTTTTGGCATATTATGCTTTATTATTTCAAGAAAGGTAAAATGCAACTAAAATACAAAGAAAAGAAAAGATTTATACAGTGTATGGAGAAGGTGCTGTGACTGACGGAAGATGGAATGTGCAGATGTAGTTTGTGAAGTTCCTTGATGCTATTGACATTTTGGCTGAATAATTCTCTCCTGTGTGGCTGTCTTATGCATTGGAAGACATTCAGCACCACCTCTGGCTTCTACCCACTAGAAACCAAGAGCAGGAGATAGCGACATACTCAAAATATCCAAATCAATAAAGTTATTGGCAAAAAAAATGTGTCTTTTATTTTAAGGGAAGAAAAAAGCATACGGACTTTTTGGCCACCCTAATATTAATGCTTAATCAATTTTATATGGTCATTCTTTGCTGTATCTGCACAGCCTTTGTGATCTGCCCTCCTCTGTTTCTCTAATATCCTTCTCTTCTGCAATCCTCCTCTCTTCCTGCAGTTCAAACTGACTTCTCAGCGAGTCTGTGAACCTGTTGGCTTCCTTCCTTTATTAGGTCTTTGCTTTTGTTCTTTCCTGCCTGGAGTACACACCCCAGATTGCTGCCTTGGTAATTAATCGCCTCTTCAAGCCTTGACTCAAATCTCATCTTCTACAGTCCGTTCTGAAAACCCTCTTCATACTGCAGCTATTGCCCTGACTCCTCTCTCTTTTCTTGCCATACTTTTTATTTTTCAAAAACTTGTCACCACATAACACCCTAGATAATTCAGTTATTTACTATGTTTATTGTAACATAAGCTCTACAGAGGCAGGGCATCTGCTTGTTAGCTTGTATATGTACTCTCAGGGCCTAAAACAGTGTCTGGCCCACAGTAAAGTGTTTACTAAATGATTTGTAAATAATAGAATAAGCATATAGAATAATAATCCACTCACTAGTACCAGGAATATATATATATATATATATTTTTTTTTTAAATGCATTTGTGGAATAGAACAATCAAATTAGTGCCAAGCCTACCATCACGTTGTGAGTTAGTAAAGGGACTGAACCATTTTGTTTGCTTCTAATAAGAAAAACATTTATTCTTTACTCAAACTTATTGGCCATAAAATTAGCAACACACTCCATTTAAGGTGACAGTGCTGTCCACCTGTGGTCAATTTCATGGGGTCATGTTGGGTAATTATATACTCTCTCAGCTTAAAAACATCAGGTTTTCCATCCCACAATCACAGTGATGCTGGGGCAGACACGCATGGGCTCCCTTCCATCTATTGCTGTGATAATTTCTAACATGTCTGTTTATTTTTGCTTTGCGTAGATGGATCCGTGGGTTTTACACAGAGTCAATTCAGATAATTAAATCCTACACAAGGCTGAATAACAAAACAGAAAAATCTGTCCACAAAATGCTAAAATTCTTCCTCTGACTCAGAATCTTGCTCTTCTCAGCCTTTGAGTCATCATGTGGAAGATAGCTTTATTTGTTTAATTCCAAATTTATGGTGCCTTTTTTCTGAAATGGGTATGTACAAGAAGGAAGAATTTATTGGGTGAGAAAAAATCAGGTTTTAATTTGGAAAGCCATAAAAAGCTTAAATGGTTTTCTCAATTTAGGATGAGAGAGAGAGAGGGAGAGGGAGAAGGGGAGAGGGGGAGAGAGAGAGAGAGAGAGAGAGAGAGAGAGAGAGAGAGAGAGAGAGAGAGAGAGAGAGAGAGAGATTTAGTCACTTATATTGGGTATTCTGCCTTAAAAGATTTTATGAGGCTTTATAAAACAAAAAATATATCAATAAATAATGCCTACTCTAAGAATATCAAGAGCAAGGAGACAGGATTGAGAGCTCTGCAGTAGTCTTCTGTAGCTGTGTGAAGAAGGGACAGGTCTCATGTTACATACTACTCCAAAAGCTCCCCATCCTTTGAGGAGGGAGAGCAAAAAACCACTCTTAGGAATTTCATGGAGTGAGGGGAAAAGTTAAGAGTCCCCTATAGTTGAGCCCAGCAATCCTGTAAATCTTCATCACCCTCCTCTAATTCTCTGCAAGTAAACTCCATTGAAAACAGTACATTAACTGTGCATTGAAGTTTCAAGATAAACTGCATTCTAGTAAACATATAATCTGTGTAAAATATGTTATTATAAAGGAAGTTAAAGCAGAGCCTCCTGGCCCCATTTTTAGGACACTTGCAACTCCTAGATTCATAGAGAATAGAATTTCTAGGGTTGTGACTGCCCATAAAGTGGACTTTAAGGTATATCCTACAAAGATGTTGGTAGAAACCAAGCAAAGAATTTCATCCAGGTGAGGTTGGCATTGGTGTAGGAACTAAGTTTCTAGGGCTTGTACTGGCCCACAATTAAAGTTCAGGAAGAATAAACTTATTTGCACCTCAGATTCACTGCACCAGAATTGACATTCTGGACTTTTGAATTGAAAACAGTTTCTAACACAAATAAAAATGATTGTTATCACTCTTTCCTAACCCCACTTCATTATATTCTTTTCAAACTATAGAACTGCACTTCTTACCTGCTCTGACCCCAGGATGAGGTTTTCAGTAGACTAGCCAATAAATAAGTAATTGTGCCATTCTACCTAGTTGTCTTCTCATTGAAAATTCTAGAACATTCTTCATGCCGAACTTTTATAGTCTGTTATTCTTTTTCCTGAACCTTTGGAATGTCTCTTCCGTAAGGAAACTAGTCCCAATGAACAACTAAAAGCATGTCATTCAATTATATGATTCAGTACATCTTAAGATGATAATGGCCTGCTTCTTTGGTAGCGAAGATATCATTTTTCTATAATGTATACAGTTTGAATGTCTGAATGCTTACCATAATGTCATTAGCATTGCCTCTTCCAGAAAGAAGTATGATTTTTAATTTGTTTTATGTGCAGCTACACACTCACACAAAATTATTCTTTTCAAAAGACTTTATGGAAACTTTATGATTCAATTTATTTTAATCCACCAACCATTTTCTGTACGCATGCTCTCAACCACCCACTGTGCAATGTCCTAGGGGAAGGGAAAGGTGTAAAAAAGTGGTCTTCTTACCAAGGAATGATAAATTTAAAAACAAATTATAATATAAATCAATAATAACCATAATGAAAATTAAGTGTAAGAATCAGAGATAGTACAGAGGAAGACATGAAAATTGTACCTGGTACAGGAAGATGAGATTGACCAGCTTCTTTTCTCTTTCAACTTCCATACCTAATACATTGTCTGGTATACAACAATTACCACGGAACTATGAGTAGGTTTTGAAACTAAAGTTTCGTTTTATAGATGTATTAGTTCCCTACGGCTACTGTAATAAGTTATAAACTTGGTGGCTTAAAATAGCAGAAATTTATTCTCACACAATTATGGAGGCCAGAATTTCAAAATCTGTTTGTTTGGGCTAAAATCACCATGTTGACAGGCTGTAGGGGACAGCTTGTTCCTTACCTCTTCATCTTCTGGTGGCTGCCGGTGTTACTGGACTTGTCTCGCTACCCTGTTCTCTGCCTTCATGATCACTTGTTTACTCCTCTTCTGTATGTGTGTCAAATCTTTCTCTGCACCTCTTTTATAAGGACCCTTGTAATAGCATTTAGGATGTATTTAGATAATCTAGGATTATCTCATCTCAAAATAGTTAACTTAATCACACCTGCAAAGAGTTTTTTTTGAACCAAGGTATCCTTTATAATTTCCACGGATTAGGATCTGGGGCTGCCATTCAGCCCTACTAAAAATGGAGAAAGAAGAGAAGCCTAATTGCGTAGGTTTAAATGCCTGTTACTGGGCGAGGCATGATATTAGCATGAACAGGAAAGACTATGCCCCAAAATATCATTTCTGATAAATTAATTTGGTGATAATAGTGAGCAGTTACACACAATGCTCTTCTTAACTAGGACAGTCATATAATATTTGGTTGCTAGAAATTCATTCTATTTTATATCTAAATCTTGCGTAGATTTAGTTTAGTACTCAATATCCAAAGTCACTTGTACTTTCTTTCAATTAAGTGATGAAATCTTCCTGCTCTGGGCTTTAAACTTTAAATCACTCACTCACTCATTCATTCATTCAGTATGTATTTATTAAGTCAACAATGTAAGCTGTACTATGCTCTATGGATGCAAAAAATGGAAAAAAAAAAAACCAACAACAAAAACACCCTCTAAGAGTGTCCAGCTCAGATGAATATACATGCACTCAAAATCTAGTAAATAAAAAATATGCAATGTGACTTGGTAGCTCCAGGTTTGGTGTAATGTAATAGTGCTGTTGTGACAATAACAGTCTTCACCAGAATCTGGAAGATTAGAGGAGGGGAAAGGAATCCCAGATGGTTGAAGCAACACGAGAAAGGTTCAGATTTACCAAGAATAATGACTCTGGGAAGCTACAATTAGCTTGACTCACCTAGAGTCTATCATTGAATTGTTGATGGAAGATTAAGGTGGAGAGGCTGGCAGGAGAGGACCATGAAAAACCTTATTTTTCAGAGATAGGAATGAATCCTGAGTGTTGGAGGAGAGACAAGCCTTATCTTACTACCTAATTTTACTGATTGGACAGTGGGCAGCAGATGAAATGACCTTCCACAGACTGTCCATTCTATAGAGCTATTTTTGAGTTTGGTCACTTCCCTCTAATTATGTATAATATTACCCATTTATGAACCATGAGGGCATTAGTTTCACATTGGAATGTTAAATTATGGAAATTTCTTGAAATGTTCTATCTCATATTTGAAAATACTTAGTGGCACAAATGTGTGCATTTTAAAGGTGAATTATTGTGTGTACATTTCTGCAGATGACTTTTACAGCACTTTTTCTATGCTAACTAGACCTAGGGTTCATAAAACTGCACTTTCTCCTGTGGAGGCTGAAGATATTACTGCCTCCCACTGATTCAGGAGTTGAATCTCTCTCATTGCTCTGTGGGCCATCAGCCTATCGAGGACTTCAGAGGAAATAGGGGTTGAAGTTTGGCTTTTATAGACTGGATGAAGAATCAGCGTGAGACAGCAGTCTGGTGTGGGCTGCGATTGGCTATAAGCCTGGGTTTAAATGTGAGTTCTAACATTTGTTATCTCCGTGGCTTTGGAGAAATTATCTCATCTCTCTGAGTATCAGTTCCTGATCTGCAAATGAGGCTAACAATGCAGTATCATCAGCAACTATTCATATAGATGTGGGGGGCGGGTATAGAAAATTGACAGAGGCTAGTGACCTCAACGCTCTTTTCCTCCTTGTGGACCTGGCGGACGAGTGAATGTGATGGTTGTCTGGATCTGTAGTCAGAGAGAACTATGTAGAAAGCACTTCCTAGGTTGACCTTGTGTGGAGGAGGAATTCAGCCAGATGTAACCCTGCAGGAAAGCAGCCAGGAATAAGAATACACTGGCCTCTCTGTCCTTTCTTTTTCTGATGTCCTGGCAGTTTCCTCCACTGACTGAACCCAACTGAAAGCCAGAGGACAAAGGAGCTCAAAGTCCATGCAAGCTCACCCCTAAGGATGAGAAAAGGAGAAGAGTAATTATAACTGGGCAAAGGGAAGCTGCATCCCATGTAGTACATGGGAATCTATGAGAATTAAATCAGATCATACATGTATTTTGCATGGGCCTTAACATGTTAGCCATTATTAAAAATAATATAAATTTCCTTCTCTTTCTAATTTTATTATTGAAAAAATTAGCTGTTAGCATAATTCAGTCTTTTTTTAATGTTTAGATGTGTGTTTATTTATCTATGTAGTTATTTACTGGAGCATGGGATGGAGAACCAGACGGACCAGGGCACGGAGCTGGAGTTCCGTCACTTCATGTGTAGGAGACCTTTCAGACTGAGTCACTTCCTTCAGCCATAATTTTCTGTCGTACAGTCAGGATGCAGACCCACACTCCCTTAGGAGTTTGCGGTGGGGTTCTGTGAGTACACACTTGCATGCCACACAAACTCCCACCCTGGGTGCCCGCTAAATTGACCATTTCCTTCCTCCCATGGACACCCTGTCCTGTCCACTTCATTGTGGCTCACATTATTAGGCAAGAAGATATTTCTAGAATGCCTTCAATGCTGCACATTCCACCTAAAAACTGCAATGCCTGCTGGGTGTTATCTACCTTTCACATAACTAACCACAGTGAGGATCCTGCAGTCAGAATTTAGCTGACAATTTGGTTCCTGATGAACTAAGCTGTGGAGCGACTAGCTCAACTCTTAACAGTAGGGTCTCCTGTGGAGTTGATGGGTAGCAGAAATTTGTTAAATCAGCAGACATATTTCAGAGACCAAAACTGCAAAGATATTTGTATTAGAAGGTGTGTATATGAGGCTTAATGAAGCAGTGAACAAGCGCTCAGTTGTATTCTTTATTGTGCGTGTCTTTGTGGGGAGGGGCAGGAGGGTTTCTGGAAGGATTGCCACCAAAATATAAATTATGCTTGTGCTGTAATGGTTGGATTAAGGGATATTTCTATATATTGTTTTCCCAACCTCTCTCCTTCCATCTCACTCTCCATCTTTTTTCCCTTCTTCCTTCTGAATGATATTTTGTTTTATTAATAAGGGAACTTGTAATAAAAATCATTCTGCTTTAAATTTTGTTTTAGTGGGAAAAAGTAAATCAGGGAACATGCTCAAGAAACAATAAAAGAGATCTAGATTGTACGTGGAGAAAAAAGTCTCCAATTTTTTTTAAAAAAATTGAGATTTACCTGGCATAACATGGGGAAATATGTTTCTAGCATTATTTTTCTAAGAAACAAAGACTTCTTTTGAGAAGGTAATTGCTTTTTCCTGGACAGGTCAATAGCAAATGGCATTTTGGAGGGACTTGATGTACAGGTCTGGTCTTGGTGGTGACAGGAAAGGAAAGATACTTTAGTTAGAAGGAAGGTCACAAAAAAAAGGCTTGATTGCATCTAGTCAATGATACATTGAATGTATATATCATCTGTTATGAAATTTGTTACTCCTGACTTTGAAAACTTGTATAAACAAATGCATTTTTCAAAGGTGTTTTTAATGTAGTTTTTTATAAGTGGAAGGCAGCAAATTAACATCTTCTCTGTTGATAAGAAGATACAGAGATACAAAATTATATAACAAAAAGTTTAATAACCCGATCTTAGCTAAATTAAGAAGGATCTCTGTGGCCAGGGTGCTTTGCCAACTACTCTTAGCTTCTCTTTTCTGATTTTCCCCTTTAGTTTTGATACCCCTTCATCCAACAAGCACCAAAATTAATGAAATTTGCAAAACCTGGCAAAACTCCACCCGTTCCTCTTCTCTACCCATCCTGCAAGTCCTCAGGCAGCTAGAGTCCTTTACCCTACAGATTTCTTGAACTGGAATCAGTGTTGCCTTTCCGAGGACTACACTGTAACAACATCGATGGACTTGTTTTATTTTCCCCACATCAGCTATTTGCCTGCATATGCTTTAGGTAGAGGCCTAAGACTTGAGCTAGCCATGTCGGAGAGAGATGAAGGTCTAGTTCATGCTGTGATGTTATAACCACAGGGATGATATTGACATCAACTAGCATAATTATCATGTGCCAGGCACTGGACTGAGTTTTTTGTATAAAATGTCTCATTCAATCTTGCAATTACCCTATGAGGTAAATATAATTATCTCCACTTGATAGACAAAGAATGTCTTAGCCATAGTGATATATTAGTAAGTGATGGAACTAGAATTCAAACACCAATTTGTTATGCTATGAGGCCAGAGTGCTTGTCTGGGAATAAGGTGTCTTTATTTCTTGGGTAGCTTACTGATGGTATATAATTTATAGTAAAATAAGACCATCAAGGTCATTTCTGTCTTCACCTTTGCATATAATTTTCCAGAGTAAGTGTCACAGACATTACTGGTTATTAAGAATTAAGTCCATACGTCATCCTCCACACCCCCAAATCAAGTTGGGTGTTGAAGTCAACTTGCATTTCTTTAATGACAAGAAATATTGAGCATCTTGCTTGTGTTTTTTTTTTTTTTTTTCTTTAACCATCTGTATAGCTTCTCTGGCGAAGTGTCTAATTAATGTTCTTTGAGTCTGCAAGTGTTTGTTGTGTCTAAAGTTGCAATATTCCAAAGCCAGTATGTTTTTGTAGGTTTTACCACTAAAAGATCTCTTTAAGTATCATGTCTTGGTATCACGAGGCTTTACTTCTTTAATGCTCTCCCAGACCAGGGAGGCAGGACAGTCCAAATGGATTCTAAGTTATATACCAAGCATGCTACTATTCCATCAATTTCACCAGCAAAACACTGGCCCTGGTGAACATACAGCTAGAGGACCTTTGCTTTTTATGCAGCTACATGCATCTGTGACACTGTTGAGGTCATTTTTTTGTGTGTGAGTTCCTGTGAGGAAGCTGAGCGCTCTGGACTTTGTCCTTACCATTCAACGCATGAGGACATCATTTAGGCAATTACCAAAAAAGAGGATGTATCTTGGCAAAATTTAAAAAAAAAGAAAAGAAAAGAAAAAGGAATAATCAGAGGATAAAAAACACTGATTCCTACACATATACAAATGCAAATTTATTCACATGAGGACACTTACAATGTGATTATTTTAACATTGAAATCACCCATGTTCTGTGAAATGGAATGAGGTAAGTATTTAGATGGGGTGGGACCACACAATGTTTAGTCTGATTAATCCATTTCGACCATAAACTGATAGAAGTTTTAGAGTTGGTAGAATTGTCTTATGGGAGTTTCACTTCACAGATTAGAAGATTGTTTCCAGAGAGACTAACTAGCTATGAGGCCTTGGGCTCGTCTTGTAATGCCTGGCTATCTTTTTTTGTCTGTTTGATGTTCCCCTGGACAGCACACTCTTCCAAATGCATCACTCGGGAAAAAAAAATCTGTTTACATTGTCTCCTCCATTCTGGAAGGCAAGTTTTTCAGGAGAAGAGATATATTCCAGGATTATAGCTTGTTCCACACTAAGTCTTGATTAAATATTTAAGTAAATGAGCTGAAGAAATACAACGATCACGTTTCTTAACCACATATTTCTTTGCTCCCCTAAACAACGCAAAGAATTAGAGACTGGTAGAATTACTGGGTTCATTGCTCTTCTCTTTAGCAGCAAACACCTTGTTAAAAAGGAATTGTCCAAGAAACGTTCGCTAGGGTGTATAACAAAATGTTGCCTGCAGTGGGAAGGGAATAAGTTAGTGTCATCCACCAGCAGTCTGGTCAATTAAGCACATGACTTCAGGGGGGACTGATGGAGCTCTTAACCTTGAGAGTTGATTAGAAAATATTATGTTTGGTAGTTAAATTAATGCAGAGGAAAGTTAAATGACCCAGGCTAAGACTAACAATGAGTATATTCTCAGTCACTTAATGAATATTTAATACAAGGCCACTATTTTCTGGATGCTGGGGATATATAAAGAAATACAAAACAGAGTCTCTGATTTATAAAAGGTCATATCGTATTAAGGAAGACAGACTCATAAACTCTTCATTATAATATGGAGTTATATTTCTGTACTGTTAGGTTTCCCAGTTTTGAAGTATATGTAAGAGGAAGCAGTTTGTTTCAAAAGGATACAGTTGTTCCCCTTTGTTTGTGGTCTTTTTGCAGTTTGTTATTTAGTCAACAAGAATCTGAAAAATTTAAGAAATAAACAATTCATAAATTTTAAATTACATGCCATTTTGAGTAGTGTGATGAAATTTCACATCATATGGCTCCGCCCCTCCCAGGACACAAATTATCCCTATGTCCAGTGTGTTCGCACTGTGCATGGCTTCCCACAGGGCAGTCGCTTGGCAGTCCTTCGTGGTTATCAGATCAGCTGTCATGTTATTGTAATGTTTGTGCTCGAGTAGCCCTTATTTTACTTAATAATGGTCTTAAAGAGTAAAAGTAGTGACGATGGCCATTTGGATATGCCAAAGAGAAGTCACAAAGTGCTTCCTTTAAGTGAAAATGGACACTTGTACGGTCATGCTTAATGACAGGATGTATTATGTGAAATCCATCATTCGGTGATTTTGTTATTGGGCAAACATCGCAGTGTGCATTTACCCAAACCTGAGTGGTATAGCCTACTACTGTAATTGTATGTGCTATACTTTTATATGACTGACAGTGCAGTAGGTTTATTTGTACCAGTATCAGCGTGAATATACGAGCAGTTCATTGTGCAATGATGTTCTGAGGGCTATATCACTAGGTGATGCAATTTTTTTCAGCTTCATTATAATCTTATGGGACCACTGTCATTATATATGGTCCACTGTTGACCAAAACATCATTATGCCATACATGACTGTACGGGAAAAAAATCATAGTGTATATAGGGTGCAACAGTGTAGGTGGTTTCAGGACTTCTGTATATATTTAGAGAATACTTCCAGTCAGGGCACATCAGAGAAGGAAAACTGACTCCAAAAAACCTCCGCTGCCTTGCGGCATACCTCTTCAGGGGAAAGGCTAAGGGAGTAAACCCCGACAGAAAATCCGGAGCCGGAGTCCCTAAGGCGGTTTGACGTTGTAGTCAACACCGGCAACTCCTGCGGCGCACCTGAAGCCAAGCTGTATTGACTCCGTCTTTCCCTTGGACCCTTCAGCTGCGAAGAGAGGGGGGGTCTGCTGCATGGGCAACAGCAAACCCTCCATATCACCCTGCCCAGGCTCTGTAGCTTCAGCTTCACTGGAGAGGACACTCCAGCGTCATCGTAAGATGTCGATTCAACACGGGAGGAGGCAGATACCGTGTCACTCCCGAGTCGGACTGCACAGCCATTCTCGGCGGTGCAGATAGACTCTTAAGAAGCTACACCATCGTCTCTCGAGACGGATGGCTGCCGACGACGACTTACAAATAATGTGTTATTTGACCTTGGAGGATGTGAAGAATTTTGTCAGTAAATAAGAAGAGAAGAAACCTTCTTTCAGGTCTTTTCCAATCACTTAAATTTCCTAAATTGCATGGTCCTCAGTAAAACAGAAATGATATATTGAAATGTTCAGTAAATACCAACTCTGGGCCAAGGACTGTCATAGGTAAAAATCATGCAACAGTCAAAGTACTGTTCCTGTATTTACTGTCAAATACCATTTCAAAAAGAGTGGCAGTCATGGATAGAAAGAATTACTATAACAGGATCAATAATAGTAAAGAGTTCAATTGCAAGTGTCCTAGGCTTTGTGGGCCATAGAGTAACTATGGAGACTATTCGGCTCTGTCATTGGAGCATGAAAGAAGTCCTAGACAACACATAAATGAATGGATGTGCCTCTTTCCAATATAACATTATTTACAAAAACAGGTAGCAGGCAAGATTTGAACCATAGACTATAATTTGCCAGTTCTTGAAACAGAACTTAATAACTTTATGATAGAGGCAACAATAAAGGAAAATTTAGTGTGATAAGTAATTTAGAAGACAAATACCTGAGGGATAAGAACTGATGACCTTTGTCAACCTGAACACAGAGGTAAACTGAGGCAAGCTGAACTTACAAGAAGCCGAGTTTATTTGGCAATAGCAGAGAAATTGCAGTTCTAGAAATGTGTGCCGCTATAGGATGCAAGCAAATGGGCTGCATTTATGGGCCAGGATTGCAAGGAGGGGAATGTTCACCATGAGTCCAGACAGTACATTCATCGACTTGAGGTTGGGGAGAGATTCTTGCTGGATGTTCATTGGTCAGGAATAAGTCTGGGCCTTCTGTAAATCAGGCATTCTGTAAATTGTCTCTCAGTTCTTAAGTTCCACCCTTCTAAAGTTGCCTGGATGAGCATCTCCATTTCATATTCTCTGATTCCATTTTAGGTCAGAATTCTTTCACAGCTTTGTTCACAAAGAAATTCAAGTGAATTTGTGGTATTATGTTCACCCTTTTGATGTAAAGGTTTAAAAGTGCATCAGTGGCAAAAGTGTCTATACACGTGCAATTCTTCTTGAGAACCACCTGTCAAATTGTAAATAAAACTTTAAAAGATAACACATGTAGACGTTTTTTGCCATGACTATATACTTTGATCAATACATTACTTTTTTTTCCCCCTTTAGGCCTGATTATGTAGAAAACATTGTTATCTCTGTTTTACAACAGAGGAACTTGAGTCTCCAACTTGCTAAGTAGCTCACTTTGAGACACCAGAGACAGATTTTGTACCCGGGCAATCTGCCCCCCATCTTGCCTTCAGCTCACTGGAACTCACTAGTCCCATGCTAACAAAACTTAATATATGCAGTCTTTTTATCACAGAAATTAAGACAAGTGCACACGATTTAAGTGGAAATTATTAGACACTCTGTAAATGTTCAGTAATGAGGAAGTAGGTAACTAAAGAATAATCCATCAATCCATCCAAACAATTAAATATAATGCAGCTTTGAAAATGATGAGGTAGAGTTATGGGTATGGACATGAAAAGATGACTGTTGACAGGTTCAGTAAAGTACTCAGGCTATGTATCAATTTGTACCATATGACATCAAATGTGTATAATATATTAATGCATTGATACATTGAAAAGGTATGAGAAATATGCAAATAATTCATAACATTGGCTATCCATTGGGTGTAGGGGTACATATTTGGCTCCATACATGTTTTTATACATTTAAGCAAATATGACTGAATTTTTTTTTTTTTTTTACTAGTTTAGGATAGTTCTGTTTAGAGTAATACAACTATCAATAAGCACTTTGCTTCCCTTTGTACATTATTTCCTTGGACTCTGAACTGATGTTGGGAGTGATTTATTTTCTCCGTTGAACCACATTTCAATGGCCATTTACTGCGTTGGGGCTACCTTGGAAAGCAAGCGCTGTGTACCCTTTCTCGCAGCCATTTTATCCCCCTCTGAAAGCTAGTGCAGAGCAGTTTGAACATTATATTCTGTCTTGAGCAGCTCTGGTTTATGGTTTCAGTCACTTCTGTTCAACATCATTTCCATCTTTCCTTGTGTTTCAGTGAGCTGTGGTTGAGCTCATAGAGTTGAAATGTCCCTGAACATTCTCTGGTTTGGAAACAGTGATTATTGCAAATGACATTGAACAAATGGCATCCTTTTAATTTTCTAATTCCTGCAAATTCTAGAAAATGTGCTTATTGAACTCAAAAAATGTTTCCAACAAGTTGATAATTCCTTTGACAATGCTAAAAATGAGGTGATAGAATAGCCTAAAACAAATACAATGCATGTCAGCTACAGAGACCTGCTTTGCTTCTCAATTTGTGTTTCTTTCTTTTATCTTTTCATTATTTTTTAACTTATTTTTTTCTATTGCAGCTTACATTGAGTATCATTTTGTATTAGTTTCAGGGGTACAGCATAGTGGTTAGACAATCATACAGTTTATAGAAGTGATCCCCTTGATATTTCAAGTACCAGCTGACATCATATGTAGTTATTACATTATTAGTTATTTCTTAACTTTAGGGGCACATTTGAAACAATGCGAAAGCTTTTAAAGAATTCAGATGGTTTCATAACCAGAGAGTATAATTTTATTAGTCTGGGGTGGGCTTCAGACTAATAATGAAATGAATGGCTCGAACATTTCCCAGGTAATCGTAGCGTGTAGGTGAGATTGAGAAGCACTATTTAAACTCCTTCATTGTGAGGATCGCCTTTTGGATGAGCTATTTTAGAGGGAAAAAAATGTTTCCAGCCTGCTGATGTTATCACCTGTTATCAGGAATTACAACCTATGTCACGTCTGTTTGGGTTTAACAAAGCATTGAAAGGCTTTGCACATGAGTAGGTATTTGCAGCATTTCTTCATTTTTAAATTTACTTACTTCTCAGACCATTCCTCCAAAGTGAAGGTCACAGAGAAACAATTATCAGTGCATACAAAGTAGGTGGCATTCAGAATCCTTAAATTGAAGTTCTAACTTATTAATTATGGAATATTTGTCATTAAAAAGAATGCCTTTGTGTTGCTTTTGAGCAACACATGCACTCTATTTTTTTTCATTTTGCTTCAATTGTGTCCCATTTGTCAAAGTTTAGAATCAAAGTTACTGAAACCTGTTATATTGTGCATTGGCTTCAGAGACATTATGGTGGTATTTTTCGTGAAAGAACAGCTTTCCTTCCTTCTCTTGTGCATTTCCCCTGTCTCCCCTCCCCTGACACCAAAATTAAAAAGCTCAGGTCAGAATAACAAAGGAATACGTCTTATAATTTCTGTAACACAAAGATATAAATTATCTTTATGCAAAAGTTCTATTTTATTATTCTACCAATCCTCAGAACATATTTCTCGGCTTTTGGCGTGAATGACACAAACACTGCTTTTTGGCACGATACATGTGGAAATGCTTGTTTTTGTTAAACTATAATATATTAGTATAAGTCATCACCATAGTAGCTTAGCACTCTGACAAGCGCATGCTTTTAACACAAAACAACTCCAACTCTCCAGCTTGAATTTTAATGACTTTCTTTTACATCAGAACTGGAGCACTTTGATTGATTTTCATTTATGAGTCGTTTTTGTTATTAGAGGTAATCCAGAGTTTATCAGCAAGGCCCACTCAGTCTCTCTGCAATTAGTCTTTATGAGTATGCACAGCGCTTGACGGTACATTGCGATCTCATTCCAAAGTGTGGGAAGTCTCTGGCCCATCTGAACGGGTACAGTCAGCAAGTTCACAGAAGCAGCACATGCCTAGTAACCGCTAGACTTGGTTTCTCAAGAACAGCTCCCAGACCAGCGGCACCTGCATTGCCTGGGAACTTGTTAGAAATGCAAACTCTTGGGCCTCCCCTCCAGATGTATTGAATCAAAAACTCAGAGAATGAGACAGAGAAACTTTGGTTTTAACAAGCCCTCCAAGTGAGTCTACTGTTCCGTGAAGGGTGAGCACCGCTCTTCTCTAGACTGTAAGCCCCCTGAAGGCAGGGGTCTGGCCTGCCCCATCACCCCTGGATCCCTAGCATCTAGTAAAGAGGCGGAATTGTTGAGTAAATGCAAGAGTCTACTGTGCAAGGGCAGGACCTGAAAACTTATTACCAGGCAGCTGCCAAATGCCTGCCGATACCTGAAAGATATATGATGGCAGGAAATGAGAATGAGCTAGTTTGGGGCTTTCACGAATGTTAGTTCCAGAGGTAAACCAAAGAATAATGTAGGGTCTGCCATTTGTTGCCAAATGTTTTTATCTTGTGCATACCCTGCTTCACTGGAGAGGACACTCCAGCGTCATCACAAGATGTCGATTCAACACGGGAGGAGACAGATACCGTGTCACTCCCAAGTTGGACTGCACAGCCATTCTCGGCGGTGCAGATAGACTCTTAAGAAGCTACACCATCGTCTCTCGAGATGGACGGCTGCCGAGGACGACGACGACGACGACCCTGCCTCGGACTGTATCATTTGAAGAATGATTTGTGCACATATTAATATCTAGACCAATGCTGAAGAACTAGTATTTGACCTGATAGCAGAGCTAAATCATGACCGGTGAGTTAACCCACGTTGCAATAGCATAACTGATCCTGTAGAGATGTATAAAAATTGATGTTATTTAGACAATTGATATAAATAATTGAAGTCTTAGGCTAGCACTTTTCAAACTTTTCTTAAAAATTACAGTTGGAGTCTTTTCTTTAAGTGAAATTTTACTCAGAAGCTCTACACATCAACTATTTAAAATAAAGGCTTTGCTTAAAGCAAGGCGAGGGTATTGTTAGCAGCACCCCCCCACCCCCAACTGGCCCCAGGCTGTATTGGAGATTTTGTGTGGTGGTAGTTGGCAATTTGGGGTAATTACAGATGAAAGAAACATAATTTAAAATACATTGTACTAGGAAAACACTTTCTGACCTGTGTAGTTTTAATCAACATTTATGTAATGTTTTATATTTTGCAGAACAATTTTTGCTTTGAACTCTTCTTGATAATACTGCTCTTTCAACTTTTATTGATAACACTGCTATGCTTACTTTTAGAGATCTAAATATCATAGACATTATTACCAAAACTTCCCTTCTTCTGACCCGCACTGCCCAAATGATAAAAATATTTCTTTTTTCCCTCTGTTTTTTCTAGTCCACAGCCTATTTAATCCCTTAGCAAGTTCATCTGTGTCAAATAAAAAATGAATCCTGACTTAGAACTCTTCAGGCTTCATCTGAGGGGTTATTGTGAGGGAGGGAAAGTAACTATTGAACTAGGGAGCAGGATGGGAGAAGGCCCAGACTGTGAGACCCGCAGCACCCGAGTGAGGCAGGAGTAAACCAGTCTGTACAGAACTAGGCACGGGGAGACATGATCAACGGGACAGACAGGCGGAGGTGGCCTGATCAGACAGTAAATCAGAAAACGTTTTATCATGAAGTGAACTTATTCTTGGGCACTGTTGGTAACTAAAATATGTGTGCTGTATCAGGATGAAAGTGGGATAATGTTCAGGGACCTCTAAGAAGAAGAAAATCTTATCCAAAATGTAGTTAACAGATATTTTGTTCTGATTGATCAGTAGAGACCCAACAGTTCAATTAACAATTTATGAGGCAAAAAAAAAAAAAAAAAAAAGGAATTTGGAGAGTGTGTGTCTCACAGGTAAACGTGGGGGAGCCCTTAATTCTTCTTAGTCATGTGGTGAGTGGTTGTTCTTTATAGTAAGGTGTTTCTCAGAACACAAAAAGGGTGGGAGGTGAGATTTCTTAGCCATCGCTCTTTTCCAAGATCAAAAAAGGCTTGGATAAAATTTAACATTATTATCTCTTTTATATATATCATCTTAATTACTCCTCATGAAGTGAAAGTAGTAAGTTTCTTTTTACCATTTTATAGATGAAGAAGCTAAAGGTCAAACGGGTTAAACAAGATGCTTGGTATCACAACGCAAACATTCCAGTTCCATTTTTGTTTCTGAACATGGGCTGGATTTCACGCTGCTGGCACCTCATGGAAGATCAGGCAAAAGGCCGAAGGGCCATCCTGCAAACTCCGAGACTGGAATTGCACAGATCAGAAAGCACTTTCCTAGATTTACCCTCAGTCTCAACTTCACTTCCCAATCTCCAGGCACCCCCCAAAGTAGGCTGTGACCAATTCTCCCACTCTCTTGAAAGCATAGCAGCTTTGCTTTCACAGGCAAATAGAGCTCCTCACTCAAATTTTAGTTAAAGAAAGGGATCCAAATGCTTAGATTTTTTTGACAAGTATTAACCTAAAGTGTCAGTCTGACCCAGAACATTTCCTGGATTGACTTGAGGATTCTGCTGCCTAGATTCCTAGATGCTAGAAATTTAATGGACCTTATGGTGCTTGAATAACGTACTGAGCACAACCTAGTTTTCTAGGTCTACTTTAGCTTACTTCTAAACTTAAAACTTTCTCACTTGCCTAATTTTTTCTCCAGTTTCCTTAAGATTACTATCCTCTACGTGAATCTCCATCATTCTCTTTTGTTTATAGCCAATTATATTATATAGCTTTCTCCCACCTGTGTCAGAAGGGCCTAGAATATTATGTCACAGGGAACAAAGGCCACATTTTGATTACAGATATGAACAAGTGTATCATATAAATAAAGGCACAGCTTAATTGCTAAAATCTGCATTGCATGTTAAGTACCTTGCCCTAAATTAGTTCTACTTCTGTGACCACTGTTCTGAGTGTTATTCTTAACTTAAAAAGGTAGAGTTGATTCTAGCTATAAAATCTTATTTATAAAATTATTTTCTTAGTTTTAGAAATAGATTTTGAGTACTTGAACAGATAGGAAAATAATACTTTATACATGGCTTTCAACATGTTTGCTTTTTAGGAAAAAAAAAAAAAATGCAGCTGTTCCACACTTCAGTCTTAAAACAAAATAAACAAACAAACTAGTCCCAAAGAGCTTCTGAACATAATCACCAAGAGAAGGATTGATTGGTTTACATCTAGCATGGCTTTTAGGGGAAAGCAAAGTGTTCTCAACATTTAGCAGCTCTCCCTGAAACAGTTCTTTGTTTTGTTTTAAAAGGAAGTTTAATTACAAAGAAAAGCTTGAGTCCTCCCTTGGGGACTAGTATTTCTATGATGAGAATGGTCTTTTCATGTTGTAATTCTTTTATGGATAAAGAATGCTTGTGTTTGAAGCCCCTTGTAACTTACAGAAATTCATATATCCCCAGTGGGTTTTCAGAATATCTATTTAGGGGGGGAGATTGGTGCAGTCCCGAGAGCTGGCATCTGGTACAATTGGATATTTATAGATTAGGCTTCACAGAGGTCTGTTTAAAATGACTTCTAGAGATTGCCTTATACATATTTTGTTTACAGGAATATCATGAATCTCAGATATGATTTTCGTGTCATGTTTAACTAACCTCTCTTTCAATATTCAGGTCAGATTTTTCAGAATGTTCCATTTTTGTATGATGTCAGTTCACCCGGCTTCTCTAAGGAGTGTTAATGGGGTCCCTGAATCAGTCCTCATTTGCTGCCGCTTTAGACAGGGGGCCTGGGGGCTATACTGATTTTTGCCTGCAATGACTACACTGCTCTCCACTCACAAATATTGGGTTGACATAAAGTTCGTTTAGTTTTTTTTTTTTTTTTTTTTTTTTTCCCCATAAGATGGCTGTTATATTGTATTGTGACAGCAGTCATATCAGGATGCATTTAAAAAAACATCGGGATGGATGAGTTTTCGTGCAACCATTTCAATATTGAAGATGGAAGAAAATAAGCAACATTTTTGGCATATTATGCTTTATTATTTCAAGAAAGGTAAAACTGCAACTGAAATGCAAAAAAAAAAAAAAAAAAGTTTGTGCAGTGTATTCAGAAGGTGCTGTGACTGATTGAACATGTCAAAAGTGGTTTGTGAAGTTTCTTCCTGGAGATTTCTTGCTGGATGATGCTCCATGGTCAGGTAGACCAGTTGAAGTTGATAGCAATCAAATCAAGACATTAATTGAGAACCATCAACATGATACCATGTGGGAGGTAGCCAACATACTCAAGATATCCAAATCAACAAAGTTATTGGTGAAACTGAAAAATGCATCTTTTATTTTATGGAAAAAACCATAGGATCTTTTTGGCCACCTGGATACATTTCCAGTGGCGTCCCAGCACCACCAGTGCCTGAGCTAGTTGCAGCAACTGGATCCCACCACTTCAAGAGGTAGGCCTCTGTCCAAAGCAATTGCCCTAAGGGGCCAGTGAGTTCACCGTAAGCTAGTGCCCAATGTGTGGATTGGATTTCTCCAAACAAAAACTCTTAAGCCCCTTTGGATTCTTGGGGATGATTTAATTTCTAACCTTAGAAACCATTTGTGGAGTTCAGCCTGCAAAATACAAAAGCATGAATGAGTGAGCGAACGAAATGTTGTAAGCCATTCCTAGAGCTTCAGCATCATGGTTTTATTTGATTAGCTATTTTGCTCCATGCAACCCTCTTCCAGCTGGCATGCCTTGGGCAACTGAGAGCAAAGAACAGCTTTGATCAGCGCTGGCCCTTTTCGTTTCCACCTGAGTCAAGAAACCAGAGGCAACGCCTCCTATTACTAACAACAATTTGGAATAATTTCTGCTCCAGATTGATGGATACACTTTTTTTTTTTTTTTTTTTTCTGAAGTTCTTCCATTCCCCAGCATATGATGTTTTCCACTTTTGGTTGACATGTTTGAAAGCTGACAAAAATGACAAACTAAAGTGTTGGTCCATACCTGGTTTGTGTTATTCATCTTGCTTTCTCCACCTGTTTTCATGAATAAATGTTCATCTAAATCCTCTCTAATTATATATTGTGGTTGTGGTTGGTTTAAATCTCAGAATGCCCAGCCACTAGCACTCCCCCTTTATGTCATTAATGTGGGGGATGTACTCTCTTAAGCCATTCCAGGACTCCTGTGAACTCACCGTCTCCTCAAAACCTGCGAAGATGAACAGAAAATGCTTTATAAATAGATGCATTATTAGAGGGAAAGCTGTTTTGGGGCTGTCACTGTTGTTAAAAACAATGACCATGTAATATAAAATATTACCATTTCTCAAAAATGCATGCTATTAACACGATATTAGTCTTGTAAAGGTGCTGCCATTCTCCTCATCCAACCCGTCGTTTAAATATATATGTGGGTTAAAAAAAGGGAATTTTAATTTGTGGTAGTCCCTTTAAAGATCATTTTAAGAAGGACTTAAAATTGTCATTTTAAACTGACCATTAAAGTCAGATAATATATTTAGAGTATGATGCAAAACAGAGCCAACCAATGTCATGCTCAAACTTGGAGCTTTGACTCGTGGAAGAGGGCGCTGGGCTTAAAGAAGCAGCATCTCCTGGTTGGCCATGGGTAAGAGCAAAATCTTAGATTAAGAAACTGAGCTGGGTTGGTAGTTGGGTTATGGAGAAAAAAAGAAGTGTGCAAACTCAGAAACAGACTTTGGACCAAGGTTGCCTATGTGCTATAAAAAAATGAGCTGATGGAGTGAGAATTGAGTCTGAAACCAGAAGTCTCCTGGACTCCACATCCAGGTAATGTCAATAGTTCTTCAAGTTACTTACCTTTTTATCAGACTTTAAATTTGAGTAACTTTTGTTAGAAAGATATCATTAAAATATAGGGCTGAAAGTGCCCTACTTAACATTTTTTAAGTATGACTATCCTACCGTAGGATATAGTCCAGATTCTTGACATATCCTTTATCATACCTTTTAGAACTCATGTACACCCTACCCTTCTGGCTGAATTTCTGAAATTCACCATCCCTTTTACTTATCTGTTCAACAGAGGACAAGGTCATCTACCACTGATCCTGTGCACATATTGTTTGATTTTCCTGGACCGCTGTAGAACACCCCTAAAGCCCCCACATAGGAGTATATTTCCAGTGCTTGGCGTAGAATCCAAGAAACCAGAAATCATATTATTTCTTTATCTATTTACTCTTGTGGGTTTTCCCCATAAGAACCTAACTTCATAAAAGCAAAAGTGTTTGTGTTGTTCTTCACTATATATGCATGTCCTAGGATACTTACCTGGCATGTAAGCAGGCCTTTTTAAAAAAGATTTTATTTATTTATTTTTAGAGAGAGCGGAAGGGAGGGAGAAAGAGAGGGAGAGAAACAGCAATGTGTGGCTGCCTCTCATGCACCCCTAGCTGGGGGCCTGGCCTGCAACCAGGTATGTGTGCTGACTGGGAATCGAACTGGCGACTCTGATTCCTAGGCTGGCGCTTAATCCACTGAGCAACATCAGTCAGGGCTAAGCAGGTATTTTATAAGAATTATTTGTTGAATAATTGGATGCATAGGTTAATGGGTTAATTGGTCAATGGATAAATGGATGAGTCTCTATAAGGATCGATGGATGGATGGATAAGTGTTATATAATTAATAAATAGGTAGGTACATAGAGTTAGATAGAGATATCAAATGAAGCCTTAAAATTGCAACTGATGCAAAGAACATATACTCACAGTATCAAATCTAATTCTCCTTGATGTGTGGTTGGTGTTTTAGCCAGATGTGTTGTGACCTTTTATATAAAAATGGTTCTATCTCTAGAGCTTTGAGAGGCTAAATGTCTGAGTAATTAGGACTCTGTTTGGTATAATTCCATTGCAAGGCAAGATAACCATTCAGAAAGCAGTGAACTAGAGGAAGGCATATATGCTAGCATTTTTATTGAGGATCTATTTTACACCAGGCGTTGTTTAAGGGATTTAATAAATCTAGCTCCTCCTTCTCATCATGAAGCATGCATTGTTATTTAAATTTTATATAACATTTATGTATGTGTGACCTACATAGATCGTTAGCATAGTAGCACTGGAATTGAATCCCAGAAGGTTCATAGATGTGAAAATACTTCAAGTCCTAGACTTCCATATATCGGACTAATTAAATGAACAGCTAATTAAAAACTATACTTGTTGATATAGTTTTTCTTTTTCTTTCTCCTCTCTCTTTCTTCTTTTATTCTCTCTCTCTCTCTGTCTCATTTCTAAATTTCATCCTCTTATCTAGAATGTGTTTCTTACTGTTTTGCCCTTCCCTCTTTCTTAAACACAAAGGCTCAAAAGAGACTGCTATAGGAAAGATTTTGCAAGATTAGAAAGTTATTTAGCAGATTCAAAGAAAGAAAAAGCTAATTTTTTTCTGCACAGAGAGATGAAGAAACTTGTTTAAATCAATGAGCCATGAAATATGATTGCAGTTAGGGGTGTGTGTTCGTGTGGTGGCAGAATTGTTTTCCATGATGTCTCTCAATGAGTTATTGATTTATTGGTTTTCATAACGAGAACATTTTATTCCCATCTCACCAGCTTTCAAATGATAGACATGCATTACTGAGAGGAATGGACGGGGCCGTTCATGGTGTTTATTTTGTTATTATTGCCTGGGTGGATAACCTTTCTTTTTATCCAGCTGTTATGGGTTGAATTTAGTAGCCCCCAAAATATATCTTGAAGTCTTAGTCCCCATTTCCTCGGAGTGTGATCTTATTTTGTAAGGGAGTCATTACAAGAATAACTAGTTTAGATGAGATTATACTGGAGTATGGTGGGGGCTTAATTCAATGGCTGGTGACCTTGTCTGGGGAAGCAGGAAAGGATCCACCCTTAGAGGCATCAAAGCATAGCCCTGCCAACACTTTGACTTTGCACTTCTAGCCTCCAGAATTAGGACACAATAAATGTTTTAAGTCAGTTAGTTTTTGATACTTTGTTACAGCATCCCTAGAAAATGAGTACACCCACATTTTAAGACCAATTACTTCAGGACACCATTGACACTTCTAGAGGATCTTAAAACAGACTCTAAGATGTACGCATTTAAGAGGACTCTAAATATTTCTCAAGAAATTCAAGGACCTCTTAGCTCATTTGAAGGTGCTGTTGGTGTTGGTTCCTCGTCTGCTTTCTGCCTGTGCTGTAAGCTCTAACTGTTCTGTAAGCCCTTTGGAAACCAGTCACCAACCCCTATCCCAACCCCCCCCCCCCACCTCCAATGGTTAGCTGTGAACTGTGGAAGGGTAGTGCTGCAATGGATGAAGGAGCCCAGAGGGGCATATGTATTAGCCAAGTGTTATTGAGATGCCATAAATCTCTGGAAATCTTCACCTTCTTTGTCCCAGGTCACATCTAAGCAGTGAAAAGTCTTTGCTCTCATGTGTGTTCAGTCCTCTTTCTCATCTCCCAGGGACTCTGTGTGACTAAATAGGAGATATCTAAAAATTATTTTAGGCTGTCACCTACCTACAGGGAAAAGATAGTATTGTTTTCTTCTGAGGAAGTACATTAAGAACTGTGATCTTAATCATGTATTTAGCTTTTCTCTTGTTGACCTAATCTTTGGATTAGAAGTTGAAAGTCAGGCACCTTTTACTTTGAAAGTAAATCATCAGAAAACTCTGACTCCAAAAAACCTCCGCTGCCTTGCGGCATACCTCTTCAGGGGAAAGGCTAAGGGAGTAAACCCCGAGAGAAAATCCGGAGCCGGAGTCCCTAAGGCGGTTTGACGTTGTAGTCAACACCGGCAACTCCTGCGGCGCACCTGAAGCCAAGCTGTATTGACTCCGTCTTTCCCTTGGACCCTTCAGCTGCGAAGAGAGGGGGGGTCTGCTGCATGGGCAACAGCAGACCCTCCATATCACCCTGCCCAGGCTCTGTAGCTTCAGCTCCACTGGAGAGGACACTCCAGCGTCATCGCAAGATGTCGATTCAACACGGGAGGAGACAGATACCGTGTCACTCCCGAGTCGGACTGCACAGCCATTCTCGGCGGTGCAGATAGACTCTTAAGAAGCTACACCATCGTCTCTCGAGACGGACGGCTGCCTACGACGAAATCATCATCAGCATTTTCATTTGTATTTCAGGAACTAGTGCTGTGATTTGCACTATACTTCTACCCACATTGTCCTTTTTGGTATTTCCTAATAGCTGTTAATAGAGTAATTGCTTAATAAAAGGAGGTTAATTCAATTTATGCAAACTGAGCAGCTTTCTTTAAAAATAACAAGATACATTTTATTTCATTGTGATCGTAAAATTAAAACACACTTTTGGTAGAAAATTTGAATAAAATGAACAATGAAGGAAACAAACCATCCACAATCATTCTACATATTTATCTTTTAATTTTCAGTATTTTTTCCATTAAGGTTTAATAGTTGTGCTTAAACTAAACTTTTAATTTGCTGTTTTACTTTTCTTCACTTGTCATTTTCAGAAATTTTTTTCCTATTACACAAAACTTTCTTTGTGAACATCACCTCAGGTGCCTGTGTAATATTCCCTCATTAGTATATATTATAATTTATGAAAATTTTGCCTATTGTAGCAAATCTCTTTCAATATAAAGACAAACTTAAAAAAATCTTAGAAATTGCTTATTTTAAATATATTCAGCTATGTATTAAAATATCTGATAAACAAACACCTGTGTTCAAACTATATCCATTTGTTGGTGATATTCTGCATAAGCTTTATATCATTGTTCCTTCTTTCTCTAAGACTTAGATTCTCCAGATAACTAGCCTGGACATATGATGATGACGTGTACACTCATTTTGCCTTCTTCATGCTAAACTCTATGTAGGATACCAAGGTGATTCATTAGTAACACCTACACTTCAAACACTTACAACAAAATATACAAGGTAATAATTACAATTTAAAGAAGAAAAATTACCCTACAGAATTCACTTATACAAATGTTATTGTAGATTAAATATTTCAAGTAGGAGCATCAGGGAACTGAACTTGGAAAAGGTGGAATCTGAGTTGGAATTTAAGATTAATATGCTAAAATACTTTTCAGCTTGAGTGGGCTGGGTAAAGAAAGGGCCAAAGGTCAGAACCATTATTTTGGATGGAGAACAGCAAGTATGGCATATCTCCCTTAATGAACTTCAAACTGTTGAATAACCAGTACCTTTCCGATTTCTGTAAGGTATTCCTGATGCTTATGATATATTGACTTCTGGGCTTCTAAGCCACTTTGCAGCACATTTATTTATTTCTGCTTCTATAAATTGATGGTATGCTTAACAGGAGTCACGTGCTTTTCTTTCTAAAATTACTGATACCAGTGGTTCTTGTTATTGTAAGTATATAGTAAGTTATAAGTATGTTGGCCTAGCTAAAGAAATATAAGTGCAAAAAGAAAGACGGTTATTTCTTTTTTCTGTCCATGCTGAATTAATGCATTGTAAAGGCATAATATAGATTAGTTATTTAAAAATTACAACAGAATTAGTGGTTGGAAAAGAGTCAAATGTAATCATTTGGAGGGATATTTTAAAATATTTGAATCTGTGCATTCAAATTGCTTCAGAGCTATGTCTAAAGAACTTATTCCACTCTAAGAAAATTAAAAAGTATGTGATTTATGCAGTTGGTGAATCCCTACTAAGAACTAAAAATGACCCATGCTTTGCATAAAATGATTGGCAAATGAATACATATTTATACATTTGATATTAGATCAAAATGTTTAAAATTTGTGTATAATTTTAATTAACTTAATTTTGAATTTATTTCCCAATGAAAGATGAAAAGTAAATACATGCAGAGTAAAGAAAATGATTGGATCATGTAAGGATTTGAATTCTAAACTAAGAAGTTTGAACTTTGTTTTGGAAATATTTGGAAGAAATTGCCTGATATAAGGAAGAGCCATCCTTCCTGACGGATAGTGCCATCCTACATGTTGAACAATCTGACGTTCTTGCTTCATATTAATTGGAATAGTCACATTAGAGGTGGGGAGAATAGTAGAGAGTGCTAAAATAGGACAAGTAGCCTTGTAATGGCCTGAGATTTTGGTAGTGAGAATGAGGAAAATAATATTTTTCAGGTGGGACATAGAATTTGACAATTGCTTAAATCTCATGTCAGTGAAAGGATACCCAGATTTGAGTCTTCAATAACTGAATAGATGAAAGTCACATAAGAACAACAGAAAACAAAAAAAGTATGAAGGGCAGTGTTGAGGCACAGGCAGTTGAGTTTTATTTTAGATCTGTTCGATGGAGAGTTTGAGTCGCATGCTCTGTTCTCATTCCCAGTCAAAGGTGTCTTATCTCCTGTGGACAGCAGACAACTAGAGACAAAATCCATAGCTTGCTAATTGGGACTTATTTACAAGGAGGAGGTAATTGAAGCCTTAAGATGAAAGGTACAGTCAAAATGGTTTGAACTGAGTGACCTCAGCCTCAAAGAAGTTAAGGTTAAGCAGGATAAGTAGGAACAATTGGTTAAGTATTACAAAGAGAGGAAAAGGTCTGTGATCGAAGACAACTAAAATGTTATTGGTGACCTTTGATCATTGGTTTAATATAATGAATGATGGGGGTCTTCAAGGAGCTAAGGAGAGAATCTGTGGGAGGGTTGTGGAGTCAGTAAATGGGAATTTGCCTTAAAAATTAAAAATAAAATAGAAGTAATGATTTGAGAAAGGGATTTTTTTAAGAGTAGGAAATATATTAAAGTATTATACTGAGAATAAAACTACAATTGAAGAACCCACATGTATTTTCACTCAAGAAATATATTTCGTTATTTAATTACAATAAAACACATTTATGCATTAACTCTAACACTGAGGTAGACTTGTTTAATATTATGTTATTAAGGTACAGTAGTCCATTTGGAACAGTGTCTTCTAAATAATGTAGAGAGATTGAGTTAGGCTTATCAATAAATATTTATATGTGTATAGTTAGTACAAAAATGTAATATGAAAAGAAAAAAATAGAAGGTGAAAGAACATAAACTATACAGAACTTTGGGAAGAAATGTGGTCTAGAACAATGCAAATTTTTCAAATGATGAACATATGCCATGCAGTTTTTACTTAGAACATATACAAATTTAATTTTAAATAACAAGTAATAGCGGGACACAAAATGAAAAGAAATTCCATTTTCTTTCTGTTTTACTTCATCTGATCATTTCAAGGAGAAAGTTCCAGTTTGGTGTTAATAGGTGTTCAACTCAATACCTTCTTCTTATACTAAAAGAGAATGGGTCACTACCTCTGAGCATTTGAGAGTCAATATATTCAGTAGCAAGAATTTAATAATTTGCTTTAATTAAATCCATTTTATAGTCATCTTTTATGTACAGCAATTTATATAAATGTCTCAATTATGGTAAGACATACAGTCACATTTAAAATCAGTGTAAGTTAAATGAGTGAGGTGATTCAATACATATTTGGTGGATAATAGTACTGATGATAGGGTTACAGCCTCACTGTAGCAAAAATGGTACCAAAAGACAGGTGCGTGGGAAAGATTGGCTTAGAAAAACATTTTCATCTGGGAATTAGAAAACATTTGATCTGCCAACAGTTAATTTGTTAATCTTTGAGAAAGTTATAATTATTTAGAGCTTTAGTTTTTATTTGCCAACTAGAAATATTCATTACATACGTGAGAAGGTCATATGAGATAATCCATGAACTGACGGCACAGTTCTTGGTGTTAGGTCTAAAACACATTACACATTTGTCAGCATTTCCACTTGTCATGAAAGTTTTGATTTGTCCAAGAAAAACACATTGCAGGAGAGAATCCCATCTATTGACTTAACTATTTATTGAGTTCTTACTATGTGGCATGTACTTTTCTGTGTTTGAGAAGTATACAGACCTGTTCTCACATAGCTTATAATCTTGTGTAAATAAAAATAAACAGCTAGCTTAATTCAGGTATTAAAACCTGAATTAGATGGAGGTTTTATTCAAATTCATCATATTACCAAGCCCAATTAATTTGTTTCGGCTGCTAGACAAGTTTTAGTACTAGCAAATGGGAAGAGATTTTTCTACTGAATACAGAACACACTTAAAAAATTCTCCACTTCCAAGATAAGGTAATTGTTTAATTCATCTATGATACCAACCTCTCATCCCAATAAAATTCAAATTCAGGAACAGAGTGATGATCTTGATTATAATCTCCTAACTCATGCTGGACTCCCCCAAATTAATCCAAAGTAAATATACGCTTTCCTTTTTAGCCATTGTAGTAATCAGTGACATAAATAATGCAATCTGCCCATCAGAGGACCTAAGTAGAACATATATGTGATGCAAGAATTGGGGAGTAAAGGTAACAGACTTTGGGCTGACCAACAGTGGAATGTTGGCCTGGCATTGGAAGTATGTAGGAGAGAGGATATGTTAAGTAATGCCATGGGGCAGCATATCCTGGTCTCACTCATATATTCAGTGCCTATGCCCAGGGGCCTAGAATGGCTCTCTCACCACATGTTATTTCTTCTCAAACTTCTTCACCTGAAAGTAGAAACATCCCAAGAAGGCAACCATCATATGCTAGCACTTATCAAACCTCTTCTTGTTTCATGTTTGCTGATGTATCATGGACCAAAGAAAGTTACATGCCCGCCCAAGGCAGGAATCAGAGTGGGGAGGGCTACACAAGGACATAGATACTAGGAGATATAATTCTTTTGGAGCCAGTACTCCAAACATTCTACTATGGACTACCTTCTATCCATATTGACTTTTCCCCCCCATATGGAAAATATATTGACCATCATTCAAGACTCCCCTGTCCCATTCAGTCATGGCATCAACCTCAATGTTCACAAGGTTGTAATTTGCTTCAGCTCCAGATGTGGAATGTATCTCTGGTGCAACCCCTTTTGATACAGAAACCTGTGAAAAGGCTTTATGAGGTACCCCCTTAAATCTTACTGAGGTCTTACAAAGAGTTTTACTAACCCATTCTTTATCCTGAAGCCATTTCATAATCTGAGGTTTTGGGGGGATGGCGGAGAGACTAAAGAGAGTTGAAACAGTTTTATTATTACCATCGTGTAAGTCTTGGTTATTTTATATATTTTCTACACTCTTATTTCAAGTAAAATAATTTTTTCTTTATTTTACTTTTTGTTTCTGTATCTTATCATACACAGCTCACAAAAGGAAAATGACACTTTTGATATTCTGCTTCAAAATCTCCTTAACCATTTATGCAAATTCATTTGGCATATTTTCTATTATTCAAGTTCTGCAAGTGACAGATTTGTCAAGCATTTTATAATCATCTTTTTATTTCAGTTTCCAATAGTGGTTTCTTTAGTTCACCTGTCATTTCAGCTAAAAAGTCTCCTTTGCTGCCTGGAGTGGGTTGAATTGTGTCCTCACACAAAAGCATGTCTGCCACATTCTGTTGGTCAAAGCAGCTCATGAGGACATGCCAGATAAAGTTTGTGTAAAGAGCTCACCTTAGAGAAGTTACAAAATAACATGGCTGGATTTTCCAATCTACCACATTTTTATTATATGGTTGTTATAATAATAAAATGAATGTGTTCGAAAAGTACTTGCTTTTCCTTAAAAAGCATACAATTCTAGTTCCTGTGTTCATTTTATATAATAATGATGCTTAGGGTAGTTTTAGACCAAAAACATAGGTATTGCCACAAGCTAAAGTTGAAAAATTATATTACTACTGAGTTTACTGATGATCTCTTCATGTTAATAAATGAAGAATAGTTTTGGAAAATGTGGATTTTTTGAAAGATGCTTCATATGGTTAAATGTTAAACATTTTTATTCCAAGACAACATGGACTTTGTCAGTAATTTTATAGTGGTTATCATCAGAAAAATTATCTGGGCTCTCTGGTTGTCAAATTAGATTCTAATGGTCGGAGTCTAGAGACAAGACCTCAGTTGCCCCCAGGCATAGTTTTGTTAGTTTTGATCACCATGGAGCAATCTGGGCTATGGTTTGGAGTGGTTTATTTTCCCTGTGTCCTTGGAATAGTGCTTTATTTTCTCTGTGCCCCTGTGTCCCAAATTTTTGAAAACTGTCATGCTGAGTGAAAAGGGTAATAAATAGAGGGAACATTTTTAATAAATTTTAAAACAGAAATTACATTTTTATTCATAAATATTCACTGCAAAATAGAACACGTAGCATTGATGTTTATAACAAGATGTCTATGTTTACATATAGAATGTTACATTTTTAAAACCATTTTTAAAAGAGGACGAGTAAATTTGGAGCGTGAAAGAACTTGCTATTAGATATTCCCACTCCCTAGCTTTGGTTCAGCTCATGGTGAATTAGTAAATGCTGCAGAATGTAGAAAGAGTCCCTAGCCTACTGGTACTGTGGAACTGAGCACACATAACAGAATTATTGGCTTATAGAACTTTGTTTATATGTTCTACTGAAAAGTAGTTAGAATAGGTAAGAAGTTTGCATTAGGAGGTAGAAGATAAAGTTCTAGGCATTATGTTCTACTTCCTAGACATAAGAGAATCATAGGCCAATATCGCTAATGCCTCAGTAGCTTCACCTCTAAATTTTTGCTAAACACAGCCAAAATAATCATTGCAATTCGAAGCACGGCATTTTAAAGTATTAGAGGAAAATTAGAGTAATCCAGGTTCATAAGGTTTGTGAGGAAACCTAGAACACGTATCATACAGGAGAAAGTTGTGGACACTCATGGAAGATGGAAAAGAATGAAGAAGCTTGATCTGTTTTCTTCTGAGGACAAAGCCAGAACCAGTAATAGCATTTATAAAACGCAATATTCGTCGTCGGCAGCCGTCCATCTCGAGAGACGATGGTGTAGCTTCTTAAGAGTCTATCTGCACCGCCGAGAATGGCTGTGCAGTCCGACTCGGGAGTGACACAGTATCTGTCTCCTCCCGTGTTGAATCGACATCTTGTGATGACGCTGGAGTGTCCTCTCCAGTGAAGCTGAAGCTACAGAGCCTGGGCAGGGTGATATGGAGGGTCTGCTGTTGCCCATGCAGCAGACCCCCCCTCTCTTCGCAGCTGAAGGGTCCAAGGGAAAGACGGAGTCAATACACGATATTATAGCTAAGTATAATAAAAACATTTATAAAATCTAGAGTTGTTTGAGAGCAAGAAACTCACTGAGTAAAGAACTTACTGTCCTTGGAGGCACTGAAAGAGAAGCTGTATGACCTTTACCAACTTTTACATTGTTGTGTTGGAGGCTTTATTAGAACTCCTAAAGGCCTTCTGACAATTCAATATACTCATGGCTATGATACTTAAGAATGCTATAAAATATTTAGTGTGTCCAAAGCATCATTTGCTGAAATCCATGACATCCTGACTTAAGAAGACGTTATTCCATTTAAAATACAGTCTACCTTTAAAAGACAGTTGGGAAATCCCATATAGTATAACTCATCCTAGAGGATGACAATACATATCGGTAGATTAAAAATTATCCCTCTAACAATAAAGATACCTGTTCTATATATTTGGCCTGATTTTAACTTACCAGGTCATATAACTTATTTATTTGCTTCTTTATTTATTTATTTAGTATTGTGTCTATTGCCAACTTGTGAAACTAGTCATTGGTACAAGAAATCAATTTTCTAAATAAATGATCCAGGTTCCTTCCTTAATTTATAAAATATATCTTATAAATTGAAATTTGGAGCCATTGCTTATTCTCAAACATAAGACAGGTTGCGGAATTCATTTCAATTACTCCAGCTTCCTGGGATTACAGAAGAGTTGAGAAACATCCAGGTGCTAAGATTTCCAACCCCTCTCAGCATTATTCCAGCTGTTAATAATGGCTGCAAAGATACTTGAGAGTAGACTTGCTTCTCAACAGAATCAACAGACCACAGCTGGGTAGCACATCAATATTTTCTACCCTACTATATACTAAGGGTACCATGTTACTATATATACATATATACCATGTATACTACACATAAAACTCAGGTACCAGAGTTTTTGTTTTTGTGTCTTCATTTCTCTGCTAGTTTCAGGAAGTAAGGGGGTTTTTGCACTGTGTTGTACCAATCCTGCATTGCTCTGCCCTTTTTCCTCATTTATACCAGCATCGGATCATGTTGTCCCCCTAACTTTTGTATGGGCTTTTCTAGGTGAGATTATTTCCCCCTGTTGCTGACCCTCTGCTATTTGGTCTTCAGACAGGCTTTCCTTACATTGTTGGACTTAGAGCCAGAAATCACTGACCTACTAGGACTTGATTTCTGCCTCCCTTATTTGAGTTGACAGTATTTGCTCTATGGCTCTGCTAAGGTCTTATTTTCTTAATGTTTTCTCCATTATTGTCCCCCACGGCAGTGTGTTCTAACACCATTCTGTGATCTGATCCTGACAGGGTCAGATAAAATGGTCACATTAATGAAGATCCTCATTACAAACACTCATCTAATTACTCAATTGTGTTGGCTTACATTCATCCTTCCATGTGATTATAGTGTAGATTTAATTATCTAACCTTTAATGTAGTAAGCCTTTAATTGTGTAGTAATTGTTACTAGGTAATGATGAATTACACAACAAATTATCCAAAATAAGTATTCTGGAGGGAAAAGTACACACACGTATGTGTGCTGAGAAGTTGTCACAGTGGCTGAGTACAGAAGTAGCCATTTTCAGCATTGAGAATGAAGTAGAGTATGTACTACTTTTCAAGCTTGCCGCTTTCCCATGTGAGTTCCACAGTATATACAAGTTATAGCTGTGTGAAACTGTAGGTACAATAAAATCAGGGACTGACTTTCATAATAACTATTCTGTAAAGTAATGATTTCTGCAACAAACCTATGGCATGCTAAAGAAAGTAACTGAAGGGTGCTTTACAAAGGGGACCTGTATGAAGAGTTCTGGAATAAGAGAAGCCAAGAGGAGATGATAAGGATCCTCTAGGCTGGCAATGTAGGGAGCTGTGAGTATTCTTATCCTGAAAGAGAAAAAACAGTAAGTGTTCACCAGAGCACTCTGAGAGCTGAAGTTCTAGGTGAGGGCAGGTGCCTGATAGGAGCTATCATCTTTATAAAAGAATATAACCACTGCCAAATAGTGGCCCAGCAGGGAGGAGCACAGGGGATGAATCCCTGGTTCTCTGTCCTTCCAACTTTCAATTTTGTGTCAGTACCTCTACTGTCCAATCTCAACCAGAATCCAGGAGACCCTGGGGCCCAGAAAAGATCATACCTAACCATCTATGATCTGAGTAGATGTAAGATCAGTGGGGAATGAATCTGAAAAGGCAATCAAAACCTACCATGCTTAACTCCCAGTGCTTCACGCCATGCCTGGAACGCAGTAGATATCTATTGAATGAATGGATGGATGTCTGGGATGTCTGAAAGAACAGATTGATGAATGAATGAAAACTGGAATTTACTTATTTGTGCATTTCTTATGAACATTTGTCGTTTTCTGGTAGTTCAATTTCTGGACCCTCTTGAATGATGAATTTGGAGCTCTTTTTTCCATTATGAAAGCATATAAGGTCAGATATTTGCTAAAAATTGCCTATGATAAGGCAGCTCAGTCCAGCTCATGATTTTGACTAAACCTTTAAATCAGGAGGTGAACTCTTAGCATTGAATCAGGCACTGGCAACACTATCCAAGGCAGAAGTAGTGGCAGCCACCCCGGCGCCAGCTCCCTGTGTCCAAAGGCAGCACTGGCCGTGTGTTGTTGAGCCAACCTTCCTTCGGTCTCTGCTAATTTTCAACACTTTCTTCCCATCTCTTATTGATTCTGTCTGTTCGTTTTAGCCTTCTGATAAACCCCTTTGCTTCCTGAGGCAAACAGCGCCTGTGGCCATTGTCTGTATAGAAACAGAAAGAAAGACTTTTGTGTCTGCCCAAAGGGCCCAAAGATGCCATGTCCAGGTTTATCTTTCTCCTTAACACTCTCAAAGAAGATGCTGCTACTACCTTTCTGAAAAGTTTCTATAGAGCCCTACATTGGTAGATTTTTTTAATAGGTAAAACTTAAAATACAACATTACAAAATGAAACCAGTATCCCCAGCCCACTTACAGAAAACTCATTTATTTCAGTAATTGGAATCTGTTAAGCATAATTGTGGTAAATCTGAGTGAGGTTAGATCGGCTTTGCAAGGGAGATCCATTATGAAAGTCCTCACAGGAAACAGGGTTCACAATTCCGTGGTCATGAAGACTGTCCCTGGTTGTACCTTTCTTCTGTAATTTGCATATGCCCAAACCCTAAACCTTGGATTTGTAAACTCTAAATATTTACCTTAGTCTCTCCAGGCCCTAGGGAGAGCTATCGGCGTCACCAAGTTTGGGGAATTCTCCAACAGGTTATCAAGCAGGACAGCAACATTGTTTCATTATCTAAGTGGTTAGGGCCAACTTATTTACCTAATGGGATTATCTTCATTTTAGAGAAATCATCCCCATGTATAGCTCAAGTGCAACAAACTCCCCTTTGTGTCTCCTTTTAGAAATAATAGAATTTCTTTAAGTATCTCCTTCACTCACTCTCTGTGTGACCTTAGGGTAGTTACTCAATCTTTTTTTGCAACTCATTTTTCTCTCTTTGCAAAAGATAATTATAGTAGCTACCTTATACATTGGAAAATAGGATTAAAATGACTTAATGTATGCAGTGTACTTAAAATACTGCCTAACCATAAAGTGTTCTGTAAATGTTAACTAACAGATACATAATTATGACCAGCAAATAACAAAAAATACAAGGGAAATAATACAGAAAACAAAGAAGAGCAATTGGCACTAATAAATGGTTAGAATATAATAAACTATACACTTTCCTCAAGTTAGCCACCTATTATATTGATTAAACAATTCACAACGTCCCTTATAAGTAAACAAACAAAAAGAAATAAACAAAGAACAAACACTCAGGAAAAGTACAACTATTCTTTGTATAAAGATGAGGCTTTATTTATTTTTCAGAAAGCTTCATAAATAGGACACTGTATGATGTAATGAACAATGTCCTTGGCAATACCCTTACAATGAGTGATGAGTTCCACAAGGCTGTTTATTTTATAAGAGCTCTCAAACTAGGTCAATGGCATCACAATGAAGTCTGCTTCACGAAAAGACAGCATCCTGCTTCATACCAAGGGGAACAAGTTCTGGATATAGAAGAGAGAAGGGAAGAAGGGGAGCTAACCCCTGACTGATGAGAGGACCACCAGACTGGGAAAGGTGGAACTAAGTTGATGAATTGAGACATGAATGAATTGGTCATCGTAACAGAAGATGAAAGGGTTATAGGAATATATGAAATATGGCTGGTAACGGAAGGAATGGACATTGACCAAAATCTAAACAAAGAACAGATTCACGACTCAGTTCTTGGCTTTTGTAAGAAAGGGGCAAGACAAAGAATTTGCATTGCTGCCTTTGACTTTGTTTCCCATCTCCCTGCTTTTGACTTTAGACGACACAGGCTTTTGAATGCTTAGAGTTCAATCAGCAGCATGTTGGATGCTTGATGAGTTTTAGGAGCTGAGGAAGTTGTCAAAACAAATTGCCTTCATAATAGCAGAGGGAAACCAAGCTCTGCATCCCTCTCGGTGCAACAAATGTGCACAATCAGCTAGAAAAACAGCTTTGTGTTTCAGCAGCACCGTGGATTAGGAAGATATATTGGTCCAGTGAATTTCCAAGGACAGGCCTTTGGAATTTCTCTGCAGTTTTTGGTTTTTGCATATAAGTCAGTTCCATTTTCCTGGGGCAAAGCTTTCATGAGGTTCACACCTACATTTAGTAAAGGAATAAGATTTTTAGTGGTAGTAATGTTTAAACTTACTGCCAACATAGTTTCTTCCTTATCTTAGGTCAGTCACCTTTAGCATTTAAATGTTGACCTTTAGCATATGAGAGTTTAGCTGTTATCAATATATTTCACTATTAAAATGGGTTTTACAATTCATGGAGTATTAAATCTCCATTTTTATTTTAAACTCGAGCACTCTGATAATGAAAGTAAAATAAGTTAATGTGAATTTTACTTTAATTCCTAATAAATACAGATATTACTTCCACTTCTGAAGTATTTCTGTTGGGCCATTTTGTTCATTTTTTAAATAGTAGTGATCAGTTGGGGAAGGGAGGCAAAAGAGTTGATATGTGGTTTTTACTGATTTAATATTGTCGCAGCAAGATTTCCTACAAGTTAGGAATGTTTTTGACTTTATGCCTTACTCAATATTTTTATTAAAAAATGCAACATAATCATGCTAAAGGAAACAAAAATGACAATATGATGTTCCATCCTTCTACCCTTATAAAGCAATGTACTTTTTTACATGCCACATTTTACTTGCATGCATAATTTGTATGATTTCAGTCAGGGCATACAGACTGATATTTACAATCTGCTGTTTTCAGTTAATATTTTATCATAAAATATGCATGATTTTACTTAAGAATTATCATTACCATTTTAAAGCTGGCCTAGTATTTTGTTGTGTGATATCTAATATTTTGTTGTACTGTTAAGCATTTGTATCAATAAACCACTTCAAAACTTAAGTAGCTTAAGATAAAACCATTTATTTAGTTCTTAATACTGAGGTCAGCAATTTGAGCTGTGATTAGCTGGATAGTACTTCTGGCCTCAGCTGGGCTCTCTTGAGCATCAGCAGTAAAGTGCAGATCAGTTAGATGACTTTGGGGAGCTGGCTTGTTTTCAGCCAAAGTAATGGGGGTGCCTGGATCACAAGCCTTTGGTCCTCTAGCAGGCTAAATATGGGCTTATTCATAGGGTGGCCATCAGGGTTCCAAAAGGGAGGACTAAGAGCTTGAGTTGGAGCTCTTCAAATGCCTTTTCTTGGTTTTCTATTGACTAAAGCAAAACCCGTAGCCATCCCAGACTCCAGGGATGAGATAGTACAATCTCATTTCTTGGTGTCAGAGTTGCAAAGTCACATGGCAGTAGGCATGACTACAAGAAGGGATAGAAACTTGTGGACATTTTGCAATATTGGTTATTTCTATTATAAACAAGTTCATAAATATTGTCATGCCTTAGGACACTGCTGGGCAGGTCTTGGGTCCTTATGGTAAAAAGGGGAGGGTGAGAAGAGTCAGAGAGGAGCCAGGCTCATCTTTGGGATGGGAAGATCCTAAAGGGGAACAGGCTACTCTTCTGGCTTAGAAAACAGACCATGCCTGGAAGGAAGGCAGACAGCACCAGTAACACCTACAAGAAAAGGAGACAGTGCTCAGTTAAAAAATCGTGATCCAGGAGCACAGCTCATGTTACTTACCAGGAGGAAGACAGACAAAGCCAAGAGTAGGCCACAGGCTGAACAGCCCTGGTTATTAGGCTAGAAATTCAGACGAGAATTTATGTTGAAACCTCCAGCAAAATGTAAAAGATGCAGAAAATCTCCTTGGTGAATTGCTGAGTGGCTTTTAGAAATGGTTTCTGACTGTAGTATAGTTTAGACAAAACCATTACCCCTCCAAATCATGCAGTAATGACGGAACACATGCCGCTTAATGGAAACCCACAGCCCAATGCTGGGCAGACATAATTCGGCTGCCATCTTCCCCAACAGCAGCAGCAGGAGAAAAATAAATAAATAAAATCATCCGATTCATATTTATCAGGGGGCTTTGCATGGGCCTGATGCCCTGGTGCAATTGACATTTTTGCCTCTGTTCTTGGCTTATGAACTGAGGACAAATTTAAATTAATCTATTCATAGCCTACAGAAAGACTGATTTTTTATAAGGTGACATCACCCCAGCATCTTCTTCTTCCCTATGTTTCACCAAATACACATATTCATTAAATCTTAAATTGTTAGCATGGATAGATACTATTTGCAAAATTTAAAAACATAATATGACTGAGCCTATGGATTAATAAAACCTTCAGAAAATTCACTTGTTTGCCTTTAAATTTTGTGTTTTTTTATGCTCCATCCCAATATGTGCTAATTCACACATGTACATTAAAAAATATGTGCACAGGTTCCCAAGCGCACACACAGCCTCACATCTGTGTCTTTCTGTCCACATTAGTGGAAATGGGAGTCCAGTGACAACTCATCACAGTCCCAAGTCAGCTGAATGTATTCTGGCTCCCTTTTAATTTGGACTTAGAAAAATCAGTGCCCATGCATTAATTCCTAGGTATGATGATTGCAAAAAAAAAAAAAAAACAAACAAACAGACTTTTACATAGATGCATGTGATGACATGCAAAAATCAGGGAAGAAAGAGAATATGAGTGAAACTATGGAATCAGGGTAGGTTCCCTGTCATTCCAGAGAGAAACAGAAATGTATTTCTTTAAAATTTCAGCCATAAGAAAAGGATTTGATCTATGCCCATCACCCTGATCCAAAGCTATTACTCTAACATCCTTGATTTAATTATGGAACACAACAACAGACTGACAGGGAAAGAGATAAAAAATCAGCAACTTTCCTGCAAACAATGCCAAGCTTCCACATGCACCTGAGAGACAGCATCGAAGGTGAGAGCAAAGCATAGTCTCCTAGCTCACCCAGTCTCAGCCTTCTTGGAGGGGTCTGCCAAGGAGATGCCAATTTCTGCCACAGGGCTGCTCTCTGGGAGATGCTGAGATTAGAAACTGGTCAGCAAGGCTCAGCTTGTTGCTGTCATTGAGACATCAATGTCAGGATGTGAAGCACTTACCTCATCAGATGCAGAGGTGACATCTTGATACATGAGCTTGCCCAAGAGTTGGCAGGGCCATGACAGCTCTTGGCTGTTGACATCCTGGATTCATTTACTTCCAAAATAGTTAATGCAGCAATTTAACCTGTCTGGGGAACTTCTGCTTACATATGCAAGGTTCACTGGCATAAAAAAGAGATAATACGCATAGTATTTCTAGTACATTTAACCTCCTCTTCCACTTATCGTTGCTCAGTGTGCTTGTGACCAAACCTCTTCTACTAGAGAAATCTTCTGCTATGAGAAATGTTGTGTCTGCTACCTGATGGGACAATACTGAGTATGGAGGCACTTCTAGGACCTCTTATGGGCAGAGCATTTTTCTATGAAGTCCATTATGACGCATAGATTGCACAAGGATATTGACGAGCTATGCAGGTACTGAATCAGATATGCAAGATCCATACAAGGAAAGGCTGCTGTAGTTGAGGTTCTAAGTTAAGGTTATGCGTGTTGCTGCAGGTGCCCTGTTGGCACTACGAGCTCCTTAGCATCAAGCACAGTGCGGTGGCCTCTCTGTAAGGTAATGTTTCAGAAATTTAAGGAGAAGAAATGGAGACACTGGACTTTCATCCTTTGTCCCCATTTTAAATGGACACATGCATTTATTTGTTTTGCCTTTTTTCCTTCTTCTTTGCTAGATATGTAAGAGACAATTGGGATTTGATAGGGTAAAGTAAAAGCTAAAGTAAGCAGAGGTGCAGAGGAAGCGGTAGTTATGAATTCTGATGTGTTGACAGCAAGCATCACTGATGAGTCCCTCCCAGGGTCAGGCACACTGCTATGTGCATCCACCTTTTATATTTCCCTGGGCTCTCACAATAACCATATCAGACAGTTAATGATGGTTTCCTTATTTAGACGGCTGTGAGGAGGCAGAGTAGAGGCATTGTGAAGAGTGAGTAAGGGCTCTGGAAACAATTTGCTCAAATCATGATGCCACCTCTTACTAGCTGTGCAACATTGGGCCAATCATTTAAATTACCAGCTCCTTGATTTCTCCATTTATAGAATGTGAATGATAATATGTCTTCCTCTTACATTGGTGATGAGGTTTAAATGAGTTAAAACATGAATTTACTAGTGTAATGCCTAGCATGATGGTTCTCAACATGGTCCTAGACCATCAGCATCTGTATCTCTAAGAACTTTTTAGAAAGGCATTTTCTTGAGTCTAATGCAGACATACTAAATCAGAAAGCCTGGGAGTGAGTTTCATGAATACATGTTTTTAACAAGCTTTCCAAGTTATTCTGATGCTTGTTAACATTTACATATATATTTAAATTGTGGAGCATTATTTTATTTTTATTTTTTATTCTTTTCCTTTTCTAATTGTTGTTCTAGAACTACTGAAACAGAACACAGTAAGTACTCAAAATGCCAAGGGAAAAATGTCCCCTTTTTTACAAAAATAAACAATAACAGCATCAGCAATAGTAGCAACAATGGTAAAATAGTTCTGACCTTGTATATTCAATATTGGATGCTTCCCAATATTTGGATTAATAACAAGTGACTTAAGAATCAAGAAGAGATGAGCTATTGACATGCAGCACTATGAAGAGATATTTTATGTAATGGGTTAATAATAAAACTTGCAAAATGTAATAATGAAAGGTTGTGAACACAACACCATGCATGTAGAAAGCTGTAGATACTAGTGTGAACGATTTAATGTCCTTAGTTCTCAAAAAATTAGCTATTATTATTATTAAGCATGCCTTTTGTGCTCTATAAAAATCAGTTAATCCTCCCAATAACCACACACACTATTATTACTATCTTCATCTTGTACATAAGGAAGCTGGGGATCAGAGAGATTGTAAAACAAGTCATACCTCCCTCATATTATGTATTAGATCCAGGATTCCAACTGGAGGGTCTAATTCCGGAGCTATCCACTTAAATAAAGATGGTATTTTTGAGTCACCCTGGAGCAATAAGGAAAACAAGTGGGTTAAGAAGAAACCTTGGAAAGTTAAACTGTGAGGCACGGGGTGAGTTCTTTCCCAAGGAGAAGAGGGCATTGCCTTTTGTGTTTGATATATCTTGTTTTGGTAGAGGAGGAGTTAGAGGTCATAATCACATGAACCGACATTGAAGAAATAAGCAATGTTGGAGGAGAAAATAAAGAACACCCTGAAGTTGAGAAAGTATCCCCTTCCTTGTACTCATTATTCTTCAAAAAAAAAAGAAAGATTTTATTTATTTATTTTTAGAGATAGGGAAGGGTGAGAGAGAGGGAGAGTAGCATCAGTGTGTGGTTGCCTCTCCTGCACCCCCAAATGGGGACCTGGTCTGCAACCCAGGCATGTGCACTGACTGGGAATTGAACTGGCGACCCCTTGGTTTGCAGGCCAGCACTCAGTGTACACCAGCCAGAGTGTCCTCATTATTCTTAAAGAAATGGATGGAAGAGCTACCCTGGACAGGGCTTGGAGAAGACCTGCCGTGAGGACAAGTGGGCTGTGGGAAGGGGGTGATAAGATGTTTGATTCCTTTAACAAATCCCCTTCCCTGGCCCCAGTTTTCTTAGCTTTAAAATGTGAAGGTTGAACTAGATGATTCATAAGGTCTTTTCTTGTTCCATTATAAACTTTTAAAATATACATTTTTAGACAACAGGGTAAAGGTACAATATAAAATAGGAGAGGTTTTCAGACAGCAGAGCAGACTTGCTAATATTTTGGGCTTGTCACTTGATTAAATAGTAGTTCAATGCCCCTCAGGGCCTCCAACTTGTGACCCTGAGCCCAGAGCAATGTGGATTTGCTTCTAGTTTAATTGTTTCTCTTTCCCAATAAAGCCTCTGTTATATTTCTAGACCATATATATATAAAACATCTCTATTATGACGGTGTCTTCTAATCCATAATTGTTTAAATTGCTTGATCTGTGATTATATGGACTTGCTTTAAAAAGAGCACAGGGAGGGCATGAAGCTATTTTTTTGGTAGTTTAAATCCATCCGTATATATTTTTCACTCTCAATCCCAATTTCATCATTTTCAAACATAATTTCCTCCAATTACATAGCAGAAAAGAACAAGGTAATGACGTGACTAAAAGATACTTTTGGTAGGAATTGGAAAGGGATGAAGGCAGAAGGCACTAAGAAATACCACAGAAAATTCAAGAATTTAATTCTTATTACCAAGAACAACTACATTATCCAAATAAAAGGAAAACTGTTATGTAAAGAAATAGCGTTGCCAAGAAAGGGCTTTGAGACCTAGTTTCTCTACGTAATGCACACCAATGGTTACTTTCTAACGTTTTCTGTTTTTCAAGGTGTTTTAATATGCATAGAACATGTATATTGAGGCTTCCAGTTTCTCCACAATCTTGACAGTATATTTTGTCTGATTTCTGATTATAGCCATCTTAATGGGCATTAAAGTTGCATCTCATTGTAGTTTAAATTTGCATTCTCTAATAATTTAATGATGTTGAGACTATTTTCATGTGCTTAATGGCCATTTGTATATCTTTGGTGAAGTAGTTATTCACATCAGTTGTCCATTTTTAATTGGGTAATTTGACTTCTTATCAAGTTGAAAGATTTGTTTATATATTCTGCATATGAGATTCTAATTGAATATATGATTTGCATCTATTTTCTATCAATCTATGGCCTGATTTTTTACTATCTTTTTGGTATCTTTCAAAGTGCAAAAGCTATTAATTAATGGCTTTTGATTTATCAACGTTTTCTTATATTGCCTGTGTTCTTGATTTCAGATCTAAGAAATCTTAGCCTGACCAAGTAATACAAGGATTTGCTCCTATGGTTTCTTCTAGTGTTTTTGCATTTTAGCACTTATATTTCCTTCTCCAATTTATTTTAAATTAATGTTTATATGTAGTTTGAAGTAAGGGTCTCTAAATTCATCTTTTGAATGTGGTATCCAATTGTACCAATGCCATTTGTGGTAATAACTATTTTCCCTCTATTAAGTTGCCTTAGCAAATCCTAAAAAATAAATTTACCATAAATGTAGATGTATTTCTGAACTCTTATCTCTTTGCCTTGAACTACGTCTATTCTTATGCAATATCACACTGCCTTGATTACCATAGCTTTGTATTAAATTTTGAAACTGGAAAAGTTAAGTCCTCTAACTTTGCTCTTTTTTAAAAAAGATTGTTTTGGCTATTCTTTTATGTGGTTTTTTGGAATATTGTTTTATCACTTAGGCAATGGAAAGATATTATTTATATGCTTATCATTTCTACCAGACTGTAAGCTTCTTTAGGGAGGGGAGTCTGTCTTACCCATTCCTACATCATAAAAGCTGGCACATTGCACAGACTCAAAAATGTTTGTTGAAACCATAATATTTACAGTATGCACAATGATAGTATGATACCCAGCGAAATTAGTTCATATAGGTTAATGAGATTTTATAGGCTGCAATAGAAAGAGCACTGGATTGAGACATGGGGAACCCTGATTCCTGTCCCTGATCTATACCAGACTAGTATTGGACCTTGAGAAACTGAGAAGCTGCTCTAAGCCAGTTTCTGTATCTGTGAAGATGAAGTTACTGCTAATTATTTTTCTAGGGTGTAAGGTAGCTTTACCAATATTAGGAAAATGATATTTCACTGATTAATTGCTATTCCACAGGTAGTATAGTAAAGGGGTAACAGAAATATAAGTAATGGGCCATGTTCAAGGAGCTTGTAATTCAGATCAGGAGAGGGAATATATATATTTTTAAAGAATAATTTATTTTTCAACTTTCATAAACATCATTATTATCAAATATTATACCTTTTTTTTCTTTTATGCCTTACTTTTGGTATGGTTTCCTTTTAAACTGACATTCAATCGAACACAGTTCTGCAGAATTCCAGTTATATTTGGCAAGTCATCAGTACCTTTATTATAACATACTTTGAGTTTTCTTATTGCTCAGACGTCAAGCAGCAAGCTTAGGAATTTAGAAACTTTAGCATTTTTTTTTGTTGTTGTTCCTGGGTCTTAACTTATGTGGCACAACAATTATCTCATATGCTGTATTTGAGATTTTGGAAATGAGCACAGCGTTGTTTAAATCCAGTGAGTGTATTTCCTCTGCCCTTTGGTCAGAAGCGTTACATTCAATCTAAAAATGCTAGAGGAAGAGAGAAATAAGATGACTAACCCAAATATAGTAGCTTTTTTCTGAGATCATTTACTATTACAGCAACCAAAAAAAAACAAAACTGTTCTCAAAAATCCCAAGTAGGTGGCTCTACTTTTATCATTTGCATTATGGTGTTTTAATGAGTATAAAAGTGATATTTTAGTCACAAGTTCCTGTGGTTCGTTAGAGACAATACATTTCTATAAGAGTTTGCAGATGACATCAGAAATTAGTTACTTTGTAATGAATTTTGAAAAACAAACCTCAATGGGAGCTATTTAATTTTTCTTCTTTCAAAACAGTTATTTTTCCCCTATGGACAGTCAGCCACAAGGCAAGAGTAGGGGAGAGTGTAATTGACTAGAAATACAGGTTACAGCAATAAATCCATTTATATTACCCAGGAAGGGAAACATGCAATAAGCAGAATAAACATGTCATATTCAAACATCATTAGATTCAGCCTTAATGAGAGTAATGAATGTTTCTTCTTTCTGTAAGGGAGAGAGTATAGAATAGTATCAAAATTACCTTTTCAGTGAAGAGAAATTTGGTATATTTAATTCAATTTATAGGTTTTGCCCTATGGATTTTATACCAATATCAGGTCTTTTATTAAATTTACTTTCTTTAGTCACTAGGGCACCAAGATTCACAATCAGTTTTGTTTGAGACTCACAGAAGGTTATTTGATGTAAATGTTTAGTACTGAAATGTTTAGTCCTGGAATGTACAGTACCAGAATTTCAGGAATGTATTTCAATATATTTTGTACAAGTTAATAATTTTCCAGAAAGCAATCCACCTGAGCTATGCTGCCTAGTGTTTTGTAAGTTAAGAATATCTTACCTATAAAAAGAACCATCAGAGAATTCCATGCTCTAACTTTAAAACTGAAGAAATCTGAAAGGATGTGGGATATCTGGCCAATGGAAGAATTGAGAAACAATCAGGGATCTTATGTGGAGAAGAGCCACAGTAATTTTCTCTAGAACTCTTAAGGACATTGTCATTATCACATACTTGTCATTTCAGAGTAGAAATTGGGGTGTTTTAGGAAAGGCAGGGGAGCAAAGAAGTAGCCTGTGTGGGTGTATGTACATACCCCGAACCAAGACTCATTCCATTCAGCTTCATCTTCACTTCTATAGCCTGTAGGGCTTTCGGGGATGTTGGGAAAACAAGGACAGCTGTGGTAGCTGATCACAGGGGGACTATTTAAAGAAGTGCAGGGCACCGACTGGTGTGGGTCAGTTGGTGGGTCAGTTTATTCCTCACAGCCAAAGGTCACTGGTTCTATTCCCAGTCAGGGCACATGCCTGGGTTCCAGGTTCCGTCCCTGGTGGGGTGTGTACAAAAAGCAACCAGTTGATGTTTCTCTCTCAGAACAATGTTTATCTCCTTCTCTTTCTCTCTCCCTTCCTCTATCTCTAAAAATAAATAAAATCTTTAAAGAAGTGCAGGATACAGTTGCACAGACACAGGGAAGCAATGAAGGGTTTTGGGTTAGATTAGAGACTTACAAAGCACCTCAGGATGCAAAACTTGGAGGGCCCACACTTCCGACAGCCACCAATGCAACCAGAGATGCGAGGCAGGCCCAGGGACTATTCGTATGGTGTCTTGCTGTGATTTAGGAAATGATTATTTGACTCAAGGCCTACGTTTTGGAAAATTATTAAAATAAGACATTTTTTTTGCCATGTGCTAGAAGGTGTCATAATAAATATATAAATCCCTGATGTCTAAAAAGTAAATGGCATCCCATTAAATTGTTCCTGATAATCTCTCAGAATAGACAAATGATCTGAAGGATTGATTCCAAATCTTGTACTAAGTGATACTAACTGGTGGTTCCACAGTGGTTGTTCCACAGACTGCTAATATTTTGGGCAGGAAGCCGTAGGAGTGTTATTTGTGGTTCTCAGTTTGGAATGGCAGCTACATCTTGAGAGCTCCCTCAAACTTCATGTCGTAAAACACTATTCATGCCACGGTGGTGTTCAAATGTCTACCCTTAGTCACCAGGCACATGCTGCCATGATGGTGACATTTTTGTCTGATTCATCTTTAGGATACTTAGTTTGTATACTGAGCCCATTGGATTGACACTACTAGGCCTTCAAAGGACACAATTTGTGGGAAAAACAGAGGTTATTCAATATATTGGAACTCAAACACAGGTCTCCTATAATTTCCCAACCCCAATTTTCCTTCCTGTGTATGACATTCTGCCTTTCCCAGTGGTGGTTAGGCTTCTTGAATATATCTTGCTATATTAAATAGGGTAGAAATCAGTCACAACACTACTCTTGGAACACCTGTGTGAACATCAGGGTCCCTCCATGCTTTCTGTACTTGTAGGAGGCTTCTGAGGGGATCTGTCCAGGGCTTGGCCACCTAACCTGTCCTGTTCCTGAGAGAGAAAAAAAAAACATTATGCTTCAGTGGTTACCAACTTGGAACTTGCCTTGGTTCTAAAACACTTACCCTTTTATATTCATCCTCTTTTTATAACTCTGAGGACCACATAAGGTGTTAGAATTAAACTATTCAGGAAATTGTAGTCGTGTTCCATCATCTGTGTTCTTCTTGCTGCAGCCAAGGTTGTCTTCACACACACTAACTGGAATATATCATTCCTCTAGATAAAATCTTTTAACGGCTTCCTTTTGCCCTTTGAATACAGTCAAAATCCCCATGTGGATGCAAGAGCCTCTCTCTAAAACCTCTCCCCAGTTTACCTCCCTCATCCCCATTACATTCATATTATATGTTTCAGGCAAGCAAACTGGTCAGAAATTGTCTGCAGGCCTCCCTTGTTTCTTTCCCCTCACCCCTTTGTTCTGTATTCTCTTTATTCCTCCCTGCATCTCTTCTTTCCGCTTTAAAACATGTTCATTATAAACACGATAGGGCACTGACTAAATTGCTGATGCAACACACGATCTGGGGAAAAATCATATAGTCTTGAAGATTACCCCTAGAATGCTGTCCATTTTTGTCTTATCCATTGCTGCTGATTAAAGTCTGACTGATGACTTGTCTCCTGGTTTTTTTGATGGGACTGATGACTCTGAAGTGGTCTTTGTAGTGGCATCTGGATTACTTTATGCTTTTTTTTTTCCTTTGAAAGAAAGGGTTTTCTGAATATTTAATGGTGTTTGAACCATATTATCATTCTTGATCTAAATGGCCTGGGTGATAAGATGAAGAACCATGAAATGGGAAGTAATATTAATTACCTAATATTTGAAAAAAATAATTCTGTGCTTTGCATATTCATTGAAACTAGTGTGCTCCTAGATATATTAAATGGTCAATTAGAGTTAAAGTTGATTTGAGTGACCATGAGAATGTTAATTCCGTGAGGTCAATACCATTTCTTTTTTATCTTTTTGTCTCTAACAGTTAACAAGGGTGCTATTTTTAGTAGGTTTTTCATAAATATTGATACACTTACATTTGTAGACATTTGACTTCTATAGTTGATTTGTAGTAAATAAGAGAAAGTGCTTTTGAAATAGAAGGATAAGTGTAAGGTCTGGTAACTTGGGTTTAAAAAAAAAATGATTTTATATTTTTTTCCTGAAAGTGGTGGTAACCACTTTGGAGCAGAAGTGTAACATAATCTAGTGTAGATTTAAAAGGATCTCACTGGGTGCCATGCATTAAAATGGCCATAATAGTGCCAGAATGAATGCAGCAAGACCCCTTTAAAAGATTCCTCTAGGGGAAAAAATGAGGAGAATAGATAGAGAAGCATTTGTAGACAGTGTAGTCATATAATATTGCTGTTCAAAGGACCGAGTATTTTTAGGGGAGGCTAAAGAGTCTAGAAACAGCAAAACAGCACAAACAGTACACATATTCTACCTTCAAGTATTTGTGAAGGAGGAGCTGATAGAGAAAAAAGAAAAGAAAGAACACATTCAAAGACACTAATGATTCAAGGCAATTAACCATCATACAGTTGCTATGCTCCCACCATAAATGTGATGGCATTTGGTTTGGCTCTCAAGTTGCTGCTTCAGGTTGGACTCATTCTCCAAATAGAGTTATTACCTTTTGGAGTTATAGTCAACTTTGGTGATGAAAAAAAATCCTGTGCAGGTATTAGATCTGCTTCTAGCTATCTGTGTGAGTTTTGGATAAATCTTTTAATCAACCTCTCTTTCCTGTAAAAGATGGATAAGAAAATGACTAAAAAACATAGATATTGAGAGTTTGATTGAGATGAAAGAGTTTTGTGAAGATGATTACATACTTCAAAGACACGTAGATTAATAAATAAATGATAATAATCACTGTTTTCAGCAGGTAACATAATACCACTGCTAATAATTGCTTATTCAGACCCATGCTACGTTCTAGAAACAGATGAAATACTTTCCATAGATTAGTACATTTGATGTGTATCAGAAATTTCACAGAGAACTGCAGTCATGCTGTTACCTACCTTTCTCAATTCTACAATTAAAAGACTATTCTTGAAGTTATTTTCACGCTGAAAAAAGTGTAGTTCATTATCACAAGCACATGCCACAGGGCATCTCAGTAAGCATCATCGTGATGGTGTGCTCTGATGCGCTGCTTTACTAATTATAGGCCTGGCTGTCTGCGTGTTTAGTAATTTTGAAGTTAGACTAAACAGCAGGATATTGGACTGTCTGACTCATGCATGAACACAGTACTGGACATTACACTTGGTTATGAACCTGAGGGAGTAATTCAACATTGGCAGAATGAATGGATTAGGGCATTGTTCTCTTCCATCTTCCAACTATTATCCCCCAAGGAATCTCAGAGTGCAATGGCTCTAGAGAAGGCCCAAGACTTCTGTCTCAGAATTCAGCTAAGGCTACACCATAACCTTTTACAGCAATTTGATCAGATGAGATGTAGCTCATTGACTCTATAACTAACTATTTGTTGAGTGTTTATGACAATCAGTGGTGTCATATTCATCCCTGTCAATGTGTGACATTGATTTTGAGTGTCCTTGGCACAGAACACTGAGGAGGCCCTGGGAGAAATTCATAGATAATAAATAATAGAACTCAGAGTGGAAAACTTACTTTTGCATGGGCTGCTCCCTCTTGGACTTGTTCTTCTTGTATACTTCATGTTACTAGGATAACAAAGAACATTGACTGAACTCAGAAATATAAATAATAAAAATATATATAATTCTTACATATGCATATATATGCTTTTAGGTAAAAGAAATAATCATAATGTTAGGTTGAACTATACAAAAATGATATATCCACATATTTCTGATATATGGAAATTACTAATATTAAAAAATGATTAACCTAATAGTGCATTTTCACTGTATAAAAGTACTTGAAAGAGTTGAAGATGAATGTAAGTTCTAAAATTCCACCATGCAGAGGCTTCTGATATAATTATATTTGTATATTTCATCACAGTCTTTATTATTTGAATATAATACAGTTGTGATAATACCTCATAGGCAATGTTGTATCCCACTAATTTATTATTCCCTAGTTTTGAATTCTGGCAGTTTCCCAACTCTGAGAACTTTCGTTCATTACTAAGCTCATCCATTAAATAAGGCTAATAAATGGATCTAATTCATAGGGCATTTATTGGGCTTAAATGAGAGAACACATGGAAAGTACTTAGCACAGGCCAGGAATCTGGTTAGTGTTCAAAAATACGTTAACTCTTAGTAATAAACTTAAACAAATATTTAGTTATTATAAACTTTTAAAATATTTTTTAATGACTACATGACATAATATAGCATAACATGAAAGTCTTTATTATACTTTAATTGTAAGGCATTTAGATTTTTTTCCTAGTCTCGCTAGAAAGAAGCCAAATTACATTTTCCTCATTGATTAAGAATAACAAGTTACCTGTTGTATATTGTCCGTAAAGTTGATACCACTTGTAGAAATTCCTGTAATTAAGGCATTCAACTTCTGGTCATTCCAAAAGAATGAGAAGAGTAAGCGCTTCAGAATTAGATATTCCTGGATTCAAATTTTGTCTACCCCTCACTTGGTAGGTATCATTAGGAAAATCACTTAACCCTATGAGCTGCAAGCAACTCACTCACTGGTTTTAGTAATTAGCCAATAATATGGGTAATTTTCTGTATTATTAATGCCAGAGGGGTGTTCTTAAGGGGCATTCTTCCATTTATATGTTTATTTTAAAAAACAAAACATATCAGTAGGACTAAATAAAATGCACTGAATGTCTACATAATAATATTAGTTCTCTTGGTCTGGAAGGTTCACCAATGTGCTATCACAGCTTCCACCAACACAAAAGGATCCTCAGCAATAGCTACTCACTTGTGGTCTATTCTTTTTTATGATGCATTGATAATGGTTAACATGTTTATTGCTAAGTGCCAGGTATCCAGAGCAGAGTAGCTGCAGTGGTCAGAGGAAAAGTTCAGATGAGTAAGTTTTTTTTGTGCCATTAGAGAGGTGATATTTCTATTATTGTCTGACAATACCAAGCATGTAGATCTATTTAAGACCAAAAATATGTTGTGCATTTATCCAATTGTTAAAAATCAGTACATGTTTATTGCAAATAAATTATAATGAGATAAGCAATAATATATAGCAACACAATAAAACACATGATTTCTTCCCTAACTCCAGAATGAACACTGTGAGATATATATACTTTGGTGTATGATTCTTCCAGATGTTAATTTCTCATTCTCTTTCCCCCTCTCTCCCCCTCTCTCCCTCCCTTCTTCCCTACATACCTCCCTCTCTTCATATCATACATACTCTTCATACTTTCTATGTTTCCCTATATAACTCTGATTATATAGTTATTAGACTAAATTCTCACTTAATGATATACTACAAACATCTTTCCAAGCCAATTAACCTATACTTGCAGTGTTATTTTTAATAGCTAAGTATTATTCTTTTTTTAGAAGTTATAAGAAAAGCACCTATTGTTGGATATTTAGCTCATCTATAAAAAATGTTTCTTTGGAATATAATGTTTCATTATTATTATAAAATTTTTCCAAATCAGATTATTAATTGCAAATATTTGTATCTACTAGCACAGTATTTACATTTCCAGGGATCACATTGAAATGCACAATTACATAGTTATTATTCATATTTCTAAAAAATAAAAATATGTAATTTCTTTCAATATCCCTGGTGAACTTGACAAAACATCTGTTGTTGTTCTAAAATAATTCACTGTCAGTTCAGATGATGGATGGATAAGGCATTGGTAGTTTACAAGAAATAGCTAAAAGTGTATAACCCAAAAGTCATTATGTTTTATGTCAGGTATATAATTGGGGATATAAGACACTGTATTAAGGAAAGAAACATTGAATCACATGACTCTTAGCCAAGATTTTTAACAAATATGCAACAATATTTCTTAATCATTATAGATTTAGCACTCTGAACTGCACTTAGGTTTGAATAGAGGACTGCTTGAGCAATGGTCCCCTGAGAACTAGCCTTTACATCCCCTGGGATTAACAGTCAGTTTCCTGGTTAATGTGCCAAATTTTATGGACCACGATGATATGCGTGTGTGCTCTTACCCAGTCATTAACTGGAATAATGATGGATTTTGTGGAAGCATCATGCTGCCATGATCATAGTTGGCCCTTCTAAGAGCTATCCTGCTTCCTTTATTTATCTTGATTGTTTACTTTAGGCTACTGATCGAGTGGGTATTTGGAAGAATTACTTGTTTTTAGGTCTCTAATTATCAAATGCCATTTATTAGAATATAAACATGCAAACTCACATGTTTAAAATCTTGTGTATAGAAAGTGAACAAAAGTCTATTTAAAAATCTATTCTGGCTGGCTCTAGGATGTAATTATTCCTTGTCTGTGTAGACTCCAAGCATGTTTTCTGAGATGATATTAAATCCTAACAGACATGTGGGATTTTATGTTCAGCATATGGATACTTGTTCAAGAGACGGTTGTATAACTACTTTCAAAGATGTGTGTTTATGAGATTGCTTTTGTAGGGAGCCAGATTGTGACACATAGCTTGGGAATAACATGAATCCTTTAAATAGTTTCCTATGCTTTTGTTATTCAAAAATCCAAAAGAGATTAAAAAGAAGTTGTTTTTTTTTTATCTAGACTGTTCTGCTAATCAAGCCCTCAAACAAATGTTCATTAGTATTGGAGATGATCTCCATTTTGTGAACAGTCTCTATCAGGATTTAACTTTAGTCACAATTAATTCTTTTTTTTATCTCATTTTTTCTCTTCCCTGTTTTATTTATTACCTGCTTAGACTTTGGGGAAAGTAGGGAGAAATTACCAGTGTCCTCTGCAAAATCATTGTCTAATTTTGTTTTTGCTTTTCTATTCAAATTATGAACTTGGTGATAGAAAATGATTCTTGAGCAAATTTTAAATCTGAAGCTGATCCTCCTGTCTCAACATCCTATAAATTATTTTCAGTCTCCTGAAGAGGACACCTGGTGACTATGTGTGGGAAAACTGGTTTCAGTACTAGATGCCCTCAGTGAGTATGGAGCAGACCCATGAGAATCACCATCCTCTATTGATGGTGTAATATATGCCAAAGCCCCTTGTTAGGCAATTTACATATAATATCCTTTAATTTTCATCAAACCCCTGCCCTAGAAGATAGGCACGGATGCCCTATTTTTAGATAAAGAATCTAAAATCATAAATATTGAAGTATTTGCTTTATACTCACACCTGGACTAACTCATTGCTTTGATATTTGCTTGCTGGATGAGCTTGGTCAAATTACTTCCCTGAGCTTCAATTTCTTTGTTGCCAAAAGGATGATAGCATATATATCTCACAGGGTTTCCATAGAGATAAAAATAATGTTTCTAAAGCACACATAATCACTAATTGGTTGTTATTAACCCAAATCACACAAGCAGTTAGTGTTCAGGAATGGACTACAAATGTAAACTCATTTTTTTCAGAGAACTCATTAATTCATTATGAAAGCTTTATAAAGAAAAAGTTAAAGATAGTGCACTGTAAGTATCAAGGAACATAGAAGGTGCATGAAAGCGTAGTATTTAAATTCATGGAGATTTTTAATAATTGATACAGCAAATGTAATTTTAATTAGATTGTGGGAATAATGATGGTCAATTTGGCTATATAAATGATTTAATTTTTATATTCTTTTAGTCCTTATATGATCAAGTTTTTCCTGTTAGCTAATGAAATTATACCTTTCAATTCCTTTGTTTTGCTAGTATAGCTAACACAGTACTAGGATATTTAGTGCTTAGTAAATAATAATGATCAAGAGCTTTAAAGTGGGTCTCTCCGGACCCCAGAAAGCCTGTTGTGGAGAAGAGTTAAAATATAACAGATATGAGACAGTTTTTCTTAGAAAGGCTCATATATGAAGTTTACTGTTCACTGTACCAAAACTTGAATTTGGGGAGAACTCCCACCATTCTCAGAATTGAAAAGAGTGACTCAGTGTGCCTAAACTGTACGCTGTGGTTTATGCTGATCACCTGCTTTCTCTCTGAGTCTGGCATTTCTGCATGTGCCAGGCAGTGAGTGCCTAAGTTATCAGCCCACAATAAAATCCCTGGGCACTGAGGTTCTAAGGAGCCTCTGTGGTAGACAACATTTCACACGATGGCAGAATTATTTGCTAGAGAAATGAAGCACATACTGTGTGCATTCATGGAGAGAGGACTCTTAGAAGTTGTCTCTCATTCTCTCTGGACTCGGTTTTAGGGATCCCTTCCCAAGATGTCCTGGTTCAGGACTCTCCGAGTTTTGTTAACTTGCCCACGCACAGCAGCTGTAGCCTGTACACTTGGCATGCGACGGCAAACCTCCAGGGCATAAAAAAGGACAGGTATGGAGTGGTATGGGTGCAGTGGAATGGGATGTATGATTAAAAAAGCCAAAGGACATAAGTTATGTGGTGGGGAGAATAAATGAAGATAGAAGAAAGGAGGAGCTTAATAGCACTTTTGAATGATTAAATAATGATCTCTCTCTTTTCAACTTGTTTCAGAACCATTTGAGAAATAGAGCAAAGACAGAATGTGGACACCAGAATACCATCTTTATTACTTATATAAAGTCTGTGTTTTGTTTTATAGAAGCATAATTATAGAAGTACCCTTTGAGTTTTCTGTTAGAATTAGACAAATTTACTTATTCCTTAAGATTATTTCTGGCTTCTTCTGTCACCATCTTCAGTTACTCTTATTGAGAAGCTTTCTAATACAAGGAAGTAGCAGTGATGAAGCTGCATTATTTCTTAACATTGGAGACTATGGCAAATAGAATAATCTATAATCATTTCCGATGTTCTCCAATTATGAAGCAGGACACAAGAAAGTTAGAGTTCAACAGTGTAAAGGCTCAATATTAGGAATTTACAACTGGTAAAACTCCTCTGTACGAACAGACATATTCTTAAAATAAGTTGCTTCACAAGGAAGCCAGAGACTTCTAATGGAAGTCAGGCATCTGAAGTCAGTTTACAGAAAAATCTGTTAGTAAATTAGAATGTTAAAGGAAGAGGCAAGGTTTTGGTATAGTTGGAGCATATGGATATTTTTGAACTATCCTGAATATATTTTAAAAGATTTTATTGATTTATTTTGAGGGAGAGGGGAGGGAGGGAGGAAGAGGAGAGAAACATCAATGTGTGGCTGCCTGTCTCAGCCACTGATTGGGGACCTAGTCCATAACTCAGGCATGTGCTCTGACTGGGAATCGAACCAGCAACTCTGGTTTGCAGACCAGCACTCTATCCACTGAGCCACACCAGCCAGGGCTGAACTATCCTGAATACTTTGAAGTTATGCGTCTCACTTGTAACACTACTAATGTACTGTCAGCCTTATTAGTGAGATTGTAGACTGAGCTGTTGTTCTACAGATCCAAATAACGGTGACTTAAAATGTAACTATTTTTGATCTCACATAATAGTCTAGACCAGGTAGAGTTGGGTCCATGATGTCAGGAACCCAGATTCTTTCCAGCTTGCTTTTCCACCTTCCCTAAGGTATTGTCATCTATACATGGTTTAAAAAGTGGCTTATCAATTCACTCACATTTTTTGCCAGCAGAAAAGAAGTAAAACCCCCTCAATTTAAGAACATTGTCTGTAAGTCACAGATTTTATTTTTCTCACATACTATTATGATCTTAGATACATACCTAACTTCAAGAGAGTCTGGAATATATATTTTTCTTTTATTTATTATTATTATTTTTTAAATTTTATGGGAAGCCATGTATGTTGCTTCTAAAAGGGAAGGTCATTACTGGAAAAGGAGAGAATTATTATTGGACGGCAGCCAGTATTTATTAACACATTCCATAACTTAAGCTATCTACATATCTGTGTTTACCTTTCAAACTCTTCACCATTCAAACACCCACTCCTCTAATAAAGAATCCCACACTCTCCTCTAGGACATCGAATTTTATACAGCCTTCCTCATTGTAATTCTGGATATGATTTAGATTTTGCCAGTTGAATTTGGAAGGCAGGAGCGAAAGAGAGTCCCCCGTGTCCGTTTAGTAGCTCTGCGGGTATAGAGTATTCATTGTGTGGATGCAGACTGGAGTAGGTACAAAATAGCTCTGGAGTCCACATCAGAAGCTGCACTTCAGCGAATTGTGGCAGCTTCCCTGGATGTGGCTGTTATGATTATGGGCTCTTTCCAGTATCAGCAGCTTCCACTGATGGCAGCAACTGTGTGGTTCAGGAGCTAGTAGCTGTAGTAGGAACTCTACAGTCTCAAAAGCACTGTCCTGATTGTTCAACATTCAGAAACTTCTTGGAGTCCAGATTCTGTGTTCTGGCTTTAAGACTAATTTATTAAAACCATAAAGTGGTCTATTTCTTCCTCTTGTTCAATGATTCTGTAAGCCATTTAACACCCAGTAATAACTCATTTCTGCTTAAACTAGCTTGTGTGAAGTCTGTTCTTGGCAACTGAAATCTTCTGACAAGTTAGTAGAGCCATCTGATACATAAATCATGTCACTTATTTGTTCATTGATGTGAACAGAAGACAAAACACACTTGAGGAACTTATAGTCTAGTAACTGATAGCCAATACTTACTGACTTACTGACAATTTTCGCCCATGTGCTCAACATCAAAAGTTCTCCCAACATGATGATATTTTAAGTCAACAATCACTTCTGTATAAAGAATGACTATATCCTTCTGTAGATGAGAAAACTGAGTTTTAGAGAAGTTAAGCAGATCCTAAGTATATAAAAATGTATACAGTCCAGACAGTATTTTAAATCAGATGATCTGGCTTAACAATTACAGAACTAGGAAGACTTACTGAAATTTATATTAAGAATATACTGAATTAATTGGAAGTCCGACAAAGATGATGAAAAAGTACAAGAGATTAGGAAAATGTAGAAACAAATTGGAAGATGGATTGAAAACATTGAGTATGTTGGTGGGTGCCATAGAAGTTTCTGGTGGGGGGTACAATAATTGAATTAGAGTCACAGTTTTGCAAAACCACTCTGATTGTCAAGTACAGAATGGTTTAAAGTGTGAGCATATTCAGATATCTGGAGGCCAGGTAATTGGATAGGATATTATATGAGGAAAATTTGAATGGGCATGTGCCAGCTTTGGCAGTACTGGTAAGAATGGAGATAAAATGCAAATATATGACTAATATATTTGGGAGGGAGTTTCATGAAACATAATAACACTGGAGAACACAATTTTCATTGAGTTAGATCTGACACTTGTTTTTGACTAACTTTTGGCATCTGAATCCACAAATGACCCGAGATTTTCTCTATCACGTCAGCTTTTTAAGGTACAGGATGGTACAGGATACCCTCTCTTTGTCCCCAAAATTATACAAAATATACATACAAAGGAAAATAAAGAAAAAATTACTTGAATATACTGTTGATTTAGAGTTATTTTATTCATATAAAGGCTATATATTGTTATTGTAAGTCACATTGTGTACAAGTATTAAAGTTCTACCAACAAACATGGATATTAAGGTATAATTTTACACTTATAGCTTTTCCTGGAATGTTCGATCTGTGGACAATCTTGCCTGATGCTCCAACAACACTCAGTCATCATATCTACCCTGATTCTGTACCTCCATGACCTTCAAATCTTGGTGGAATCGTTCACCTTACTCATCACTGACTGCACCAAGGTTTTTTGGGAAGTCAGAAAGATGGTCATACAGAAAATGCACCTGATGCTCATGTTGCAACCAAACATTTTGAAGCTCCAAGAGTTTCTGGACACCTTCGTTGTAATTTTGTGCTCGTGTATTTCCAAGAAAGTCGTTGACAAAGTTTTTGAATGACAACTGAGCAATCTTTTGGAGTTCTGACATTGTCCTGATGAAATGTGCATCTTTAATGAGCTGCCGAATCTGTGAACCATCAAACACACTGGCCTTTATCTTTTCAAACAACAGGCTAGGAAATGCCAAAATGAGATACTTGAAACAGTCTCGTTCAGTTGGCAAAGCTTTAACAAATTGCTTCATGAGATCCAGTTTTATGTGCAGAGGTGGGAATATAATGTTCTTTCTGTCAGCAAGTGGCTCATGTAGAATGTTTGGGTCATCAGGTTTGAGGTCAGATCTTGGAAGTCAATTCGACTCCACCCAATGTCTCACGAGCTCTGCTGTCCCACATACACAGAAAACAGGGATACTTGGTGTATCCGCGTTGCTGAACAAGAAGGAAGCAGACCATTTTAAGGTCAACACAGATGATCCAATTGTGCTTGTGATATTGCTACAGATCAATGACTCTCCTGATGTCTTCATATTCTTCACAAAAACAAACTGAATGGCCGATAGGGACTGCACCAAATAAACTGCCATTGTGGAGGGGACACACTTCAAGCTCCACTTTGAGCTATCGATGAATAGTCACCATTCAGTTGTTTTATAGATTGGATTTCCCAGTTCCTCCATTAAATCATGTATGTTATGGTAACACACAAAGTCACCGTCACTTCGAAAGTACTGCAGAAATGCACTTTCTCTTGATTGAAAGGAGGATGCCTTTGCTCCTTTTTCAAGCAAGTTTTCCTCATGCAGTCTTGATGCTAGGAGTTCTGAAGCCTTTTTGTATAGTCCCAAATCTTGTGGCAAATCATTCAACTCATGCTGATCAAATACCTTACGAACTAAGTCATCTTCAATTTCAAAATCTTCATTGTTGCTGTCACTTAGTTCTTCACCATACTCCTGTTTTCCTGAAGAGGGTAGTTCAATGAGAACTGGTACTGGGATTTCAGCTGAATGAGGCACTGGGCATATAGCTGATGGTAGATGAGGATACTCTATTTTACTTTTATTTTTCTTGTTCTATCCCAAAGTTTTCACTATACAAAAAGAACAGTCACTTGAATGATCTCTGGGCTCTCACCAAACCATAGGTATACCAAATGGCAATTTATCATGTTTTCCCTTCATCCATGTCTATAAATTCTTGACACACTGCTTGCACACCTTATCTTGATCACCAAGTTTTACTTTAAAATATACAAAATAGGCTTGCCTGACAAATAGGCTGATGTTTGTTTGTCCTCTGACTGGGAATGATGACACTGCCACAGATATAACAAAACAAATCAGGGTTGTTTAGGTACTTACAATGAGAAATAACAGAGGCAGATATGATCTGAAGGAAAGGAAATAAGTACATATGTTAATAAAAAAATAAATTCTGTTAACTCCTTGTATACAGACAAGAACTCGGACTACACTTTGGAATGCAATTAACTATATAGAGCGGCACACAACCTCTCACCACACTGTCTCATGTAACTGAATAGCTGAGACAGGTATGAATCTGTCGCTGGTTTCCAAGGTCATCCCCCACCCCTCCCCACTAGAGGGAGGTTTGCTCTCAGCCAATAGGAGAGCACTAGTGCTTCCCTTGATCCAGGCTTGATCCAGCCTAGAGTGGTTGCATTAAGATAAACTGTACAGAAAAAACTTGACATGATTGAAGGAAACTAACTGCAGCTTTGCAATCAGCATGCATATTTAAGTCTCAAACACCTGAAAATTCGAACTCAACAGGAATTATGTTCAAAATTCTTCCCCAGTGTAATTAACTTAATATTGGAAATGGGAGACAAAATCTAGTGGAGGGGAATATGCAGAATTCTGATTTAAGAAAATAATTAGGTGTTGGTACCATTTATTCCATATTCATGGAATCCAGGTCAGAGATGCACACTTTAGATATAAGAATGGAAAAGTAATGATAAAAAGTGGAATTGTACTAAGAACTCCGTCACTTTTCAAAACAAACTTAGCAAGTCCCATAATACTGATCTAAAAAAAAAAAAAGACTGATCTTTATCTCACATGAGACATACTAATCTTGTTTAGCCTTCTTCCATACATTACCAGTGGTCAAATTGTAAGAATTCCTTTTTTAAATTTTAATAACACTTTGTGAAGTGGCTCTCTCATAGGTTTGAGATTCAGAATTTCACTTTTCACAACTTTGAACAATTTTTTTTTTCTTAAAAATAGATTCTTAACCACAGATAAAATCATCAGGCCTGTAAGAAAGTACAAAGAAATAAATTTTTAACTACTTTCAATTAGAATATATAACTATGCTCATTATTATTTAAACTATATATTTTAGATCACTAATAAGTCAATTAAAATAAAGCTGATGTTTTTATAATTTAAATTGAGGAAGCAAACTATAAAAATATGGCCTGAAACTTTTAAAAATTAAAGTTCTGAGACCTCATAGAGCAAAGCTTTGCCACATTTTCTCACCACTATGTCCCAAGACTTAAAAGTGTTTATTTGACAAACTACTGTTTTAGATATTAACAGATTAGTCTTCCTGTTGATAAATAACACATTAGTGACTAAAAGAATGTTAATGAAAACAATGATTTAAAAAATTTATTTTATTTATTTATTTTTAGAGAGAGAGAAAGAGAGGGCGAGCAACATTGATGTGTGAGACATATATCTATCATTTGCCTCTTGCATGCCCCCAACTGGGGACCTGGCCCACTACCCAGGCATGTGCCCTGACGGGGAGTTGAACTGGTGACCCTTTGGTTTGCAGGCCAGAGCTCAATCCACTGAGCCACACCAGCCAGGGTGAAAACAATGATTTTTTAATTAACATGCTATTGTAATATAATTTCAGCCAAAGCAAATGACCTTGATGTTTTACTTAGTGAATGCAGCCTTATTATGGAGCTTTTGTTTCCTAAACTATTAAAAATAAGACATAAGGTCTTAGTGTGCATTTTGTTCATTTTGACATATTGAAAAATAAAATTAAAATATTATTTTACTCCTTTAATGAGAAATTTTGGGTTTGATATACAAAATAGAGAAACTGTTGATTTGGAGGAAAATGTGTAATTCAATTAATTAATTTTTTATACTTTATTACTTATGCTATTACAGTTGTTCCAATTATCCCCCTTCACCTCCCTCCACCCAGCCCACCCCCAACTTCCATAGTCAATCCTCACACCATTATCCATGTGCATGGGACCTTCATATATGCTCTTTGACTAATCCCTTCACCTTCTTTCAAATAGTATCCCACACTCTCCTCCCCTCTTACAGCTGTCAGTCTATTTCATGATCCTATGCCTCTGGATTTAGTTTGTTCATTGGTTTATTTTGTTTATTAGATTTCTCTTATAAGTGAGAACGTATGCTGTCTTTCACTAACTAGCTTACTTCACGTAGCATAATCGTTTACAGTTCCATCCATGCTGTCACAAAGGGTAGGAATTCCCTCTTTTTTCCTGCTCTGTACTATTCTATTGTGCAAATGCACCACCGTTTTTTAATCCACTCATCTACTGATGGGCACTTAGGCTGTTTCCAAATCTTAGCTATTGTAAACAGCGCTACAATGAACACAGAGATGCATAGGTTCTTTTGAATGGGTGATTTGGGATTCTCAGGGTATATTCCCAGCAGCGGAATCACTGGGTAAGAAGATAGTTCCAGTTTTAATTTTTTGAGGAAAGGCCATATTGTTTTCCACAGTGGCTGCACCAGTCTGCAGTCCCACCAACAATGCACCAGTGTTCCCTTTTTCCCAAATCCTCACCAGCACTTTTTTCCTCATTTAATTTAAAAACAAGAACATTTTCTTTGAAAAGTTTTAAATAAATGAGTAGAGAGTTTAAGTTTTGTTTGGTGTATCTTAAAAATGTCTTCTGGAAGCCTTCCCTGGTTGTTAGACATGCTCAGTTGTATGAAGCCCTCTGTATGTACAGCTACGGTGTGGAAACCAAGGCAGAGACTGAGAAGTTGAGACACCTAGCAGTACAAACACGACCTGTTTTGGTACCAGCCATTGCTCATCTCATCCAGAAGCTGAGAGCAAGTTGTTGCCCTGGGGACAATGGTTCTCTCAGAAGATACCGTGGAGAGTCATCTAAGAGTTGGCTTTATTATACAATGTCTCTGGATATCCCATTCTTTATAAATATGCCTGTAACCCCAAAATGAACATAAGAAAAGCATCAGACAAATCCAGATTGGGGAACATTCTACAGGACACTTGGAAAAGACTCCTCAAAGCTGCCCAAGCCTTGGAAAACAAGCTAACTCTCACCCAAGATAGCTGCTGGAATACCTGGTATGTTATCAGTGAAGAATGAAGGAAGCACAAAAGGTATAATTGAAAGTAGCTGTCTCTCCAAGCTTCAGTAAGCTTTCCCTAAGAAGCCTTCCCAGAAATTCCACAATATCTAACTACAGCTCTGACTGGGACTTAAACACATGGTCACATTTAACTTCAATGGAACTTGGGAAGTCTTCTAAGTCAGTGACACGTACTCAGTAAAAAATCAGAATTCAGCCTGGTATTGAGATTGCCAGTTATCTAAATATTCCCCTTTAAGTCTGTTACAGTCTTGTACTAAGTAGAGGGAGCAGGGTTTATAGTTACAACCTTTCAAGCTCATGTTTTGCTAATCATCACTGAGTTCAATAAGGAGATGATCCCGGAAACATTTCCAGACATTCAGAGACTCAGCCACCTCCAATTCCTGCAGTATAATCACAAGAATGACTGTGAGCAATGAAGGCCACTCTATGTTAGCCATTGGTGAACATGTCACAAAGCATTGCTTGCTTTGATCTCACATGATTGTGTGAGAAATCATATTGTCATCCACAGTTGATAAATAGCTTACAGAGCTTAAACAACTTTCTGAGAAACACATAGCTAGTAAGAGGCAGAGGCAGAATTTTGATTAAGATCTATAAGATTCTGAAGCTGAGACTCTTAAATACCACACCACCCTGATGCCTGATAGCTTCTTTTTTCTTACTTAACTAGATAGTCACAGTCACTTCCAGCAATTGACTGAAAAGACAAGTTTCCATGTTTCAAGGCCAGTTGGATCTCCGATAATATCCTGGGCTCTTGAAATTTTACTCGAGCTTCCTGAAAAAAAATTAATTTTAGTTTCTCCTGTTTCCCTGAACTTCAGAATTATTGTTTTTTGAGGATTTTGACTTTGAGATGGTTAGCACTTAGATTTTTAAAAATGTGTATGGGTATGTGTTTATGTGAGTAAATATGTGATTAGCACAGTCCAGTTTTCAACAGTTACATAAAGAAATTACTCCTTTCAATCCCCATCAAGAAATAATAATTCAGCATTGCACCTTAACTGGTTTCTATGAAACACTTCCCTAAAGCTTAAAATAATCCATTCACAATGGCTACTATACAATGCAAATTATTACAACTTTACATTTATTTATGATTAAGGATCATGATGAATTTGTTAAAATTATGTGTTTAATACATATTTTAGAAAGACAATAAGCTTTGAAGTACTTTATCTGTGTTGAAGTAGCAATTCCCAGTGGTTTTGCTCTGCATCTATTGAAAGTTATTGTTCTCCTTTTTCATTAAAATCACTCAGGTCACACCCCCTTTAATACTTTAGAAAATACTGGCTGTGGTTTTCTTGGATTTTCTGGAAAGTGACTTTACATTACTCTATGCCTGCAACCATAAATCTTACTTCAAGCAAATTTTAAGAACAAAAAAGCATGGAATCACAGACTTACAAAATTTCCTTCACGTATCTTGTAGGTGAAATGAACATAATGATGGAAATGTTTGTTTCAGAGCCACGCAACCTACTTCCAGACAACTTGGGTATAGAATTCTACTCTTTAAAGATGTCTAATGAATTTACTACTAATTAGATGTTTTTTTGATATTTTGTGAACCCTGGGAGCACCAGGGTTAACTGCAAATTTTTGGTACTCATACACCAAGTATTACCTCTAGACAATAAAATATGTCTTGAAATATATTTCTGCTCCCTCAGTGTTTGTAGAACATGTTATTTTAATGTTACTAATTTCATACTATATTTTAGCTAAAGTATGACACTATCAATTCAAGATACATTTTTTTGGTATTTCTAGGAAAAGAAAAATGTGGACAATTATAATTTTATGAAATCATTGATTGAAAGATGCATACTAATTTTAAAGCTGTTAAAATGTGAGATATGTCAATCTTAAAATAGATGAAATATAGCAATGCTGTTTCTGTCTGTATCATTTTCTTATGACATGGATACAATACATCTCATACTCTTTCTTCTACACCAAAACTTGGAACTACTGGATCACTTTATACTGCATTATTTGGCAGGACTTACCTCCCTGGTTATGATAAACCAATCACATGGCACTGCGGTGAAGACTGTCTCCTGTGATTATATCCACACAAAAAAACCAAAACGCTAATTTGAAAGAATATATGCATCCCTATGTTCACTGCAGCATTATTTAAAATAGCCAAGATTTGGAAGCAGCACAAATGTCCATCAGTAGATGAGTGGATAAAAAGTTGTGGCACATTTACACAATGGGATATTACTTGGCTATAAAAAATAAGGAAGTCTTACTTTTTTTGATAGCATGGATGAACCTAGGGAATATTATGTTAAATGAAATAAGCCAGTCAGAGGGAGACAAGCACCATATGGTTTCACTTATATGTGGGATCTAATGAATAAGATAAAAAACACACACAAAAAAAATTACCTGAGCAAGCGCATATAAAGTTCTTAGAAGGGTGCATGCCACACAGCACACAATCACCATGAGCTCTTATTAACGCCACCACCACCACCATTGCCACTTCTACCTCCACTACTTCAAGAGAGATAAACTTGTATAAACAAGGCAAAGGTTAGTTATAGAATCTATATTTTTTCAAAACCCTCAAGGCAATTATTTCAGCAGCCAAGTGTCTGAGAGACCCAGGATAAAGATGATGTGGTATTTACCTTTTTTCATTTTCCAGACATTCAGTGATAATCAGGAGGAGTTCAAAGCTAAGAATGAAGTTGTCATTCTTATTCTTAAGTATTGAATAGATATTTTGGTTTATTTCTGAGCATATGGAAATACCTGACTTTTGAAATTCACCATCTTGAAAATTAAAGAAAATGCGTTTCTAAATACTAGGCTAGTAACCTAAACTCTGGGGAGTTAAATGTGCAAATAAAATCCCTGACTTAACATTGGCTAATATTAGAACTTTATCTTCTAACTGCTATTTGGAGTATACTAAGCATATTCATAAAGGAATTCTAACTAACTCCAAAAAATTAAGTTTAGGATTAAGAAAAGACAAGTTTGTTTTCATTTTAAGCGAGAAGTAAATTAGGAGACTCGATCGTGGATTGTGTAACATTTATGTGGAAGAAGGTAGGTAAATATCAACAGCAGAAATAAAATAGTGACATTTAAGGATTTATATTTTCCAAGCAATGTGTTTAACATTAATGTATAATATCTTTGTCACGTCAATGTTAAGAAACAGAAAATATGTATATATCTAAGGTACAGCCAAGAACACAGGCTCAGAAAGATTAAGTAATCTGACCAGGATCACACAGCCAGTAATAGGAAGAACCAGTGTCTGAAACTATCTCTCTGACTCCAAAGTTTGTTTTTTTTTTCTTAATCACTACACAAGATAATGCCTGCTTTTTGTCCATATGTTAGAAGCAAGGGTTAAATCTCCCTTTGTTGTTATTGGTTCTACTGTTTTCCTTTTTTAAGATGATCCCTTGATCATAATGTTCTTTCTGTAGCAACCCACAGAGTCCCAAAAGGCATTAGTTCACATCAAGCCCTGGTTTTCCTTTGGAAAATTTTATTCAACAAAGAGCAATTAATATGTAAGATAATACTTTGCATACCTGATAGGTCTGCACAAATAAGACATGTCCATGTCTTGACATAAGTCAAGAATTTACAATCTTGTAAACATCAGAAGTACCTGAGAGTAAGGAGCCTTGCAAATTTATGTAGTCACTAAATATTTTATTCTCTCACATTTTCCACTGGCAAGCCTCCCATCATTCCAAAGTTGGATGATCCATAATCTTTCTTGCCTTTGGTCACAACAGGTAAGAAAAAAAAAAATAGGTCTATTATCTTTGTTTTAAAATGGACTATTCAAATTCTGGTCCTCTAGGATCTCTACAACATCCATATTGCCTGTCCTGACAATGCTTTGGACACCTACCAGTGCCATCATTTCTCATTGAGGAGGCTATCTATTAACTAAATAATAGCAACGACAACAGCGATAGCAAAACACGTTTTTTGCCACCTGGTGGTCCTAGAGTAGAAAGTGTGATTAGAGAGAGTGCCTCTTTCCTCCATAGCTTTGTCATTGAAAGTGACTCTGAGGATGAGGCAGGATTCCCTGGATGCAGTGTGTGTGAATGGGAACCACAGTCCTGGGCAGGCTGATGAACGCAGGTAAATTGAGAAAGTCACTGAAATATTTGTGTTCTGTGCTGTGTTCTTTTTTTTTTTTTTTAATTTATTTATTATTTACTTTTTTGGTTTCTCAATGACAGTTTTCCCATTTTTCCCCCATTTCTCTCCCCCACCCAGCCCATCCCCTCTCCCGCAATCATATCCCTCCCCATTGTCCATGTCCATGAGTCATTTATACACGTTCCTTGACTAATCCCTTCCCTTACTTGTCCCCCTTCTCTCCCTTCCCCTTCCCCCCTATTGACTGCTATTCTGCTCTTTGTTCTATTTAGTTCTTTTGTTTGTGCTGTTCTTTAGTTTCCTGTATTAGGTGATATCATACAGTATTTTTCTTTCTTTGCCTGGCTTATTTCACTAAGCATAAGTCTCTCTAGTTCCATCCATGTTGTCGCAAATGGCAGGAGTTCCTTCTTTCTTTCTGCTACATAGTATTCCATTGTGTAAATGTACCACAGCTTTTTGATCCACTCATCTGCAGATGGGCACTTAGACTGTTTCCAGTGCTTAGCTATTGTAAACAGTGCTGCAATGAACATAGGGGTGCATAAGTTCTTTTGAATTAGTGTTTTAGGATTTTTCAGGTATAATCCTAGTAGTGGAATCGCTGGTTCAAAAGGCAGTTCCATTTTTAGTCTTTTGAGGTAATTCCATACTGTTCTCCATAGTGGCTGCACCAGTCTGCATTCCCACCAACAGTGCAGTAGGGTTCCCGTTTCTCCACATCCTCGCCAGCACTTGTTGCTTGTTGATTTGTTGATGATGGCCATTCTGACTGGTATAAAGTGGTATCTCATTGTGGTTTTTATTTGCATCTCCTTGATGGCTAATGATGTTGAGCATCTTTTCATGTGTCTATGGACCTTCTGGATGTCCTCTTCAGAGAAGTGTTTGTTCATGTCCTTTGCCCATTTTTTAATTGCGTTGTTTGTTCTCTTGATGTTGAGTCATATAAGCTCTTTATATATTTTGGAAATCAGTCCCCTGTCTGCGATGTCATTGGCAAATATGTTTTCCCATATGGTTGGTTTCCTTTTCATCTTGCTGATGTTTTCTTTTGCTGAGCAGAAACTCTTTAGTTTGATGTAATCCCATTCATTTATTTTTTTATTTATTTCTCTTGCTTTAGGAGATGTATCCGTGAAGATATTGTTACGTGAGATATCTGAAATTTTCCTGCCTATGCTTTCCTTTAGGACTTCTATGGTGTTATGGCTTACATTTAAGTCTTTGATCCATCTTGAGTTTATTCTCGTGTGTGGTGTAAGTTGGTGGTCTAGTTTCATTTTTTTTGCAAGTCCCTATCCAGTTCTCCCAGCACCATTTGTTAAAGAGGCTCTTCTCACTCCATTTTATGTTCCTTCCTCCTTTATCAAATATTAGTTGACCATAGAGGCTTGGGTTTATTTCTGGATTCTCTATTCTGTTCCACTGATCTATATATCTGTTCTTATGCCAGTACCAGACTGTTTTGATCACAGTGGCTTTGTAGTATTGTTTGATATCTGGTGTTGTGATTCCTCCTGCTGTGTTCTTCTGTCTCAAGATTGCTTTTGCTATTCGGGGTCTTTTTTGGTTCCATATGAATTTTTGGAGTATTTGTTCTAGGTCTGTGAAATATGTCATTGGTATTTTATTAGGGATTGCATTGATCTGTAAATTGCTTTTGGTAGTATGGCCATTTTGATGATGTTGATTCTTCCCATCCTGTGCTGTGTTCTTAATCTCATTTTATCTACAAGCTTAGGTTTTGATAAAAAATGTGTCACTCACCATTTCCTGAATAATTTCCCACTTAACTGCCAATGGATTGGTAAATTGCATTTGACAACTTTTTATAAAATATTTTTCTTCATAGTCTGCTTACAATTATAGGTTGAACAATAAAGTGACTAGTAGAATCAGATAAATAGCACTTTGTGTGTTAACTAGATTTTTTTTTGTCAAATTGTCGGGATTTTCTTCATGCACTGTTAATAGCTCCTGTGTTCAAAATTTGCTCAGAAATGTGTTTATTTGTATCTTTCACAACTTGGTGGGAAAAAGTGCCCTGACATCAGTAGGCCAGTGTAATTCTCTTTAATGCTTTGTCCCATTCTGATGCTTTAGACAAGAGGTGCTAACATTTCATATACTGTAGGAAAAACATATAATTTAGCACCAAACCACTCATTGGTGAAAAGGATTTTGTCCTTCTTTCAAACATATTATCACCATAATAAACACCTAACCTAGCTATTTTTTGAGACCTCTGGTTCAAAGAGGAGATTTAATGGGAGAAATGGGTGGAGAAAATCAGCAATAGGTCAAAGGGAAGAAAACATTGAGAAGAAACTATATCAGAATATGAAAAACACAGGAGAAAGAGAGAAACAGTAAACAGAGAAGGGACAAGTAATAGCACACACATGCTTTGGAGCATACTCCCCTGCATTGCATTACTAGCTATGCCACTTACTTACTAGTTATGTGACCTTGGAAGAATTATTTCATCTTATTTCCCTTCTTTCAAAATATTCTCTGTAATCCCTTTTTGTCTTCCATGCCATTGTGAGAATTCGGTGACATTTTATATAAGTCATTTAAGCCAATACCAGGCACCGAGTCACTATTCAATAAGTAGGAATCCTTTAGTTTACTCTCTGTAGGAAAATAAAAGGGCATGAGAGTTGTAGTGATAGTTGGGAGTGGTGGATTGCCAGACACTGCTGTCTCTGATAGCATTGTGGGTCAGCTCCACCAGATGCTGCTAACCCCTGAACCAGTCTATTTTCATGTTAATGTGTTCCAACTGCATATTTAGAAGCCAAGCAGGAGAATGGCATGACCCCCCCCCCCCCGCCCCATCCCCACCTCATCAACATCTACATGTACCACGCTTCTGAGATGTGTCTCTATCAGAGCTGATCCCACTGTATGTATTTATCTGAGCTCATGCTGTTTTGTGGCATTTCATTCTTCATGGACTTCCTGGGAGCTGATTTAAGGTGCACACATCAATCAGAGTCTAATCAAGCTCAAAGCCAGCCACTTCTCAGGGGATGAGACAAGCAACTGTTGAGATCAGTTCAATCAAGGTGGCCTTGGGTTCAGAGTCCCCCACCTGAAATAAATCTGGAGCGTGCCTTTCAAATTCAATGAGCACTGATGAAGCAGCCGCCCATAGGGAGACCCTGCCTGTACAGTATAAATACATCTATCCCAGAGCAGCCATAAATAACACTCTTTGGTTTTTATGCATAATTAACACTGAGTAGTAGCTTGGCTGAATTATAATGACATATTCTAAGGCTACTTTTGTGTGTCTTAGCTCCAGAATAAAAGAATATAAAATTATGACTGTATGCTAGTGTGTGTGTGTGAAAACACATACATCTTGTTTATAACTATTTTATTCTGCATAGGACTATTAAATGTATCTTTATTTGTAGGGAAAACATTGGGGATCAAAATGGTTCAGAGTTTTTTTGGCTCTCATTATTTGAAGCTGAGGTCTCCCTGTAACAAGTAGATAATAAGGTGAACTGAATTGTTCTTTTTCTGTGGGACCTACAGACAGAAATGGCTCCTCAAAAAAGGTGTGTTTTGAAGCTAGCAATTAATCTTGATTCTTGGTTGTGCTGCTATGAGGTGAATACTGCTGGGTGAGGATGGGACCTTTTCATTTAGTGTCTTCCTGTCTGTAAAATAGAGACAATTCTCTCTCATCCTATGTGTTTCCATGGAGAGGTCCATTGGCTCTATTAAACCAATGCAGTTTTAAGTGCAGTCTTTCACAGGAGATGGCTCACATGCATTCCTATTCTAAGGTCACTTGCTTGCTTTTTGTGACACATTTGAATTAATGATACATTTAATGTCTAATCACAACTCCCCCTATAGAAGCTTGACTGACAGATTAAATAACTCATATGTAAATATGTACCTTTCCTATGACTCTTCAGATAAGCTTGGAGTCTGACAACTTGACTGCTATTTTCATTTTAGGAGACAGTTGCTATCTTCAGAAAATGGAGCTTTGTTCAAAGTGACTAGAAGAGTATTCATACATTAGTGCCTTACAGGCATTGCAAATAATGCATTGTTAAGTTGAAACAAGGAAGGACTCCAGAAGGTATTAAATTTCTGCCCAAACAGGCAACTAAAATATAAATTTTAGGAGAAGTTAGCCATGCAAAAAAGAAGGAAAACATGGGCAGGAAGGCCTATCAAGGTAAGTGTACATGTAAATGCAAAGTAATTTCTCTAATCCAAAGCTCAAATAAGAGCAGTGAATCAAGCGGTTAGTCTTTAGGCTTAATTGGAGATGGTGATCATTTCCTAAAAATGTTGAGAGCAAGGTATAGTAATAGAAAGAACTGTGATGTTTTGTTTGACATCCCATGACTATCATTTAACAGCTGTCTTTGTCCTAATCACTTATTCTTTATGTCCCTCAGCTTCTCCTCCCAGAAAAAAAGGAATTAGAGATAGCTGGAATATGTCCCTTTAAAACTGCCTTGACCATGTTGTTTGTAAATACTTCAGGCTAGTGTTTACAAACATCAACTCACTCTGAAAATAAACTTCTGGAACATTTTTGGATTTGGGATTAACAAAACAGAAAGTTATCATTGCAAGCTCTAGACAGTAGAAGTCACTATGACTCCCATTGTAAGTTCTATATGGTGATGATTATGATGATGATGGTAATGATGGCCAGGTCAATAACTTGGACGAAAATGAATGCAAACCTAATCCCATTGGTGGACAGTAGGAAAAGTGTGACCTTCTCAATATCTGTAGAGCTTTGGGTAGAGGTGAAAATTGCATTTTGCTAGTCACCTAGGTCTGAACTCTCTCACTGTCTTTGCTCAGTTTAAGAATAGCTCACTGAATGAGATATAGCATCTCTTCCTTGAACTTACAGATCCAAATATTGCAACATACACTTTTTTTCCCTTGTATTCCACACAAACCATCCATATAAGGCTTTTATTTTTTGTATAGCAGGAATTCTTGAAGATTTTTAAAATTTACTATGAGCAAACAGTTTAGCAACACAATTGAAAATTAAATATTAAACATGCCTGTTTCTTCAAATCCTTGCACCTGATTTCTCTCCAAACTCAGGACTTTTACATTCACAACTGGCCAGTCTCTCTGTGTCTCTCTGGAAGATATTGCTATTTGTAGGAAATATATGATGGAGTCTCCTAGCAACCCCAAAGCAACTTCTCTCACTGTGTTATGCAAAGCAGTCTGACCCTCCCCAGCAGCTGTGTTCAGTCTCAGTTACAACAAGACTGTATCTATTATACATATGCAAAATGTAGTAGGAAGGAATGAATTGAGAGAAATAATCTGTGGCCAAACATATGGGCCTTTTACACAATGGTAAAGATGTTGGATTTTATTTTTCATCAAACTGAGAAGCTTCTAGAGAGTTTAAAATAGGGATAAAGCAATGACCCCTAACATATAGTTGAGAAGTATCACTTTGTATGTTAAGCAAATTGTGTGAGAGAAGAAACAAGGAAACCAATCAGCAGGTTATTGCGATCATGCAGGCAAGATTTAAGGGTGGCTTGTACAAATATGGTTATTAATAAAAGAGGTGGTAAGAAACGGTGAGATTTTAGGAATATATAGAGGCCACAGCTGTAGTATTTTTTTATGGTCCATAGGTAGCATGTGAGGGGAATAAAAGCTTTTTTAGGGTTTTTGGCCCCATGTACTAGAAGGATGGCCCTGGCTGGTTTAGCTCAGTGGATTGAGCGTCGGCCTGCGAGCTAAGTGTCGCTGGTTCGATCTTCCAGTCAGGGTACATCAGAGAAGGAAAACTCTGACTCCAAAAAACCTCCGCTGCCTTGCGGCATACCTCTTCAGGGGAAAGGCTAAGGGAGTAAACCCCGACAGAAAATCCAGAGCCGGAGTCCCTAAGGCGGTTTGACGTTGTAGTCAACACCGGCAACTCCTGCGGCGCACCTGAAGCCAAGCTGTATCGACTCCGTCTTTCCCTTGGACCCTTCAGCTGCGAAGAGAGGGGGGGTCTGCTGCATGGGCAACAGCAGACCCTCCATATTACCCTGCCCAGGCTCTGTGGCTTCAGCGTCATCGCATGATGTCGATTCAACACGGGAGGAGACAGATACCATGTCACTCCCGAGTCGGACTGCACAGCCACTCTCGGCGGTGCAGATAGACTCTTAAGAAGCTACACCATCGTCTCTCGAGACGGACGGCTGCCGACGACGATGACGACTAGAAGGATGGAGTTGCCAATGCCTCAAATGGACACTGCTGTAGGAAGCCAAGATGGGGCAATCGGGGAATTCAGAATTGGTTTTAAGTCATACTGAGTTTCAGATGTGTATTAGATATCCTGGTACAGATTTTGAGAAGAAATTTAAAGATAGGAATTTAAAATTCAGGGGATAGATTTAGACTGAAGTCTAAATGTGGCGATCATGATTATATAGAGCAAACGAGCTATTAACAGTCACAAGGTTGGATGAGGTCATCTATGGAGATGAGAGTAGAGATCAAAGAAAGGAGGCCCTCAAAATAAACAGAGGGCACCTCGGCGTTTGGGTATCAGGAGAAGAGCGTAGTAGGATGCGGAAACAGAACAGCAAATATGTAGGAGAACCATGAGAGACTGGTGTTCCTGAAGCCAAATAGGTAAAGTGATTCGAGAAGATTCACTTACTGATTCGGAGGCTGCTGAAAGGTTCGGTAAAATGATGACCCAGATTTAACCACCGAGTTGGTAATCTTGACAAAAGCAAAATTGGTATAATGGCAGAGCTGAAAACCTGATTAGACTTCATGCAAGACAGAATATAAAAGGTCCAAGGGCAGAAAATGCAAGTAGATAAATGTTAGAAGGGATTTTGCTATAAAGTGGAAAATAAATGGGACTGATGATAATTAAAATGAGATGTAGAATTATGAGCTATTTTTTAAATTGGTAGTGCTAATTTTTTTGATAGAACATATTGATGATAGTTCAGAAGAGAGTGAAACTTTGTTTCTGTAATTAAAAGGAGCAATTACAGGAAAGACGCCCTTAAGTGGGTAGGAAGTGATAATACTTGTTTTGCAGTCATGTTTGTGTTAGATGTAGGTAAAGTCAAAAAGAAAAGAGAAAATATGAGTGGCCCATCATAGAGGTTTAATAAAGGTTGGCTGTTACTATTATCTAGGAACTTACACATATTATTTATTCACATTCTAATAAATTCAATACAGTTACAACACTATTTTCTTTCATTTTTTTCAAAATTTATTTATGGTTGTTTTCTATTACAGTTGTCCTACGTTTTCCCCCATCGTTCTCCCCCGACCCCACCTACCCCTTCTTTGCCAGTCCATCCCCACACCATCACCCATTTCCATGAGTCATTCATACTAGTTCCTTGACTAGACCCTTTCCCTTCTCCCCTCCCCCTTACTCCCCTCCCCCTTGACCCCTGGTCACTGTCTGCAACTTGCCTCTGGTTCTGTTTTGCTTGTTTGTTTGTGTTGTTCATTAGTTTCCTGTATTAGGTGATATGATATGGTATTTATCTTTCGCTGCCTGGCTTATTTCTCTAAGCATAATACTCTCAGGTTCTATCCATGTTGTTGCAAATGGTAGTTCTTTCTTTCCTTCTGCTGCATAGTATTCCATTCTGTAAATGTACCACAGTATTTTCTTATGGAATATTGAAGTTGTTGAAAATATGCTGAAGAAGCTTATAATAATCATTGACAATTGTCGTTCTCACCCTCGCTGCTGGTGTTGATTCTCTGGAGGAGGAAATGGGGAGAGAACAACCTGGGGCAAAGTGACTCTTGAGCCTTAATATCTTTTGCAAACTAGGTTCCACATAGCTTCACTGAAAATGGGTGGTGAGTGGAGTTGGGGAAAGACTTAGATACTGAGCACTCCGCACATTTCTCTTCTCAAAACCAGACTTGGATCTCTAGGACTACTGCCCATTTCAGGAACTGGCCTCTGCACTATGGCTTTCTGTGTTGCTTTAATCTGCAGGCAGCCCTGCCTGTAACAAGCTTAACCTGCTAGGTAGTGAGCTTGAAATCATGCTGCCTATAACGAAGGTCCTTGCTGTTGGACGCACGGAGAGCTGGTTATTAAATTGCAGAGTTTTCAAGGACTTTCTATGAACTCCAGCTGCAATTCCAGACTGGTATTTCAATAAGTCAGAAAGGGTTTAGAATGGCCTATTTCCCCTGTTCTTTCTGGCAATTTGCTCTAAGTGCTGATTATTTTGTCAAGCCTTTTGAGCTCCACGCTCTGACTATAATATCTGCAGCCTCTGATGGACTGTGGTTAGGGTAGTAAGTGTTGGAAATGAAATGTCTTGTTTATTTAAGAAAAGAGTTGAAAGTGAAACAGGCTTTGCTCCGCTTTGGGGAAGACTGAGTAAATGCTAACAAGAAGTAATTAGGACTCTATTTTAAAATGAAATATCAAGTACAGATAATCCTTACATGCACAGAATGGCAAGGCCAATGATTTCATTATAAAACATGCACACCGTAGAACTAAGGATCGACAATTGTGTAATCCAGGCACTTAACAAAAACAAAAACAATCTTAATAAAAAATCCTAGAGCATTTGAAACATGACTGATTTCTATTCAATAAATACTATCAGAAATATAGGACTTTATGCTTTATGTTGAGCATTTAGAAAGGTGAGGGTCCTTTGATGAACATAATATAAGGAAGAATCGAGGCTGTGGAGTTATGGAGATGAAGGAAAAACGCACAGATCTTGAAGAGTTGCACAGTGAGAACTGCCAAGCCAGGGTGTGATCAAACTAAGCCGAGAAGAAGCGTGAGGAATGAACAGACCTCCCTGACAGTGCTATGCTTCTCTGCGGCTCGCTACATTCGGCTCTGCTATTGTGTCCTGTGAAATATGAGCATTCAAGAAAAAAAAAAAAATCACTTGTGAACCAACACTAGTTTTTTTTCATATATATATGTATATATATATATATTTTTTTTTTTTTCACAGCATGACTGTTAAAACTTTATTGTATTTCAAATCACCATTATAGAACTTACATTCTGGCCTCTATGCCCAGTTTTGGAATAAGGAGCTGCAAGGAATGAGATTTGTCTACACATTTAGGGGAATGAGTCAACTAGGGACTGAAGTAAAACTCAGCTGCAATTAATAGTTGGAAAAGCCTGTTCAGAACTGAGCTGGTCCTTGGTTGTCAGCGGTCATTCCTTTTTAATCAGGAGCAGTGCCAATGACAGAATAGATCTGATCTGATGAGTGGATGGCAGGACTAACCGGCCCTGAGGCTGAAAACCTGGCTGGTGGCTCAGGCCACATTCAGGATCTAAAGGAAGAAGAGAGGGTTGGAAATGTCTAGAGGCAGAATGGTTATTTCATTCTTTAAATACCACACCCCTGCCCCCCCCCCCACACACACACTTTTCAAACCTCTTGGATGCTTTCCTCAAACTGGGGATTTTTTTCCCCTTATATTACTATCATTTAGTAGTTATCAAACACAAGAAGACTTCTTTACATTACGATGATACCCTGAGTATCAGAACTGATGGTGCATGGCAATTTAGTGAAGGTTTCATAGGTAAGAGGGATTTGATCTGAGCCAGAAGAATGTAGTTTGAATAAACAGAATAGATTAATCTCATATATCAAGAGCTAATGATATTTCAAAACTAAACTACAGCATTGTCAATATACAAAACAAGAATTATGTTACAACATGTTAAAAACCTATGCAGGTGATGTGGAAATAAAACCATTTTAGGTAGTTAGAGGAATTGAGAATTGTGAATTAATTTTTTTTCCAGAGCATTCCTTAGGGATGTAGAGAAAGCATAGGATTTGAAAATCAGACCCAATAGTGTGTAAATAAGAGATCTGTTCTTTTTAAATGTGTGATATTGTATCATCGTTGATTGCTCCCTTCCCCTCCCAAATGAATGAATCAACTGAAACACATTCCTTTCTAAATTACAATTAAAAAATATCAACTCCAAATTCACTAAAAGTGGTTCTCTAACTGGGCTTTCCTGTAGCTCTTTTGTCTTCTTCGAAGTATGCTTTATGTTACAGTCCTCTACCTATCTTGACAGATAAAGTCACCCTGAATCATGTTCTTCATGTTTCTGAGAAGCCATTTCACTTAATTCCATTTCAGAGATTAGAAAATGGCCTTGATTAAAACAACAAGTAGAAAAATAAACAATAGAGGATCAAAACTGTCTTTTAGAAAATAAATAAGAACATAGATTTAATGAGTTCACTTTCATTGATAGTTTGATGGTTGATTATAAATTAAAACCACAGGTTGTTCAGGCCTTTGGACCAGAAATGGTACAGTATCTGTGTCCTTTTTAATCAAGAATATTGGCATTTAGGCTAGTATAAATCTTTGGGAAAGAGTTCACATTTGACTATCCTCCAGAAATACCACTGAGTGTTTAGCAGTTTCAAAAACCTTTGAGTTATGCGCTAAGAAACATGTACAAATCACATTCCTTGAGAACTCCCCTCTCTGAATGTCTTCTGTCTGATAGGGAGCACGTTTTATGTTCTCTATTCAGTTACTTGCTTTCCCTTCTCTGTAGTTACAAGTTACCCTGTGAATATTTATCAATTTGAACTGAGTATCTTTCTCTGCAGGCAGTTGCCATATTGTTTACTTCAAAGCAATGAAAAGTCCTTGTGAGGGAATGGGTAACTGGAGTGATTGATAGGCATGTACATGGGGGTTCCAAAGCAAATGAGGATCAGAAAATGCAGAGGAAAAAAAGTTGACTCAGACCTATGATTCAGAACCAGATTAACAACTCATACTTTTTACCACATATTTTTGTCTGATGACTATTCTAATCTTAACTAATGAATAGCTCTAGTCACGCTAATATGTGACTCAATGAACAATGCAAATGACTTAACATGACAATTAAGTTCTCTAACTGGGATTACTGAAGTATTTTCCATTCTAGGAGAAAAGTTGAAATTCTTATGTGAAAACCATGTTAGTCCAAACAGACTAATGGGTTTCTTTTTTAGTTAAAATCATTAAGACTGTGACAACTTTACCATTTTAAATAGAAAAAAAAAAAAACAAAAAAACATAAAAAGAGACATATTAGCTTCTTTTAAAATCACCTGAACATGGATTTTCACTTATTTGAATAACCCAATACTTTCTAGTCTACAACTTATTCATGGCTGTCTTAATTTTTACTTGTATTAGTTATCCTTTGCTGTGTAATGATATTACCACAAAGTTAGCAGTTAAAAAACACACATTTATTATTGCACTGTTTCTCTGGGTCAGGATTCTAGACATGGTTTAGCTGCATCTTTTGCTTCCAGGTTTCACAAGGATACATACAAGGCATCAGCCAGGTCTGGAGCTTCATTTGGCTTTGATTAGGGAAGAACCCTCTTCTAGCTCACATGGTCGGTTCCTGATAGCTTACAGGGGGAAGGACCTCAGGTCCCTGCCACATGGGCCTGTCCCTCACGTCTGCTTGCTCAGTCAGCAAGGGACAATCTCCTACCAAGAGGGATTTTTAATCTTGCATAACAAAATCAGGAAAGCAACATCCTTTGCCTTTCTCATAATGTGTTGATTAGGAGCAAATCGCAAGTCTGGTCTACACTCAAGTGGAGGACAGTGACACACGGTGTGGGTCCCAGCAGGCAGGGATAATTGGGGCTTATCTTTCAGTCTTCTGTCACACTTGTTCATGCAATGAGAATTGGTGGCTCTTGCTTAGTTTATGGCTGTGATCCAATAGAGCCAAGAAACATGCTGCTTGATTTTCAAAGGGCAACTGTTTAATTTAAAATGTGTTTCTAGAGATAGATTTCATGGATTGGTACAATTTAGTTGAGGAGTGGCAAAATGGGGAACTCATATATGATTTCCAAGTTTCATTTTGCCAAGAATATATTAAAGAAAAATAAATAATATAATTATTATTTTTAAAATACAGAATGATTAAACACCAAAAAAGAGCAAAAAATAAAATCTCAGAATAAAGATTATTTCTTTTTATTAAATGACCACATTTTTATTTAAAATTTTAGATTTTTTAAAAACTATAAACAGCCTCTCACCATTTCTCAGACTGGCATTTGGAAACATGAAATGAGATTGTTTTCTTTTAATAATTTAAGATGTATAATATGCTTAACTCCTAAAAGATTCTCTAGTTACACACCTTAAATATGGAGCAAAGTGAATCTTTAAATATGAAAATGAACAGAGACCATTATAGGGAGCAGATGGAATAAGCAATGACATCAGATGTCAAAAAGAAATGAGCAGAAAGTAGGACACTCAGTATGCCTCTGAGGTCTTTGGCCATCAAGTTTCCTTATGCAGATGACAAGTTTGGCTAAGAGAATGTGTGACTCTAACCGAAGAGAGATTTTTTTTCCCCCTTGTGCTTGAACTCAATCAGAATATAGCCATGAGTTCTTCTGTGAAGAACTCTTATCTTCCTTATAGGTTTCCAGGCTATTGAGCAATGCCTTTCTTTTTTAAAGATTTTTAATTGTTATTCTTTTTTTAAATTATATTTTATTGGTTATATTGTTACAATAATTCCATTTTTCCCCTTTTCTCCCCTCCACCCAGCACCCTCCCTCCCCCAGCAACCCCCCACCAAATCCATGCCCATGGTTCGTACATACAAGCTCTCCCGCTTCACCCTTTCTTATATTCTTCTTCTTCTTTTTAAATAAATAAATGATTAATTATTTTAACAATAAAAAATAACAATCCCTCCCTCTCAGATATTAAGACCCTTTATAATCTTATAAAGGACAATGGGTGAAGGTCTCAAGCTCCTCTAACTGCTTCAAGCTGGACATGATCATCGTCCTACCTACCCTTGGATCCAGAAATCGCTAATAAGTGTGGGGGTGTGGAGTGGAGGGTGGCCTTCCCACATGGGGAAGGATCGTGCAGACTCCAGGTCAGTTGGCTGTCTCTGGACAGCGGGATGCTTGGTTTAACAGGCTGGCATCCTTGTTGTATTCTGGTGGCAACAGACTTGGCAAAAGGGTTAAAAGACATCATTTAATCCATAACCACTAGATGACAAAAGGCATGGATTAATTTCTCAATGTCCCACATTAGGGAGAGAAAAAAAAGGGGGGGGCTTCTTTGGAGGAAAGTGTGATGACAAGGAGGGTAATCTTAGGGAGAAAAATCATTATTCAAGGAAAATCACAGTCATCAGTGGTAGACTATAAATTAGTGCAGCTAACCGTCTTTAAAGTTTCTTTTCATTTAAAATATGTTTTCACTTGAAAGTTAAACTATGTCTGTGGTATCATCGAAGATATTTAATTTACAGATCAGAAGAATGTCAAATGCCTTGCAACTGGGTGTCTTTCCAATAAGACAGTCTTACAGATTTAGAGACTTGTTTGTGGTTTATGTTACATAAATTAACATGTGTTTTCTGTTTCCAAAGGGGATAAGCCTATGATCTCATTACCTGAGTGATTATCTGTACATATAGGCTTCACTTAATCCTGTCTGCAGTGCTGCCTCCTGAGACTCAATGGTTTGGCTGAACTAAGTGGCTGGGTTGTTGAAGAATAGGGTGGTCTGTCGGCTTCACTTTAAAACTGGTTCCTCTTTTCTATCCTAATGGCTTGAACCAAAAGGGCCCAGAGGTCTGAGAGGGGGGAAGTCTAAAATATTTCCCTCAGCCCAAACTAAGTATAATGGGCAAAAGTGTTTTGGACAAGTGTGACATGCCTGGCACACCTTCCTCCAAAGAGCAATGCTTTTTAAACAGAGTGTTCTTAATATTTAGAGAGGGAGCACTATTTCTTCAGAGGTCTCCTCTATCCCTCTTTATATCCTTTTAATCATTGTAATAATGTATTTCTCATGGTAGATATGTGGTGGATGCAAGGGAGGAAGGCTAGGAGGCACTCAGAATTAACATTTTGTCCTGGGTTTATATGCTTTCTGTTGACCTCACCCTAAACAAAACAGAACCTAGGGGATTTGAAGAGAGCTATAAGAGAGAAAAATATTGAGTGGTCAAGGTGATTATGACTTCTTCTGTGTCTATGAAATCTGATAATGCCTTTAAAAATAAACTTGTTGAAGTATGATTAACATATAATAATCTTTTAAAGGCTAACTCATCCTTTTTTTTTTTTTTTTTGCTCTTAATGTTTTATATTTGGTGCTAGAGCATGCTTTGCTATTGCCCTGATGTAAAAACAGAAGAGGAATATTCAGCAATGGAGAGGCCAAGGGTTTAGAAGAAATAAGAAAGTGGCATTTAACAAAGAGGTCCAGGCAGGCAAGAGTAATACAGCTAGAGAAGCTCTCATGTGTAGAAAACAAAGGGAAAGCCACAGAATCAGAGTATCTCAAAGCTAGTCACTGGAAAAGACAATAGGAGGATAGAATTCAGACAATCTCTCAAGGGCATGGTTTGGAAAGGTATTACAAAGGTCAGTTAAACAATAAATATAAAGAAAAACAGGACATTAGAATATCGTTGATTTTTATTTTCTACCCTGATGCTCTTGGAGAGGTTGAGTTACAGATGTATCCTTTGATAAGACAAAATTTTCATAATATAAATAGTTGAATAAAATATGTAGCTTCTAGAGGAATTTAGAAGTTAGGGAGAAAATGGAATTGCCTTTGCTACATTTCTATATGAGTGGAAATCAGATTTGGTAAGACTAATAAAAAATGTATAAAGACTTGATATTGTATTCATTGTTCATTTCTTTGCAGTTCAAATATGCAAAGAAGAACAGCTAATAGAAGATGATCTAGATCAGTAAAATAATCAACATTTACATGTCAACTGTCCCAAGAGATCTTTATGCAGCTGAACAATAGAGATTTTGGAACTGAGGATATAAATTTTATTCAAGAGCTCATGAAAACATGGTCATAATGTATAATATTATGCAGGGGGCTGAAGAGTTTATTTTTATTTATTTATCTTTAATGAAATGTAAAGTCAGAGATTCCAACTCAGTCATCTGGAAGAAACTCTAGGAAGTAAATTTATTACAGAATCCCAGGATTGGTCTAATGCAGGTAGTCAAAGGATCACACTTTGGGAGACATTGTCTTAGAGAAAATATAGCCTTAAATTAGGTGTGAGTTAAATCTTAGGTGACAGGCCTCTCAGTATCAAGGGATTCTAGAATTTATTTTAAAAGCTACCACGTACTGAGTGCTACTTTACTTGATATTTTTCGTATACTTACATGTAAATAGACATCACTGCAACTGTTCACAATGTCTAGCAGAGTATCCAAGTTAGCGCGGAGAAGCTGAGAACACTTAGCTGAGAGGTTAAGATTTTTCATGGCCACAGAGCTATCAATTGATAAAACTGTGATTATTAGCTAATATTAGTGCATTCTGAGTTATTATCAGAGGAGATGTTAAAAATGAAACTATAAAGTACCATTTACCCCTAAGTCAGTGGAGTTTACCTCCATATTACAGCTCTTGGGTTGATCATATTTTTATCAGTCATTGATAAATTCTATGTTATTCATTAAATGAAAGTCTCTTGATTGTCAACTATGGACCAAACATTGTAGATACTTGTCAGAGTAGCAAGGCACACATTCTGAAACCTTCCACTATGTATTTCTTGTCACTCTGTCCTAGAGAGCCACCATCCAGACCCCTGAATTCCCAGCTTTTAGCACCTGGGATACTGTACAAAGCCACGTAGGCATCATGCCAGTGCCCAGCAGGGAGCATTTTCACATTTTAATAAATGACACAGAAACTCTATTACCTCTAAATTAAAAATTTATCTTAAATCTGTACATTTCTTCTTGGCTTTCCTTCCAGTTAGTCCATAACACCATGCCCTCTCATGTGAATACAATAAAATTCTATAATTTTATCTCTGAGTTTTTGTTTGTTTGTTTGTTTGCTTTTATCCAATCCATTTCCAGCACAGTAGCATACTGAGTTAATTAGTTAACTTTTCAAAGCCTAAATTTATTCGGAGTGCATCACCACTTCAATCCTTCAATGGATTCCCATTACTCTTAGCATATGACTTATACTTCTTACAGTGGCCTGCTGAGTCCTGCACCATCTAGGACCTAATTCTTCAATCTCACTACAAATTAGTCCCCGCACTGATCACAGTGCTTCAGTCATTTTGGTTTCTCTTTTTATGATCCAGCAAACCGACGTCTTCCCTGTTTTCAGGGTTGTGGACCTATTTACTCTGCCTCTAGGGCTCCCTTCCTACAGCGGGTTTCATGTTCCCAATGCAACGTTCACTGCAGTATTCATGGAAACTAGTTCACTGTGGGTAGTATGAAGGGATGAAAGTTAAAGATTTTAAATTTTCGCTATAAATTTATACTCATCACAGAAATGATACTATAAAGCTTTCTGAGATGAATAAAAAATATAAAATATCTCCAGATTACATATTAATCATTATACAGGAAACATTAGAAACTTTCCAAAAATACTGTTTCAAGGTGAAAAAAATAAATGGAGGAGGAATTAAAACTAAACTGAAAGTCTCAGCCCAAATATTTCCTTTTTTACACATTTTCAACATACTTTGCTAGGTTATTTAAATTGCAATTTTTCACAGACTGATTCTCTTACCTTTTCATGGCTACATTTGTTTTTACCTTTAAAAGAAAAATTTAAGAAAAGGATTGATTCTGCTGCCAAGGACTTTAGTATGAAGTGGAAAAGTTATGATGGACAAAAATAAGTCAAAGTACAAAGTTGAGAGGGGAATGTACTGTCCAAGAGATCTATTGATAAAATGCTTTGGGAGATCAGAAAGGGAAGAAAGAAACTCTACAGAGGAGACAGGGGTTAGCTTTATAATTTGACCTCAAATGACAAAGAATTCAAAAAAACAAAGATGAATACATCCCAAGTAGAAGGACACCAGGAGAAAGCTATAAAAGGGACAAAGACTGGGCAAGCTTGGCTTTTCTGGGATATAAGAGTTCAAGGGAAATAGTGAAAAATATAAACAGATGAATATAGAGTTTGTTTATATGCAGTCCTGATAAACATTACAATAAATTAGATCTTAATTCTATGTTTAATAAAGAGTCATTATTATTTTTGCACAAGAAATGGGGTTGCCAAAACTCTACTTGAAAGGGAAAATCCTGGATAATCTTTCTGAAGTAAAAATATATTTTATTTTATTATTATTTTTTCATTAAAATATTCACCATTTTTAATAGGTACAGTTTGGTGGGTTTTAGTGTATTCACAACTACCACCACTATCTAATTCCAGAATGTTTCATCACCCTAAAAATAAACCCCATACCCACTGAGCAGTCATTCCCATTACTGTCCTTTCCCAGTTCCTGATGAACACTAATCCAGTTGATGGACATTTGAGGTTTTTCCGCTTTTCGGTCATTATGAATATTAAAGCTATGAGCATTCGTGTGCAAGTTTTGTATGAGCATGTGCTTTCAGTGCTTTTAGACAAAGACCTACAAGCATGCTGTGGTCACTGTATAGAAACATGATTCACCCTCATCCAAAATTTGGTTTGCATATCAAGACTGGTGATGTCACATATATACCAACACAGTACACAAAGTTGCATTATAACAAGCTTTCTGGGGAGAGCAGGGCAGGCCTCCCAAGCTATTCTAAACATTGCCTTGAAGAGAAAGAAAAGGAGACTGGTTTGGGTGTCAATTGTGATTAGAGGGGCAGCCAGGGTGATGGATCCCCGAGAAAGGAAGGAGGTGGATTTGTTTGACTCTCCAAACAGTGGCTAAGGGGGAATACCCAGGCTTTCTTATAAGTTTGCCCAGATGTGGGGCACAAGGGGAATAGCTAGGGGTGATAGGCACTTAAAGGCTACCAGTAGTCAAACATCATTAAATGAAGTCAGACTCTTTATTACAGGGTAGAGTTGCTGGATGATGGTCAGCGTTTTGAGGAACAGTCAAGCTCTTCCCCACAGTGGCTACACAGTTTTACATTATGTTACAGCAAGGTAGAAAAGTGACAGTTTCTCCACATCCTGTCCACAACAGCAGTTCTCATTGTCTACTGTTATTATTATCATCGCCATTCTTGTAGTCATCATCCTACTGATGTTAAGTGATATTTCGTCAAGGTTTTGATTTGAATTTTTCTATGTGTTCTTAGCCTTTTGCATATCTTCTTTGAAGAATTGTCTATTGAAAGCCTTTGCCAATTTTTAAATTAGGTTCTTTGTCATCTTATTGTTGAGTGGTAAGAGTTCTTTATATATTCTGAATGCAAGACCCTTAACAGCTATGTGATTTGCAGGTATTATCTCCTATTCTGTGAGTTGCCTCTTCACTTTCTTTGTAATGTCCTTGGTGCCAAATAACTTTTAGATTTTGGTAAAATCCAATTTATTTATTTTTTCTGTGTTTGCTTTTGTGTCACATCCAAAAAACCTTTGTATAATCTAAGATCACTAAGATTTACACCTAAACTTTATTCTAAAAAAATGAACTCTTATATTAGCTCTTACATTTTGGTATTTTGAGGGTGTTTCTGTAAATAGTTCGAATCAGGGGGTCCAAATTCATTATTTTCTATGTGGATCTTCTAAACCTGAATAATCTTGATATTCACAAGGATTATATCTTCACTTTACAAACACTATTATTCCTGTGATAGTCCCTATAAACCACAGAATATAACTGATCCCTTAAGATCTACCAAATAAAAATCACTTGCAAGGAGTTATTTTGTTTGCATTTATAGCCGAGAACTGTCATATTCTAAAACTATCTAGCTTTCTTTCTGGTACGATAATGGGGATGTGTAGTTAGCTTTGCTTCCTAAGCCACTTTCTACCATGAAACTAAGTTCGCCATTTCATGAATTACTACTGATCACAGCAGTGACCAGCAGAGAATAACGAACTGTACTGAAGTGCAGATGCTGGGTGTTCGACTAGTTTCACCCCCAGCTTACTGATCCACTGATAGATAGTTGTCAGCCTTAAGATGTGCACAATTTAGATTCTGTTGAAACCATATTGGAAATAACTATAATCCAGGGATCTACAGAATTGCTCTGGAATACTACAAACCATGACTGTTCTATCCCCAATTGTCATCACATTTTTAATAAGAGTGATTTCTTTTATCTTCTGTTTCCTCTGCCTTCGAGTCAGCCACTGCTTACAACCAGTAGAGTTGGTCACATAGTGTATCCAATGTCTCTGAGCATGTATTCTATTTTCATGCTCCCTTGGGTCCCAAAAATTCCCATCAGAAAGGCATAATAAATGGTCCCTCCACTTAGCTGCATGGTTAGGTTACTTAGTCCCACCAAGTGTGTCCTTGTCTGTAAAAAGAAGGCAATAATACTTTCTTTGTAGAGTGATCATGAACTGTGGTGCAGAGCACCTAACCCAACAACTGGAACTCCAAACACATTAACTAGTGTTACAATCATATTGTTATAAGGATAATATGTCAGTCTTATTTTATTAGCACTTTCAAGAACAAATGAACCATTAAAGCTTTTTGAAATGAAGATGTTAACCAAAAATAATGGCAGTTCAAATATTCATGCTCATAAAGCAGAACTAGTTTCTATGCTCTCTTTGTTTCTACTCATTAGCTCTCTGGGCGTTAGATCTTAGGAGTCAGGATGAAAAATAAAAGGCACATGTAGTTTTGTAAATTTTGTGTTTATTAGTTCCTTCTAGTAAACACAATGACTACGAATTGAGAAGGGTGTTGTGAGTTTTGTATGTACTTAAAATTTACTGTGTGTACTTCCTTCTAATAAAAACAATGACCACAAATTGAGAAAGATACTGTGAGTTTGATGTGTACTTAAAATTTACCTTGTGGAAAGTTATATTGTTCCCTGGAGGGGAAGACACCCACAGTGTGCTAGGAAAATACTTTCCAGATGAAAGTTTGCACAATAAGCAGCTAGGCCTTCTCTGTGTTATGCAGAGTTTTCTAATCCAGTCTGGACAGGAAATCCTTGAAACCCTCACATCACTGAGAATGTTCAGTTATTCCCATCAAAGCTACATGAACTCACCATTGGTCTCTCATCATCCATTTGATGCTGGGGGAACACATATCTTTACTTGAAGTCAACAGGAATGCCCAATAAAAGAGGAAAGTTTGGACATGACAGATCCAAGGCATCAACGTCAACCCACCCTTCTGTCTCCATGGTCGGGTTTACACTATCCATTCGGTAGCAAATGTTGAGTATTGATGATCCTTCCTTCCTTCCTTCCTTCCTTCCTTCCTTCCTTCCTTCCTTCCTTCCTTCCTTCCTTCCTCCCTCCTTCCTTCCTTCCTTCCTTCCTTCCTTCCTTCCTTCCTTCCTTCCTTCTTCCTTCCTTCCTTCCTTCCTTCCTTCCTTCCTTCCTTCCTTCCTTCCTTCCTTTCATCTTCAGTCAAGGACATGCTTATTGCTCTTTAAACATTCTATTAACTCTTTTATTATTTATTCATTTATTGTTGTTCTGTTACAGTTGTCCCACTTTTCTTCCCATTCCGCATCCTGTTGTCCATGTCCATGGGTCATTATATATGTTCCTTGACTAGCCCCTTCTTCTTTGCCCACTTCTTCCCTTCCCCCCACCTCACTTCCCTTCTGGCCACTGGAGAGTATTATGCTAAGTGAAATAAGCCAGGCAACAAAAGACGAATACCATATGATCTCACTCAATACAGGATCCTAATGATCAAAACAAACAAATGAGCAAAATAGAGCCAGAGGCATGGAAACAAGGGACAAACAGACTGATACTAACTTGCTTTCCAATGGTAGGTAGGAAGTTATAAATGTTCTCATGGAAGTGAAAATACTTGGGGAGATATAAAAGAAAGAGAAAGGGAGAAGTGGGTTTCTTCTGATATCAGTCATTATATATATCACATGGACTTGCCATTTAGGCATTTAAGATGCCTCAGTTTCCTCACCAACTAAATTAAAGAAAATCAATAGAAAACGTGTAAGATCTCTTACAGCTCTAAATTCTGTATGTCAGTAACTAAAGAGAACTATCCTTTGTCTTAGCATAAAATTTATTAGATTAAAGGACAGGAGTCTACAGTCTTGGCCAGTAAACAACAACCAAGGGGGAAAATCAGAGATGAGTAATGATTTTCAAGAATTTCTCATTGAGATGGGTGACAGGAAGTATCTAAAAAGAGTTCAAGATAAATGAAATTAATGAATTAAAAAGAGGGCTTAAGGTTACATATTCAGGAGAAAGCACTAGGTTTCTGGGCTTCTGCCTTGCCCATCCCACAGACTGAAATGCCTGTATAGCAGGGTTCCCCAACCCTGGGCCAGGGACTGGTACTAGTCCATGCCTGGTAGGAATTGGACTGCACAGCAGGAGGTGAGCTTGAATGTAATGTGCTTGAATCATTCAACCCCCACCCCCAAACCTGGTCCATGAAAAAATTGTCTTCCACGAAACCAGTCTCTGGTGCCAAAAGGCTTAGGGACTGCTGCTTTTTAGCTTTTCTGGTTTAACTGCAGTGAAAATATTACTTGGAGTAATACCACTACACTCAATCACACTAAATAACATGAAATTAAAAGGCAATTAAATTTATTTCAGTGGGGGGATTCTTGAAGACAGCTTTTCTATACCAGTGTGTCAGATAATTACATTCTAAGTAATTTGTTATGAAACTAGAAAATATTTACTTGTTTCTGAACTTCTGAAATCTATAGCACCCATTCAACACTTTATCATATCTGAGCATGATATGTATGTGAGTAATGTCACCATTTACATTTGTGAGTTCCCTGATAGCAGCTAACAAATTTGATTCTACTTTCATTGTCATCAGGACCGAGCCCCAGTCTAGTCAAAGAGGTATCACTCCAAAATCTATTAATGGAGTAAAGAAAACAGTCAAGATAAACAAGGGACTCTGGGAGAGAGATTACACCAAATGTACTGATTTCCTAAATTCTCTCTCCGTGCTAAACCATTGTCCAGATTATGCTGATGGACTCTTTGACAAAATGTGTTCTCCTACATTCACACCAAAGAGTCATTTTGTTTATTTTATGCACTGATACTGCTTCTTCCACCACTGTGACATGGTGTAAAGTTGTTCTTCAATTCTTCCCCTTGTTATTGGAGTGTATATACTTCCTCTTGCACTTATAAAATGTACCACTCAAAATATAAAATGTCTAGCTCAAATGTTCCTGGGGACATGTGACATTCGCAAAAGATTTCACTCACAGAATAGAATACAGTTTGCAGATTATTGATATGTAGTTTTCTTTCTACTGGACAACATTTTGTATATGTGATAATGGGGTGGAGTATTGCTTATATGTGTTGTAATTTTGGAAAGTCATTTGACCTGTTATTTCAAGGTTCTCATCCATCACATAGAGATCATAGAACCTTGTCTATCATTCTTGGTGGTTGTGAGGTTCTGGTAAGAAATAGGTAACAGGAAATGAAAACTATGTAACACGGAGCAATGCCTACAAATGATATAAACTATTTGTTACACTTGATTATTTAGTGTATATTGCTTTACCTCTTTTATATTATGGTTGTAAACAAAAAACTTAAAGTTGATAGTTTAGTGTCAGACAGTTATAGGTATTGTAGCTCATTTGATCACTTTCCAGCTGTGTGAACTCGGGTAATTTTCTTAAGTTCTCTGAGCCTGTTTTCTCATCTGTAAAATGGGCATAAGAATGACTAGGCATTCTGAAGGTGTAACAGAGAGAATGCATGCACACCACTTAGCCTGATGCAGAGTAAGGACTGAAATATTAGCTATTATTATTGACTTGGAAAGCATGTGGGGAAAAAAAGCTTTGATATAAACTTCCTTATACAATAAGTTTGAAGACTAGGAGGGGTGTTTAATGTTTCCAATTAATGAAATGCCCTAGCCACATCCACATCTTGGGGGAACATGAAAGACCTCCTTTTAATTCAACAATATATTTTCTTTCTAGGCATGTTGATGCTTTGTCCAATTGTCCAAAAGAATTTGGGTGCCTATTCCCAGGACCTGTCTATTTGAGGATCCAAGTCAGCCTTAGAAAATCAGGTTCTCCCGTGGCCATTTCAGGTGCTGTTGAAACAGAAGAAGAAACACTTCAGCACTTCAACTCTATCAAATCAAACAGTCAAATTAAACCCCGTCCTTTATATCCCTTCTCATCATGACAAAAGGTTCCATTCTGTATCATCTTTTGGGGGTATTATAAGGTTTGCATACAACAGAGACGTGAAAAAGAACAGGTGGATCTAGTCCATTGGAATGCAAAGGTGCAGACCAGGGATTCCTTTGGTCTCATAATTGTCTCCAGGCTGACAATTACTATCCATGCCAATTAGAGGAGGATAAACGCCTGTCCGTGTCATGAGAACTGAAAAACGGCTGCTCGTTTACTATGAGTTGTTAGTGTCCATAATTTGTCTGAGGTTTTTTAATCTATTATTTCACTCCTGGTAAAAACATCTAATGGAAAAAAAAAAAAAAAGAGATATTCCTGAGACTGACACAAATTAACGTGTGAAATATGGGTCAGCATGCATCTCTGACTATTATTCTATTGCCCATTAGCAAACTGGAGATTTCATTACCTGGCACAGCTCCCTGAAGATCTAAGAGAAAAATGATGTGGGTGAACCACAGAGAAATATTAGAGAGAGGGTGATGGAGAAGGGAGCTTTAGGGGTGGGGAGACCAGAGCTGCGGCAAGGAAATGTGCATTAGACAGTGAATTATGCTTCAATTTTAATCTTTCCACCTACACTCCGTATGGTCTCTCCATGTGGCTCATTTTTGCTCTGACTTTTAAGTTAAGTAACTTAAAATTATAAATTTTGTTCTGTGAAGTGACAAAGTTAGATTCCTGTAGAGGGACTCAGAGGTCAGATCTGGGTTATTGTCCATCATATCTGCTGACTAGATATGCCTTTAGACAAATCCTTGTTTTCTACAGCTGCATCCGCTTCCCATTGAAGTCTTTGCCTGTTCACAAGCACTGAAACACAATTCAGGACCCGGGTATTTCTGAATCCCAACAGGTTTGCTCTCTTGACAAAGATTTATCATCATGGAACAAGTAGTTTGTTCTTTAGCAGAAAGGAAACGTTCAAGGCACAGAAAGGTTAAAAAAACAAACTCGTAGAATTGCAAACCTTGTTAGTTGGAAAGGTGTTGCAGCTTTTTCTGCCTCTTCTTCCCCCCTTCAATTTAGGGATCTGGGCTAGAGAATTTAGGTGGATAAATTCTTGTCAGCATATTTTGAATTTTTTAACATAGTACAGTTGTAGAGGCCAACAAAGTGGACCCATGCAAATTCCCCCAATTACATATGTGTGAATATATTGTGTGTGATCATATCTGTGAGTATATAGATATATAATTGTTCACATGTGTAAATGTGGAGTGCAAATGTGTGTGTGAGAATGTCTGTGGATACATTCATGTACATGTGAATGTAGGTAGGTCTGTGTGGGTATTGAATAAGTGTGCGTGTGTATTTAATCTGAGGTTATAATTGAGCCACTAACTGACTGTGACTTCTCTCAGCTTTTAATGATGATATGACAATGTGTTAATAATGCTTGGAGGAATCTATAGCACTATACAATTCTATTTCATTATTATAGATAGCTACATAAGATACACACTTTTAAAGCTTTAAGAATGGAACAGAACTGAGTCCTTCTACTGTCTGAATGTGAGTGTATGTATGTGTGTATGTGGGTATGTATATATACACACATACAACAGAACCTCTACATCCTTTCTGTTTTTCCTAATTCTTAAGTTTTTTCTTTCCCAATAATTCTGAAAAGAATTAAAATGAGCTCTTTGGCCTATTTTTTATCCTCCTTTCCTACATCCCCCTCAACTTGGCACCAGGAACTGTAGCCGTTCTTGCTAAGAATTTCCCATTATTATTTTGCAGTTTTGGAACAACACACTCCTCTCTGTGCAGAAAACTGGAACAAGAATTGCTTCTGTGTTTATGAAGGTGTTTCAAACAGGATGGTTCTCATTTCTCAAAACATATTCAATGTCATATTCCAGAAAGCACATCCTTTCTCATCTATCTGAATTCTAAAAAAAAAAAAAATTCCTCTTTACAGCAATCCTTTTAGCGAGTTAAGAGTTCTTCTAGTTTATTGTATCTTTCTGGACCCAGGTGGTGTGAGTACGTCAGCACAGAGCACTTCTGGGGCATGGGCAGCTTGTTCTAAAAAATTCAAAACAAACAAAAAAAAGATTTTCAATAAGGGAGAGGCTCCAGCTTCTTAGGAGAGTTCGTCTTGCTTCGTGGGTCATTAAATACCAAAGAAGGTTCTTGTATATTTAATCAGCTGGAATACTTCGGATTGAGCTGAGTCAATATTAAACCCTTTGATTTTCTAAAATGTCACACTTTGTATAAATTGGAGGTGTTTAGAAAGAAGAGGGCAAGCTGTTTCTGTACTTTCAGTTTCAGGGTGGGAAGCCTTTCATCACAAGCCTGCAGACTTTCTCCTTACTTGGACTCCTTTCTCTTGGCTGAGGTAGGAAGCTGAGTAGTCTAATCAGCAGAGATCGGAGTCGCCAGAACTGTTGCAGTGAAGCATGTTCTTCAGTTGAGAATTGCTATTGACAGAATGCCATTCAGTTTTAAGCACGATGCTGAATGAAGCCTGTACTCCTCTGAACCCTTGATTCCTTCTTTGCTATATGTAGAGGCTTTGTTAAAGTCAGCATGTGTATGCATGTATGTGTGTGTACACCTACATACAGAATTTAAGAAATTCCACATTTGAAGGACCTGAGAGATCTCAAAACAGTAAACAGTCAGTAAATACTTTCTTATTGACTGTCTGACCAGTCCCATGTTTTTTTTATTTTTTTAAAATATATATATGCCTTTGAAAAAGTGATGAAACGAGTTCTGAAAAAAAGACACATATGTACAACACATAGTTATATATAAAAGTCCCAGGAAATGAAGGATCTATGAAAGCCTATGATAGGTACATGGAGATACTGAACCTCCAAATCCAAGTCCACAAACCAATTCAATTCTTTTTTCACACAATCAGAAACTAAGGCCAAGACGTCAAATGAGTAACAGGAGCCTGGTGTGAAATAATGAGAAATGGCGAGTCCTGTGGCCAGCAGAAGAGTGAATAACCCTTCTAACAGAGGTGCTTTACTCCACTCCAGGCAACTGTTGGCAGGTGCGGAAGCAGGCCCAGTACCATCAGAATTCCTGGTATATCAAGAGAGGTCCAAAAAATATTTGTTTCAATGTAAAATTTGTTAAGTTTAAATAATGACAACTAACTTCAATTATTGGACTGGCCAAAGAAAACCTACCCTAGCAGATATTTCTGGTTATAAGCCAAAAGTTTCCCTTTTTTTCAGTTACTACACTTTATATATGTTCAGATTGTTCCATTCATATTACAGATATTTATTAAGTTTATTAGATTCAAAACCCTGAGCCAAGTTCTGTAAAATATACAAAGATGAACACAAGAATATTTGCTACCCTGAACTTAATACTGAGATCTTAATACACAATAGACAGAAGGGGTCATGCAGATGTTTGTGTGGAGAAACCACTTAGTAATATGGGGAAGAGCAATGTCCTGTGATGCTTTGCTGAATGTCTATCAGGCTAACCAATTGACCTGGCACACAGCAGGAGGATACCTCTGGTAAAGTCCATAACTGTTCCTATTTGTCTGGTCTGAAGTCTACATTAGATTGTTATCGATTTGGTGATGGAACAGGGGAGGGACACGTTCACCTATCATTATATGAAGCTCTATGGAGAGAGACTTGAGAGCCAAAAAGGGAATTGTCTTCAATCCCCATTCTTTTTTTTTTTTTTTAATAATTTCTTTTATTTTTTGGTTTTTCAATTACAGTTGTCCCATTTTTCCCCCATTGCTCCCCCCACCCAGCCCATCCCTTCTCCCACAATCATATCCCTCCCCGTTGTCCATGTCCATGAGTCATTTATACACGTTCCTTGACTAGACCCTTCCCTTACTTATCCCCCTTTTCTCCCTCCCCCCGCCCCCCTACTGACTACTATTCTACTCTCTGTTCTATTCGTTTGTTTGTGTTGCTCTTTAGTTTCCTGTATTAGGTGATATCATATGGTATTTTTCTTTCTTTGCCTGCCTTATTTCACTAAGCATAATTCTCTAGTTCCATCCATGTTGTCGCAAATGGCATGAGTTCCTTCTTTCTTTCTGCTACATAGTATTCCATTGTGTAAATGTACCACAGTTTTTTTTGATCCATTCATCTACAGATGGGCACTTAGGCTGTTTCCAGCACTTGGCTATTGTAAACAGTGCTGCAATGAACATAGGGGTGCTTAAGTTCTTTTGAATTGGTGTTTTAAGATTCTTCAGGTATAATCCTAGTAGTGGAGTCGCTGGTTCAAAAGGCAGTTCCATTTTTAATCTTTTGAGGTAATTCCATACTGTTCTCCATAGTGGCTGCACCAGTCTGCATTCCCACCAACAGTGCAGTAGGGTTCCCTTTTCTCCACATCCTCGCCAGCACTTGTTGCTTGTTGATTTGTTGATGATGGCCATTCTGACTGGTGTAAAATGGTATCTCATTGTGGTTTTTATTTGCATCTCCCTGATGGCTAATGATGTTGAGCATTTTTTCATGTGTCTATGGACCTTCTGTATGTCCTCTTTGGAGAAGTGTTTGTTCAGGTCCTTTGCCCATTTTTTAATTGGGTTCTTTGTTTTCTTGATGTTGAGTTGTATAAGCTCTTTATATATTTTGGAAATCAGTCCCCTGTCTGTGATATCATTGGCAAATATGTTTTCCCATATGGTTGGTTTCCTTTCCATCTTGCTGATGTATTCTTTTGCTGAGCAGAAACTCTTTTTATTCTTGTGTGTGGTGTAAGTTGGTGGTCTAGTTTTATTTTTTTGCATGTCCCTATCCAGTTCTCCCAGCACCATTTGTTAAAGAGGCTCTTCTCACTCCATTTTATGTTCCTTCCTCCTTTATCAAATATTAGTTGACCATAGAGGTCTGGGTTTATTTCTGGGCTCTCTATTCTGTTCCACTGATCTATATATCTCTTCTTATGCCAGTACCAGACTGTTTTGATCACAGTGGCTTTGTAGTATTGTTTGATGTCTGGTATCATGATTCCTCCTGCTGTGTTCTTCTGTCTCAAGATTGCTTTTGCTAATTGGGGTCTTTTTTGGTTTCATATGAATTTTTGGAGTATTTGTTCTAGGTCAGTGAAATATGTCATTGGTATTTTAATAGGGATTGCATTGAATCTGTAAATTGCTTTGGGTAGTATGGCCATTTTGATGATGTTGATTCTTCCCATCCAAGAATATGGTATTTGCTTCCATTTATTTGTATCTTCCTTAATTTCTTTCTTCATTGTTGCGTAATTTTCAGTGTACAGGTCTTTTATCTCTTTGGTTAAGTTTATTCCTAGGTATTTTATTTTTCTTGTTGCTGTAGTAAATGGTATTTTTTTTTTTTTTTGTCTCTGTCTCTGCTATTTTATTGTTGGTGTACAGAAATGCCTTAGATTTCTGTATATTTATTTTGTACCCTGCTATTTTGCCAAATTCACTTATTATATTGAGTAGTCTTTTAGTGGAGCTTATAGGGTTTTCTAGGTATACTATCATGTCATCTGCAAATAGTGATAGTTTTACTTCTTCTTTCCCAATTTGGATGCCTTTTATTTCTTTGTCTGATTGCTGTGGCTAGAATTTCCAACACTATGTTGAATAGAAGTGGAGACAGTGAACAGCCTTGTCTAGTTCCTGATTTCAGGGGGAATGCGTTCAGTTTTTGTCCATTGAGTATGATGTTGGCTTTGGGCTCCTCATATATAGCCTTAATTATGTTAAGGTATGTTCCCTCTATTCCCATTTTGCTGAGTGTTTTCATCATAAATGGGTGTTGTACTTTATCAAATGCTTTTTCTGCATCTATAGATATGATCATGTGATTTTTGTCTTTCATTCTGTTTAGGTGATGTATTATATTTATTGATTTGCGAATATTAAGCCATCCTTGCATCCCTGGAATGAAGCCCACTTGATCATGATGTATGATCTTTTGATGTATTGATGGATCCTGTTTGCCAAAATTTTATTGAGGATTTTAGCATCTATGTTCATCAGTGATATTGGCCTGTAGTTTTCTTTCTTTGTTGTGTCTTGACCTGGTTTTGGGATTAGGGTAATACTGGCTTCATAGAAAGAGTTTGGGATTTTTCCCTCTTCCTGGATTTTTTGGAATAGTTTGAGGAGGGTAGGAGTTAGTTCTTCCCTAAATGTTTTGTAAAATTCGCCTGTGAAGGCCTCTGGTCCAGGGCTTTTGTGTGCAGGGAGATTTTTGATTACTGTTTCAGTTTGCTTCTTTGTTATTGGTCTGTTGAGACTTTCCACTTCTTCTTGATTCAGTTTTGGAAGGTTGTATGTTTCTAGAAATTTGTCCATTTCTTCTAGGTTGTCAAATTTCTTGCCATACAGTTGTTTGTAGTAATTTCTTACAATTGTTTGTATTTCTGAGGTATCAATCGTGATTTCTCCTCTTTCATTTCTGATTTTGTTTATTTGGGTCTTCTCTCTTTTTTTCTTCATGAGCCTGGCTAAAGGCTTGTCAATTTTGTTTATTTTTTCAAAGAACCAGTTCCTAGTTTTGTTAATTTTTTGGATTGTTTGTTTAGACTCTATGTCATTTAATTCTGCTTTGATCTTGATGATTTCCTTTCTTCTTCTTGACCTAGGCTTTGTTTGTTGTTGTTGTTCTAGTTCTTGTAGCTTTAGGATTAGATTTTTTATTTGAGCTTCTTCTGTCCTTTTCAGATATGCCTGTATTGCTATAAACTTCCCTCATAGGACTGCTTTTGCTGTGTCCCATAGGTTTTGGGCCGTTGTGTGTTCATTGTCATTAGCTTCTAGAAATTTCTTGATTTCCTCTTTGATGTCATTGTTAACCCATTCATTATTTAATAGCGTGTTATTCATTCTCCATGAATTTGGGTGTCTTTGATTTTTTTCCCTGAGGTTGATTTTTAGTTTCAAGGCATTGTGGTCTGAAAAGATGCTTGATATGATTTCAATTTTCTTGAATTTGTTGTGGCTTGTTTTGTGTACTTTTATGTGGTCTATCTTTGAAAATGTCCCATGTGCCTTTGAAAAGAATGTATATTTTGCTTCTTTGGGGTGAAAAGTTCTATATATATCAGTTAAGTCCATGTGGTTTAGTGTGTTGTTCAATGCCGGTATATCTTTGGTGTTTCTTTGCTTGGATGATCTGTCTATTGTTGATAATGGAGTGTTGAAGTCCCCTACTATGAGTGTATTGTTGTTGATATCCTTCTTGTGGTCTTCTAGTATTTGCTTTATGTATTTGGGTGCTCCTATGTTGGGTGCGTATATGTTTATCAGTGTTATATCTTCTTGATGGATTGTTCCTTTAAGTATTATGAAATGTCCTTCTTTGTCTCGTTTTATTGCCCTTGCTTTGAAATCCATTTTGTCTGATATGAGGACTGTTACCCTAGCTTTTTTTTCAGGTCCATTTGCTTGGAATATTTTTTTATATCCCTTTACTTTCAGTATGTGTAAATCTTTTGTTTTCAGGTGTGTTTCTTGTAGACAGCAAATATGTGGGTCCTGTTTTCTTATCCATTCCATTACCCTATGTCTTTTAATTGGAGCATTTAATCCATTTACATTTAAGGTTATTATTGACATGTATTTATTCATTTCCCTTTGTACCTCTGTTCTTCTACTCTTTTTTTTTTGTTTTGTTTTGTTTTCTCTCTCTTTTTCTTTTTTTTTTTTTTTTTTCTTAGAATATTCCCTTTAGCATCTCTTGCAATGCTGGTTTGGTGGAGATGTATTCTTTTAGTCTTCCTTTATCTGAGAAACTCCTGATTTCACCTTCTATTTTGAATGAGAGTCTTGCTGGGTAGAGTATTCTTGGTTGTAGGCCTTTGTTTTTCATTTCTTGAAATATTTTTGACCATTCCCTTCTGGCTTGTAGTGTTTCTGTTGAGAAATTGGTCAATAGTCTTATTGAAGCTCCCTTGTAAGTTATTTGCTGTTTTTCTTTTGCTGCTTTTAGGATTCTCTCTTTGTCTTGGAATGTTGCCATTTTAACTATGATGTGCCTTGGAGTGGGTTTTTGGGGGTTCCTCTTCATTGGAACTCTTTGTGCTTCCTGGACTTGCATAACTTTTTCTCTCATCAGGTTGGGAAAAATTTCTGTCACTATTTCTCCTATCAGTTTAGCTATGCCTTGTTCTTCTGATCCCTCTTTAACTCCAATTACTCTTATATTGTTCTTCCTTATGCTATCCTGTAATTAATTCCCTTACCTCTTCTTCATACCCTTTCAATCTTTTTTCATTTTGCTGTATCATTTGAGAATTATTACCTACATTATCCTCTAACTCACTAATCCGATCCTCTGCTTCGTTTAGTCTGCTTTTGACTGATTCTACTGTGTTTTTCAGTTCAGAGATTGCATTCTTCATTTCTTCCTGGTTTTTGTTGATAGTTTCTATGTCTCTTTTTATGCTGGTGTAGTTCTCTGCAAGTTCCTTGTAATTTTCTCGGAGCTGTTGGTAGCTTCATTGTAGGTTGTCATGGTTGTTTTTAAGGATGTCGAGTATATTGAGCTTCTTTACCACCATTGTTTTGAATTCCATGTCTGACATTTGGGCTATGTCTATTCCATCTACCTCTCTTTCTGGGGATTCCTCTTTTCTTTTCATTGAGAGGTTATTTCTGCATCTTACCATGTTGGATTCTTCTTGTTTGTTTTTGTTATTTGGATTTATCTGCTCTGCCTTCCCACCTTTGTGCTATGGGATTCTATATTGGAGATCTGGGGGTTTCAGTGGTGCAGTCTCTTTGATCTCCTGAGCCTGATGTTCTTGGGGTACCCTTTATGTCGTTTGTTTATGCTGTCTGGTTATATTTCAGATGCTCTTTGTTAGGATCTTCCTTCTGGCTCGTTGATTGAGAGTCACTCTATCCACTTTGTCTTGAGTTCTTTTGTGGAGATGCTGTTAAAAACATAAACACACAGCCCTGGCAGGAGACCTGTACCCTCAAAAATATCCCCCACCCTCTATTCTGCTATCGTCAGCCAGCGAGCCAGTATTAATATAAATGTAGAGAGATTAGAGCTTTTACACTATAGGAAGAATAGATAAGAGTTGTTTTAAGGGAGGAAGAATATGATTTTTGAGAGAGGGGATAATAGGTTAATAGTAGTTGAGACTGTGCAAGACAGTAGGTAATATTTACGTTGTATGTTAATGACTATAGAAGAAAAAAGGGGAAGAGTGCAGAATATAGTAGCAAAGTGGAATTATATAGTATTGGATTTATATAGTAGTTATATTCTATTTATTTAGAGTGAAAGGGAGGCTAAACCAAGCCCACAAACAAATATACAACAATTAAAGAAGAAGGATAAGAAGGAAAGATTTTATAAAACAGATTAGAGATACAGTTTTTTTTTTTTCCTCCTTCCTTCCCCTACTCCCTCCTCCCCTCCTCTTTCAAGAAGAAAAGGAAAAGGAAAAAGAGAAAAAGAAAAAAAAAGGAATGTTTTTACTCAGTTCAGCCTTTGTGTGTCATCTTCTTTTTCTGCGTCCACAGCTGGTCTAATGTGACAGGTCAGAGATTCCTATTCCTTGCTGCAGCGGTGTGTGCAAGGTGGTCGGCAGGGTGCAATGCAAGGCAGCCAAGAGCCCACCTCAGGTCTGCCACGCTGCGCTCAGGGAAAGCAGGCCACGCCGCGCTCCGGGAAAGCCGGCCGCGTCTCGCTCCGGGAAAGCCGGTGAGGTGTTTTTTAGCTCGAGTGCCGGTGTGCACCCAAGCGGCTGGGGAGCTAGCCTCAGGCCTGCAGCGCTGTGTTCCGGGAGTTGGTCTCTCACCTCTTAGGGCAGGGCTGCAGACACTTGTGCTCAGTGGAAGTGAGTGTCTGTGAGTCGTTGCTGCCCGCTGTTCCCACTCCGCAGCCGCCCACCATTCCCGCACCGCCTGGGCAGGCACGCGCAGAGCCTGGGCAGATGCTCTGCGCTCCAGGCTCCAGCCTGGTACTTTGGTCTGGTCCCCACCGGGTTGGCCAGGGGTATCTGCGCACAGTCTTCTGCGTGTCCAGTGGGCCCTCCCTGCGCCCATTGGGTCACTGATTTTATGTCTGTTGGGGTGTGTCCGAGGGGCACCTGGACACGCGGCCCTGCGCACCTGGGCCAGTGAATGATGGCACTTTCCTATGCGCACCCACGCGACCCAAGGTGAGGGTTGGGGAGTGGGCAAGCGCACTTCTGCGCCTACGCTCCTTAAGAATGTCCTATCACCCCCAAACTTTTCCTCCCTCTCCGCAGTTCACAAGAGAAAAATACAGAGGGAAAAGTTACGTTTTCACTTGCACAGCAGCACGCTGCCCACCCCCACCCCCCCCCCCCCGCCCCCCCCCCGTCTTCCAGCGTCAATGCCACCTGGTCGAGTCCCGTCTCTGCCAGCGGGCAGAGATCCGCTCTCCTCCTGACTCCCCCCTGTGGAAGCCTGTGGTCGCCAAAAAGCCTCTGTGTCTTTCCAGCCGCAGCTCGGGCATCGCCCCAGTCAGGAATCCCGTTTCGTCCCCTTTTCCTCCGCTATCCTCACCAAACAGGTCGCTCCCAGATGGATTTTCTCTAATCCAGCAGTGCCTTGGCTCGACTCCTGCTAGTGTCCAGCCGCTCAATGAGATGATCTGTCTGCAATTAGCCCAAACTGCAGACGGGTCTCGGGAGCCCGAGAGCGCAGCCTCCCCTCACTCCTCCCCCATCTTCTGACAGCTCAATCCCCATTGTTTACTTTAACTGTTCAACAGTGTGATTTTCCCCCAGCTGTTGAAATTAGGAAGATTCCCCTCTGGTCAGAATCTTCACAATAATAGTAGTACTACATGGGTCATTCTACAAATGAAAATATCTAACTCACTCATATTTTAATACTGACAGAGTATGTTTAAATTCAGCTCTGCAATGCCTGCCCTATACATTATAACTAAAACAAGTACTTGTGAATGGGATTTCTTCATGCAGAGTGAATGCATGCATAGGTGAATATGTGTATGTGTCTGTTTTCTTCATGTTTCCAGTTTGTATGAGTAAATCCATATTTCTTTTCTTGTTTTCCTGAGTTTATAAACTTGAACTATGTATAGCCTGTAGTGATGATCTTCAGATGTCTATGTGGCCAAAGGTTGACTTAAATCCTCTCTATTATTCCTTCATTTTTGATTCCCTTGCATAGAACAAAATGTCCCGCCCCCACCTTGTAGAGTACAGGACAGTGTCAGACTTAGCAGCAGACAGCAGGAAGCTTCCAGCTGAAATTAGAAGGCTGGGGTGGGGGTTAGGGGGCAAGGGAGGCAAATAAAAGAGAAATGAGACTAAGAAAATACCTCACCCAGGGATTTTAGAACCTGGTGGGAATTTAGTATTGGAGTTGTAAATGAGGTTAGGGAAATTAAGAGGATTAATTGGCTTACAGGGATTTATATAAAAATGAAGAGAAGAGCATGAAAACTTTTGGGATCTGTTGTCCCTTAACAGAATTAAAGCTGGTTTTGTTCGTGTGTGTGTGTGTGTGTGTGTGTGTGTGTGTGTGTGTGTTTCTCTTGTTTTGCTTTTACTTCTATAATTACTAGCTGTCCTTGGAGCCTACATTTGCTCCTTCTTCCTCTCGGTGCCACCTCTGTCCAGAGGCTGACACCTGAGCAAGGTCATCTGCCTGATTGCTACATTGTGATTTGCCTTGTTATTAATGGTGACTGACTAGAATCCAAGGAGAAGGGAATTTATAGGCCTTCATAGCTTTTTAGTTTCTATACGTTAAAATTATAGATGCCATGTTAGCAATGATTATTTTATGCATAGATCACCCATGGTGGCCAGACATCATTTTCAGAGCTGGCCATTCTTTCCTTGTGAACAAAAGAGTGAAGTTGAAGAATAATTGAACTTTGGAATGTACTGTCTAAAACATGTTGAACCACCAAAACTTTAGGAAAAGGAATGTGAGTGACAATCAGAACAACCTTTAGCATTTTTAGTGCCAAACCAGGAAAGTCTCAGGTTAACCACGGTGAAAGCTCAGTGACTATTTTCACCCAGCTCAGTCCTTCCTGTTATTCACCCCTAACATCGGGTCCATCCATGCTCCGGCACCTGCCTTAATGCACTAGTGTCTTACTTTGCTCCTACACTCTGTCTGCTCAGTACTTAAACCTATCTGAGACTAGTAATGTAGCTCACCATCTTCAGATTTGAAGCTTATTTCCTCCTCCCATGTTCTAGCTTTCAGACCAGTTTCACTAACCTCTGAAGTGACCCTAGAATTCTTTTTTTTCTTCATTATTTCCTATGGGGACCTAAGCATGCGTAACAATCCAGCTAAGTGTTGCTATCATTCATCTGCTAGCCCTAGGTTCACTGAATAATCGTAAGAATGCACCTGATTAGGGACAGAAACCAATAATTATGTCCGTTTTTAAAAAATGTGCTGGTACCATGTCATGGTATCAAGTAAATATGTATATAATTATTTTTTAGTCCAAAAAAACAGGGAATGATTTTGATAAAGTGCCAATGTTTATGAAAAATGATAGTTATCTATATGTTGATTATGGCTGAATGGTGAAAATTTAATGGTCTACTTTATAAATGAACTTCATAAATTTTTCAAAAATAATTAAAATGAGTAAAGGAAATGCATTAACCATAACTAATTAAATTATAACCAGATGTGAAAACTTATTGTAATATATTGTCACATGTTTTGTTTTGTTTTGTTTGCTTTGTTTTTTGTTTAGTTACTAAATTGTAGGTAACATCTATAATACAGTGAATGAAAAGATCTGGGATTTTCATGGGCTAGATATTTTCTACACTTTCATATTTGTACTATAAAGTGGCTTTGGATCTGTCAGACCTACTGATAAACTGCATTTTTGGCAATTATAATAAAGTGTTTCAAGGATTCTATTAATATCAGCCAATACTGCAAATTTTATGACACAATATTTGTCATAAGGAAAATCTTAAAACAATGGTCTTAAGAAAACCAACTATGGTCAAAGGTTTCAACCAAACCCTTCTCTTTCACACCCTTAAAAGTTTTCAAAGTATTTTCAGTTTGGAGCAAGATTTTCATGTCTGTTTTAGGGATTATGCAGGGTTTATCAAAGGTAGGTTTACAGTTTTGAGTACATAAAACACAGAGTTTATTCTTGTATTATTATTTATTAATTATTGTATTATTTTCTATACAAACAACTGTATACCTAATTTTTCCCGACCCTCTATAGTTAGCTGGATGTTAATTGCATAAACAGAGAATAAAAAATCCAGCACTTGCTTCTCAGAATTGTGATATATATTACTTCAAGCTGAATATTCATCTGTACAGTCATGACTCGATAGGGGTCAAAACTTATTTACTTCATCTCATACTACTTCAAAGAGGTACCAGAATTAATTTCCCTCAGAGGCTTGGGATTTTAAAATCTGGAGTGAACTTGTGGGTACTCATAAGATCATCAAGCTGTGGCTTTCTGCAAAACTCCCATTATAATATATCTCATATGCCTAAGTTACGTGTGTGTGTGTGTGTGTGTGTGTGTGTGTGTGTGTGTGTGTGTGTTTAGTCCCTGGATCCCTTCCTTGAACCCCAGTTCAACTGGGAATCTAATAACCTACCTGACCTTGAATTATTTGGCCCACAAGTAGATTTTCTGAAATCATGGAGTTTCTCTTTAAGTTGATATACTTTTTCAAACCAGACAGTGGTACAAACTACCAGTATCACCTTTGCCCAGAGATGGTTTCTGGCATGTTTCCAAATAACCAGAGAAATCTCCTTCAATATGGACACCAACCTAACTTATGCTGTCTTTTCTGGAACCAGGCTTCATGGATGACAACTGGTCTTCTAAACTGAGGGGCATCTCTATAGCCAGTTGAAATCTGAATCCCAGTTTTACCTGATTTTAGCTTTTTCCCCTCTTCCCAATGCACTTAGTAAGCACCCAGCAAGTCCATTACTGAACTCACTCAGATTATAAAGCTAGACTTGGAATTATTTGTTTTGTGGCAAGCTGCTGTGATTGGCAGAGGCATACATCCAGAGGGCCTGAGTGATGATGTCAGACCTATAATTTGTTAGCTGTGTAAACTTGTTAAGTTATTTAAACTCTGAGCCACTTTTTATTCATGTTTGAATAAGCATCCCTAGAAAGTTTGTTTTATAAATTAAATGAACTTCCATACATAAGTAGTTCTTTATAATCTCTAAGGCCTCCAATACTTTCTTATTTATTTAGCAAGGATATAGTAGATTCCCACGATAGTGCAGGCACTGATGTGTGCTTGCAATGCAAAGATTAAGCGACAGGATCACAGCCCAGACACTTTTCAGTCTGGAGTGAAAGCAGCCTGGGGGCAGTGTTGTTATCAATAACAGTAGTCAGTGGCTTCTAGAGTTACTGTGGACATTACTGGATCCTTGGCCTCTTCAGACACACTGTACAAATACCTACTAATCAATTTCAAAAGCATCAACTTTAGGTAGAGAGTCTTTCAATGCTAAACAGTCTTGTGAAAAGTACTAACCTGTTTTCTGAAAAGTTACTTGGTTTGGGCTTTATCTTTGACAAAGCTCTGCTTTGGTAATTTATACAGGTGTATGTTACATTTTCTTTAGCAGGCCTAAAGCAATATAAGGAGAAGGCAATATAACAGTATAGGGTTTTCAAAGCCAGGAAAAATTTATGAATGCAAATGTATTTTATAAGTGTGTTTAAACCTAATAGCTACCCTCACAGGTAATGAGAATTTTAGAACATATATATAAATATATATGAGTTTTATGTATATGAGTTTATATATGTATGAGTTTATAGCCCCAGAAATGTCCTCTTTCTCTCTCACCCTGAAGTCAGTCTTATTTGAAGTACTCCTACGCAAAAAGAATTTAAGCAAGACATTTATCTTGAAAGTGCACATGATAATTGAAAACTGGATCTAGTATTTGAAAAGCTTCCTAAGGGGGTTAGTGGTTTAGTTCCTCAGTCTGTGTCTTCTTGGTATTTGTGGTGGTGTTTGATGGCAAGAAAAAAAAAAGTGATTGTCACCCTAACATGTTCTGTGACTTTTGGTTGGAGACTTACACAGCATTTTTGGTGTCATGAAAAACTTCCTCTTGTAATTCTGTCTCGGCTTTTGATACAGCGAACGAAGGTCAGTCCCTAAGGACACTATTGTGGGTTAAGATACAGGTCTGAACATAATCAAACACAATATTTCAGAAGTCTTGAAGATTTCCTTTGAGGCTGCTGGCCCTGAATGACTCTCTGATTTTGTCCCATAAGTTCAATATTTTAACTCCATTCTGTTGAGGAATAAGCTGAATGCCTCACACAGCTTGGCATGCAAAAAATAATAAGTGGAAAGCTTATGGAAAGTGCACCCTACTGTTTTCTGCACAACTCTGCCTTTTTCACTGATGTGCCTTCTGTATTTTAAATTAACAATGTTAACAGCTATTTATTGTAAAAATTAATTATGCTCATTTAAAGCCCTTATGATATATGGCAATTTTAAGAGTTGTAATGAGCACTGAGTTGCAAAAAAAAATGCATACCAAGTTATATTTATTGATATTATTTCCTTTATGACCTCCTCCTGCTTTCCAGGTCCCCAGATTTTCTTCTTAGCTTGGCAAATTCCTACTTGTCCTCAAGAATAGGTCTCTCCTGGGCACCTATTTTATTTCTTTCTTCCTACGCAACTTGGGGTATACTGTTTGCCTCTGTGTCCCCCGAGCACCCCAACCGCATTTACATTATTTATTGTTTTGTTTAGTCACTCAAATATTCTTTTCATAAATATATATTAAAAGTTTACAATGATCTGGAATATAGTATACTGAAGTTACCTGTTTACAGTAGTCTGCCCAACTGTTTTATGAACATTGTAAATACAGAGATCAGGTTTGATTTATCTTCTTATCCCCAGGTACCAAACCAATTCCAGAGACAGTAGATATTTAATAAATGTTTGTTGTACTGAGTCACTGATAGAAGCTGTGGGGTAGTTTTACCGAAGCTAATCTAATTACAAGGGTAAATGAGCCAAGGTACTGTGTGTTACTATTAAATCATTTGATCATTATGATTTGTAAATATAGTTATATTCAAAATTGTCTTGCTTGCTTTGTCTGAATAGAAAGCACACTTGCCACAGAAAGCTACAGCTAAAAAGATGGTTGCAGCCTAAGTGAAAATACTAAAGGCAGTGGTCTCAGGCCTGCATTTGTTGAGGAATACACCTCCTCTGTTATATATTTTTCTTGACTGTTTGATAGGCCCACACAGTGTTTGAAAGAACATAAAAGTAGGCAGGTGTTACATTTACACAAGCATACAAGCAGCTTACCATTGATGACCATACATGCATCCTGCCTATGCTAAGTGAGTACTCCCACAGGTATTTGAGTTTGAGACTTCCACTCTGTAGGTTACAAAAATGCTATCACAGAGGAATCTGCTGCTTTGTCAACACAATTATTCAACTGTGATATAATTTACTGGTTTGGCCAATACTGTACTACCAAATATAGGCTTTTGTGTCAATTTTATAAGTAATTTCTAAGTTAATATTTCTTTAAGATAAAAGAGACATTTTAATGGTAAAATGTATCTTAGCAGTATATTTCATAAACCCATACATAAATAACAATGAATATACCTAAATATATATGATTTGTGTGATGCTGATTTTCATAATGTGATACATTATACATTTTTCTCATAATCTCATGTCGACTCCAAATCTTTTCTATTCCCATTAGCAAGGGATATTTTTAATCTCATGCAAATCAACTTATGTGAAACAACACTTATTTCAGATCAAAATAACAGGTGATATATAAGTATACATAGAAAAGGAAAAACGCATTCTAAACAGAAAAAATCACATGAACAAAGATTCAGGAGGATAAAATAGTTTGTCCTGTTAGCAACTAGGATGTGGAAAGAGATGGGAGGAGTTAAGGTTCTATTAAAAAGACTTTTAATAACATGGTAAAGAGTTTGCTAAGCATGTGTTTTAAATAACAAAAATAATTTATTGGGGAATGAGAGTTAACATTTTGGAGGATAAATTAAAGTAGGGGGAGGCTAAAGTTAAGGACACAAGTGAGAGGAATTGCAATAATACTAGGGGTGGGGGGCGTAGATTGGTAGTAAAAGTAGAACAAATAGACTCAACTTGAAAAACCATTTATTTGCAGATAAAATGAGGGGAGTGTAAATATAAAGTCTTGTTTTCAAAAGTTGATTTTTAAAATAATTTCAAAATCTTGGACCCATCTCCTCACAAATGTTTGTTGAATTTTTTTAAAAAAGATAATTACCTTGGCATTTGGTTATTTGAATATGCTGAAGTTAGTTACCAGGTTGGTTAGAAAACATTTAAACATCTATAGTTCCATTACAAAAATAGTTTATTTAGAAAACAGATGATTCTCCTATTTTAAAGACTGGCATTCTTAAGAGGAATTTCATTGGGTTACAATTATGTGAATTAGTTTCATCACTATATAACATCTTCTTCGTGCTAAGTAGAGTTTTAGACCTTTGTGGGGCATTAAGCATATAGCAGTGATTAGAAAATGTTCCTTCCCTCATGCAGCCTAATTTTTAGATATGAGTTTTTAGTATTAACTTCTAATATGCTTTTTTGCTTTTAAATTAATATTTTAATCTTTATACACTGTAAATGAAGAATATCACTGCAGTGGTACTTGAATATAAGGTCAGCACCAAGCAAAACTAATAATATCAAACTGTTTCTATTCACTCTTTAGTGATAGTGAAAGAATAATAATAAAAAGCCCAATGTCTAGGTTATTGAAGGAGCAAATGTGAAAACCCCATGGCCTTCAGAATTATGCACATTTAGTTAACAATATTTTAATTCATTGTACTGAATGTGAAAGACTTAAATCTTATCCTGTCTTTAGGAAAATGCTTAGCATCTTTCCTTGATTGTCTATTTTGATAAAATGGTTGATTTCCAAAGAGTACATTATAAATAAATAGCGTACATAAAATTAATTTGTCATAAGTATTTGGAAAATGGTATGGTCATTGTGAACACATAAAAAGAACTCAGCTTTAACATTATTATGATGATTTAACTCATTTTTCTAACCTTTTTTTGTTTGGTGACCTTATTAGTTGTCTGTGTAGTAAGACATGTGAGCACATTATTTCATAATCTTCTGAGTGCTAAGTTTTGGATTGTTTTCTAATTAGCATTTTAATTGCTCATCAAAGTAATTGAAGACAGAGTCAGAAAATGGAGCATTTGCTAATCCCTTTGGTACCAGTCCATGATGAGTTTCCCCAAGGTCAAGTGCCTTCTGGTTGTACTAATGGAAGGTTGCACTCTGTTTGAAGCTCCCTGACATATGACATGGCATCTTTGAGAATAAGGGATTTTTCTTCTTTCTTCCTTCTTGAGTCTTTGGTTTATCAAAAAAAAAGAAAAAAGAAAGAATAAGAAAGAAAGGAAGGAAGGAAGGAAGGGAGGGAGGAAGGAAGGAAGAAAGTGGTTGTATCATTTTAAAAGTTAGGAGACATAGGATATCACCTGTGATCAAAGTGAGGTCAAATTAGAGTAGACATTTACTACCTTAGTTGAGATGTGAACTTGTTGGATTAATGCTGAACAGTTTGTGAACAAGAGAGATATTTGATAAGATTGATTAATTGATTGATTGACTGAATGGTTTAGAATATATACTGAATGCCTTTTATGTTGCAAACACTAGGCTGGCAACAGGCAAGATAAAACTTCTATCAAAGGAAAAAAGTAATCATTTTTCTTATTTTATAGACAAAACAGAGAACTGTTCCCACCCTCCACCAAAGTGGAGTATAAAAAATAAAAGATGCATCTATTCAACGGAACTTAGGAGGAAGGACAATGTAGTGCAGTGGCTAAGTGCTTAGTCTCTGCCACGAGGCTGCTGAGGTGCCAGGATTACCATCTACTTGCTATGTGAGCTCTTTGTGCTCAGTGTCCTCGATGGTGTCATGGGGATAAAGAGATGTGTCTCAGATAACCATGGTAAGGATTCAGTAAATTAATATTTGTCAATGGTTTAGAACCACTTCTGCAACATCTTAGTAATTTATGTGACTTTTATTATTTTGACAATGACCACACAATTAGCCAAGATCGACACCCGTAGTATGAAGACCAAAATTACATGGCAAAATTTGTGTTGCTGTTAAAAAGTAAACATGCTTCTCTTCATTCTGAAATTATCGCCCTGATCATTCTTGCTGATTTGCTCTGCTTAGCTACTCCTTTAGTGGGATGTGAAAATTTTCTTATCTCATTCAAATACCTGTGCTTGCCTTCTGGTCAGTGTGACAGTGTATCTTTACACAGAGCTTTAAGGAAACCAATATGCCAGTATTCAGACTTAGTGAATAAATTAGGGCCTACTTTGCCTTTCTGGAAGAACTATCTACTTTAACTGAAGGGATTGATGAGAATGATGGTCACAACAAAACAATAATGTATTAAAGAGTTGATCCAAACCCAATGGAAAAAAAAATTAATTCCTTGGCCAATTTTGATTGTGCCAATTCAAGCTGTGCACTTGACAGAGTAACAGGGGATAACTGATGAACGAGTACACAATTTGTCCCAAATATCAGATGTGACTTGAGGACAAGAGAACAAACTAGGCCTGTATTGTTTCTTTCTCTTTTCATTCCAATCTTTCTGTTCAGGTCAACAATCTTCTCTTCCTACATGCAACCCTAAAAATAAGTACAACATTTTTTCAATATGGAGAATTAGTAGTCTTTCAATTCTGTGTTTTCACTTTTTTATTATTTGTAACATGCTGTTCAAATTAAGTCTGCTTGCTATGCAAACACAGTTTTATGACTTTCATTAATAAATCAACAAACAACAAGTGCTGGCGAGGATGTGGAGAAAAGGGAACCCTAGTGCACTGTTGGTGGGAATGCAGACTGGTGCAGCCACTGTGGGAAACAGTATGGAATTTCCTTAAAAAACTAAAAATGGAACTGCCTTTTGATCCAGGGATTCCATTGCTAGGAATATACACTAAGAATCCCAAAACACCAATTCAAAAGCACTTATGCACCGTTATGTTCATAGCAGCACTATATAGCGATGGACACAGCCTCAGTGCCTATCAGTAGATGAATGGATTAAGGAACTTTGGTACATGTACACAATGGAATACTACCCAGCAGAAAGAAAAAAAGAAGAAATTCCTACCCTTTGAGACAGCATGGTTGGAACTGAAGACTATTATGCTAAGTGAAATAAGCCAATCAGGAAAAGACAAATACCATATGATCTCACTTATAAGAGGAATCTAATGAAAAAAATAAACCAATGAGCAAAGCACAACCAGAGATATGGAAACAGGAAATAGACTGATGGAGACCAGAGAGAAGGGGCCAGGAGGATCAGAGTGGAAGGAAGAGGAAGGGACTAGTAAAGGAACATGTATGAACATGTATGAATGACCCATGGACATGGACAACAGGATGGGGAGTGACTGTGGGAGCAGGGGTTAGGCCAGATGGAAGAGGGTGAAGAGGAAAATTGGGACAACTGTAATAACATAAATAAGAATAAAAAATAAAATAAATGTAAAAAATAAATAAAGTAAATAAAGAAAAAATATTCCTCTGGCTCTTTTCTCCAACCTCATCACTCACCCTAAACAAGTTATGCCTAGAAATTCTGGAGTTTCTTTGCTTAGAATTGTATTTGGTTGAGCTGATAAAATACCTATAGAAATATTTTTCCAGCGTAAAATGTTTCACTGTTATATCTTTATTTAGTTTTTCAACTGTTATAATTTTAACAGAAAACTCTTCATCCCATTTACATCTTTTATCCTGGATGTGATTTTAATTGATATTATTACCCTTCTTTCTTTTTTTGTTAATGTTTCCTTCATATTCTTACTTACCTTTCAATTCTTAATCTATTTATTACTTTGGGGTGAGTGTCATATAAACTACATTTGGTTGGATATTGGTTTGAGCAACACGATAATCTTTTGTTCATGGTAGAGGAGTTTTTCTCATTTAAATTTGTTGATAGTACTGATGTATTTAGTTTATGCCTGTCACTTTTTGAATTTTTATACAGAGCCAGTAAAAAGCAGAATGGGAACTTGATACCGTGTCTCCTATTGATCAGGGTAGTTCTCGCTCTTTTTCTTTCATTTACTTTATCTTTTAATAAATCAAATGCATTTTCAGTTTTATATAATTAGACTGTAGTGTAAAGATATGTGACTTTGGACTCATCAGTTCTCCCATCCAGATTTTTACATCCAGACAGGTAACAGTAATTTCTTGATAGAAAATGCATTGGTGCTGACCGCTGACCCCTGACCCTCAGGGAAACTACGGTTACCCGGGCCTATGTAGCTTGTCTACTCTGGCAAAAGAATGCCATCCTCATTTTGATGCATGTATAGTTTCTAAAATGTTTTCCCAGGACATTAAGTTGATGAAGGAGAAAGAGTTGCATTTCTGTTTTTCAAGTCACAATAAAATATCCCTCTGGTTGTTTTGTTAAAGTAATGTCATCTCCTCTCAACCTTTGAGATGTTCATTTTTTTACACTAAAGCTATATCAGTGTGGCCATTGATGAGTTATACAGGTACAAAAACACATCGTCTCCTCTGATGGGATGGGGATGTATACTATTATACCTGGGATATTTTTCTTGCTACTAGTAACTGGCCTAATGATGGGATGTAGATCAAATTCATGTAATGATGTGCTGTCCAAGACTTGACAAGTGCTTTGAAATAGAGCCCACAGAGCATCAGGGACCTCTCTGTATCCCTTCTAGTGCTCAAGCTAGCTAACTTAAAGTTCTGGACAAAGGACAGGTATCCTGTCTTACCTGTGGTTCATGTTTTCCAGAGCAGTAGTTTTCCTTTGATTAAGGGTTGACTTTGCTGCAAGGGTAACAACCTAAAGCTCTTAGCACCTAATTTCAGACAATGTTCACTCAATATTCAGCTTCTATGTATCCTATTTATGTATACTACATATCCTAATTATCCTACATATATATATATTCAGAAAAGAGAATTGTTTTCCTTTCTGTTACATATATATACTAATGAAATTCTAAGCTCATAAAATTAAAAAACACATCCTCAAGAGAGCTTAGACGACATAAGGTGAATATTGATTCAGTCTATATGGACTTTTTAAGCATATACTGTGTACACAGCACTAAACTAGTACCATGGAGATATTAAAAAAGAAACAGTTTTCTTTTAAGCTTTTCCATATATATGACATTATAGAAAGAACAAAACTATAAGGACAAAAATCAGTCCAGCAGTTGCCAGGGAATAAGGGTAGGAGACAATGATGAAGGGGTATTGGAAAATTCAGAAGATGCAAAGAAATATTTCATATCTTAATTGTGATATATTTGTCAATATTTATAGATGTGTGTATCTGAAAAGGTCAGCTTTTACTGTATATAAATGATACCTCCATATCAAACAATGAGAATGAACACAGACTGGACCTTGCTCTGGTAGCCCAGTTAAGACAGGCTGTGCTTAGACTAGGGTGGTGTTATGTTCTTGGCACGCCACTGCACTGCCATGCAGAGCCCGCGTTGGGAATCAGGTATTAATTTGTGAGCTCCTTGCTCCTTCTCCTGGTGATAGCTGTTGGAAAATAGCTTTTGTTCACAAGGGAAATGAAGGGAGAGGCTTGGAACATAAAGCACCCGCCAGAGGAGGGCCTATGTGAAGGTCAGAGAGTGTTGATGTCACAAAAGAGAAGACAGGAATTGCACCATTTTTCCAAAGGTCCTTACTGTTCAGGATGATTAAACATTGCTGACAGGCAATTTTATACAAAAGCTATCCCATATCACCGGCTATGTTTTTGTATTTGAATATGAAAATGAAACAATCTAAATAAACTTCAATATATTGATACTTATGTATTGAAATGAAACTTTGTACATATCTTCTATATAACTTTTAATAACTTTTTTTTGGTATGATAAACTGTACAGCAGTTTATTGTGCTTAATTAAAAACATGTATTTATTTGTGACCAGTCAACAATATGTTAAGGAGAAAGAAAATGAAGATGCCTCAGAAGGGAAGAAGAGAGCTGAATGAAGCATGTCACTGTCCCATGTGAGCTGAGGGTCAATCTGCCGGGGTGTGTGGAGAAGAAACTTGAGACCACCAGTAGTAGGGATGCCCTCTCCCCTTTCCAGAAGAGGTTGCCAAGGAATAGCTGAAGAAACCTGCACTCACACAATTGTACTTTGGCCATTTGAATTCTCCAAGAAAGACTAATGCTGATCTGTAAGTGTTTAATTGACATAAGGTGGAAGAATATTGCCAAAACATGATGCTGTGGAAGTAGTGAATATTATGTCTTTTTTTCTTATCCTGGTCCCTTCTGTTTTTTTGGTGTATTTTATTTGGGGAAATAAAACATTTTCTAACTTTTTTTGTTAAGTTAAAAAAAATACTTTTTTTTTTTTCTAATTTCAGTCTGGCTAATAAGAGAAATAATCAATTAACACACTTTCAAGGTATTTTACTGCCATTGATCTAACATTGTCTGCTATTTCATGGACCAATAAAATGTAATTTTAAAGGCAATTTCTATGAAAAGAAAACATTTTATAAATACAATAGTCACACTAACTCCAGGTCTTGGCATAGTAAAACTCCGGAGTTTAATCCCAGCCCTACAGATTAACAGTTATGTAATCTTAAACAAGCCAGCATAACGTTCTCAGATAATTCACGCCCTCTATAATTTATCATACATATTACATAAGTATATATTATCTACTTAATAAGTTTGGGTATTAAAATTATTCTGCATAGAGCACTGCATAACATCTAATACTTATTTTTCACTTCATCCGTCCTTACTCCCCTTTTGACTTGCCTTTTCTCTGTCTCGCTACAAGAGAATGGTAGAGCCATGAGGGGAAGAGTTTGTTTAATATCTGACCTCAGTGTCTGGTAGGTGACAATAACTAATTTTTCAGTTAAACAAATGAACACATGATTATTAGTACTACTACCTCTTCCCTTGGTCAGTAGTAAGTAGGTAAACAAAATGTGGAGTTTCTCAGAGGCCTAATTTCCTAGCTGTTCCTTGGAAACAAAGGCTTCACCTTCGATCAAGTGAAAATAAAGGCTTTCCAACTTTAAATTGAATGAAACTCTTGTTTCTTGTCCAATCAAGTGAAAATGATAGAAATCTAGGTTATCAATAATTGGGAAGAAAGAGCAAAGCCTAGGAGAGCATCCTCACCCAAATGTTTGTTCAGCTACTTTACTTTGGGCATTACATGAACCTCCAAAATATAGAGATATTCATGAATAATGGAATGGGAACATGAAAAAGAACCTTCCTTTATTTTTACACTTATTTGCTGTAAGAAGTATGTGTTCTCAGAATAAGGAAGTGTGAAAGGCTCTCTTGATTTTGAATTCTGACTCAGATATCAACTGATTCTTGCTCTAGCAAAAAAAAAAAATAGCTTTATTCATTCATTCTGTTCATTGATCTAATCTAAAAAAAAGTCTCTGAGTTTTGTGCATGTATTATTGCTGAAAATCCTTCTTGTTCCTTCAGACATGGCTATGGCTGATTGTCATGTTTAATTATGTGACACCTAATGATTCTCTTGCTGGAGAATTTTAAGGTCAAGGGTATTCTCTGGAAGAAAGTGAATTCAGGGACAACACGTACTCCCGATAATTCTCACATCCTTGAAAGAGCTGAGTGAGCTCAACAAGGGAAGCTATTGATTTAACCCTCTAATTCTCCAGGCTGAACACCTCTCTCTGTGTTCATTCATCATCATTAGAGTGAATAGACAGAGCGTGGCCTCGACATCCTCAAGGCTGAGCTGGGCTTGCATCCCCTAGGATTCACCACTGGGACAACACTCTAGTAATTCCTCCTGAGCATCATGTTTTTACGAAAAGGACAATGTAAGAGCACTAAATATCTATTTGTAGCAAAATCAAAAATGGGAAGACATCTGTTCACAGGAATTTGTGTGCGTGTGTGTGTGTGGTTTGGGAATTAAGTCCAGTTCTGCTTCTTATTTTGTTTTCTAGTAGTTAGACGATATATAAGATATGCTAATTTACAAATACACGTTTTCCTATTCTTACAAGCATTCCTGATAGCAGGCCTTTTTTTCCTAGTTGAGCCACTTTTGAGTCATCTGTACAGTTTTTCAGAGAACACCATGATTTGAGGTACAAAAATGTGAGTCTGATTTCTCCTTATTCTTTAGGAGAACATGTCCTGATATGATTGGTATGAGTTTATTGTACTCTTGTTGTTGTTGTTGTTTTTTCTGTATTAAGACATATGTGTGGTTTTTTTTTTTCAGATCTTTTTAATGTAAATGATTTTCCATCTACTGCTTTCCCCTCCTCTCTGAAAATGTAGACTGTGTTTGCATTCCACCTACATATTCCTGAATTTATATAAAGAGAAAAACACATGCCCTTAGTTTTATTCAGATGGAACCAGTCTAAGGGGAAGTTTCAGGAGAAAGAAGAACATACAAGGTTTTTTCTTATTACCTTTCATTTTCTTTCTTGCCCTACTGTAGAAATACAAATATGACTATTGTGAGTATTTAGCACCTGCTTCACTGCTATTTCAGTGGCCCATTTCTCTAATGTATTCTGTTGCACTGATTTTAAATTTGCAATAGAATCTGCCCTGCTTTGACATCTTGATATTTTTTAAATTTAAATAATATCAATAATATCCTGGATCACTCTCTTAAAATAAATCTGTATGTTCTCATTGACATAAATACCAAAAGATTGTATAAAAATGTCTTTCAGACATGTATTATTACTAAGCCATTTTTATTGACTGCAGATAAAATAATTTATCTAGTATAGTGCAATACTGAAAAAATACTATTTTTAATTTAAGTAGAACTGGTAGTCTCTTGACATATCCATTTTATATTAACCATTAAGAAAAATAGAAAAAAATCAAGTTAGAGCAATAATTAATTATTCAAATATTAATATTTTCTCTGGCTTACCAAGTTAGATGTTCCCCCCAGTCTGTTGTACCACAAGATGGCACTTATCTAGCCCTGAGTCATTTAAGATTTCCCCACTTTAGTGGAATACGCTGTTCCTGGTCTTTTGTCACTGGACCTTGAGTTGAAGAGTGTCCATTGAAGCTTTGGCTCTGCCAAGTGCTGGCTGTGTAAGTCCATCCAGTTTTCTGATCTGTAAGATGACTATGATCCTCCTTCCAGGGAAACAACTTGTCCCTATTTCCCCAAGACTTTTACTGGTTTTGACCCTGAAACTTCCATTGAGAGGTCTGACTTCTTGCAGTTTCCAGCAAACCAGGTGATTTGTTCATCTTATTAACCCTTTGCCCTGCTTTACAGACCAGTGGTCATATCTACACATGGAAGCAATTAAAGACGTACTTACAATAGTGAAAAGTTTTGATGAAATTAATGGGGCTTTCAAGTTCATCTTCTAACACAAATATGTGTTCTACAACATTATGTTGCCTATATAAAAATGCAAAAGAACTTTGGGCCTAGACAAAAAGCTAAGGTAAGAAAATAGTTTCAACTCTGGTTAGTGACAGGTGTGTGTTGCCCACCATTGCCTCCCAGCTTAGATAGGTTCTCCTTGCTATACAGGTTGAGGTTCCTTTGAGACAGCTAGACCTGAGTTGTAATTTCTGGCCACCCATTTTCAAGTTGCATAACTTTGAGAAATTTACTTAAACTTTATAAATTGCAGTGTATAATTTGTAAAAGTCAAGGATTTTTAGAGATCATGTAAGTCAATGTCTATTGAGTGAATAGCACAGTGCTAGCCTCATAGATTACCTTCAGGAAAAGTATGTCTATCTATCTATCATTATAATTAGTAATTGGGAGAACAGTGAGCCAGTGATCAACATTTATAGGGTTTAATCATTGAAATGTGCAACCCATTAAAAGTTAAGTCCCAGAAAAGAAAAAAGGCAACATTTTGAAAATAGGTGCATTTTCTTTTTTCTTTAGTTTATTGTAATTTTTTTATTACCATTTACATCCCTTCCTACCCTTTTCCACCTCCACCCCTTTCCTCTCTGCCACAATCACCACACTGTTGTCTGTGAAAAAAAGAAAAGAAAATTGATGCATTTTGAAAGCTAAGTTAAGAAACAGGTTGAAAGGAATGGGGTGAATACAATGAAAAACTAGATCCTAAAACTGAATCCAGGGATGCAGTTAAGAGATAGTTCAATAGCTCAGTTGCTGGATACTGAATGGGTTAATTGCTGTCTCACTTGAATTCCATTCAGCAGTCCTCCACATGTTTCTGGTTCCCCAAAACTTAAGGACTCTATACCTATAAAACACCTTTACCTGCCTTGTTTTATTTGATGTCAAAACAAATCTGAGAGTTATGTATTAGTTTCAAGTGCCAAGTTGATGCTATCAGAGATTAATGACCTGCCTAAGGAAGTCAGCTGGCAAATGGTGAAGTCTAGATTGAAACCTAAGCTTTGTGACTCTGTAACTAATGTCCACTATGTCATAGGGGGTGTGGAGTCAATTTGTTGAATCTGTCCAGTTTCTCTGACATGCTAGTAATAGACTCATGGTGTACAATATTCAAATAATAAATGGACTCCCCGTCTTGAAAGACAGAGTAACAGCAAACTCCTAATTTTTCTTTCTTAAGATAGCACCATTTACATGTGTCTCATTGCTAGTGAAAATCCCCAAAAATAAAAAAAAAAAAATAAATGAGATTAAGTTTGCAGAATCAACTTAATAATTTATCCTAGATTGAAGGATTGAACTGGCCACAGCATACTAGAGAAATTAACATTTGTATTTTGCTGACTGGTATCAAATATGTACTATATGTTTATTCAATTTTTTCAGCTCTGAAGAAAGCCTATTATAAGAGTTTCAGATAAATTTTAAAAAGTTGATATTCTAATGAGCAAGGGCATTAACTTCCAACAGATAATGTCCATGAAGTAGTAGTGATGATGCTGATCATGATAGTAACAACATCAATAACAAATACATCATATACCTTGTTACGTACTTTTCAAACCAATTTCAATATTTTATTTGGTTGGATACCTATGAAATAGAACAGCTGGGTATTCTATTTGAAGTGTATACTCCAAAGAGGTCATGTTGTTTGCTCAAGCAAGCAACAACCAGAGAGGGGACTAAAATCCCTGGGCTTTTAACTGTTCATCTCATGTTAGTTTCATGATACAATTCCCTCCTTCCAGATCCAATAGTTTTGATCCTCCCAGCTGAGGAAGTAGGAGCATCCAAAACTCATTTGGAAACTTTATCTTTCATCCCGAGAGTCAACATGTGCCTGCATTTGCAACATGTTCATTGGCTCTCTCAGAGGTGGCGGTGACATTCACAGCCACCGCCATGTGCTGACAGCAGTGGGAAGTGGGCTTCCCATTCTTGGTAGAGGAGTAAGCTCTTCATGAAGTGATCACCCTTTGAGCACTTTCTGATCTCTCTCAATGATAAGATCTTGCATGCCTTCATTTACAAAATTCTGGCCAACATAATGCCTTAAAAGTAGTTTGTAAGCCCCTTTGGAAGAACTTGTCAGGCAAAGCATTGTTTCCCAGCAAGTTCCCTCTGGCTACATCCTTTGTTGCCAAACCAGCTCCACTTTCTTGGTCTATTTATCCAAAACTACCCAATGGTTTTGCCTGTATAAATGCATTATGAGTTCAGTACTTGAATGCCTGGTGCATTTTCACTGCTTATTCTAAGGTGCTATTTTATAAAATGATTTTTAAAAAAAATCTGATTAGAGGAAACACAGATTATGCATCTAGTCTAATAGAAAAACTATGGAAAAGACTGAAGGAGCTGGAAAGGAAACATGAGCCTAAGGAGCATCAGAAGGGTATTGGGATTGTCTTAGAGTCCTAGGACTGATGTAGCAAAGCACCAAATGCTGGGTGGCTTAAAATAACAGAAATGTTATTATTTCACAGGTCTGGGGGCTAGAAGTCCAATAGCGAGGTCTAAGCAGCACCATGCTCTCTTTGACAATTCAGGGAGAAGGGAGACTTTTTGCCTCTTTCAGCTTCTGGTATTTACTAACAGCCCTTGACACTTTTTGGCTTGCAGATGCATCTTTCCTATTATGTGGTTGTCCTCTTTCTGTCCTTTTTCTGTCTTCACGTTGTCTTCCCTCACAGCATGTCTGTTTCTGTGTCGAAAAGGCTCCTATTTGCATTTGTCATGATTACCTTTGTTAAGATCATTTCTGCCAAACAAGGTCATATTTTGAGATACTGGGTTAGGACTTGCACATATATTCAAATTACACCAGGAATAAACTGGAGAATTTATAATATCTCTAAAAGGCTGGCATTGATTTGATGCCAGCCAATTGTTTTAATTTCAAATCTTATTTTTCAAGAGAAACTGGAAATTTGAATATTTTATGGAAAATATCTACCAGTTATTCACCTTACTTTGTCATAACTAAACCAAGCAGATGTGAAGGTGTGATTGAGACTTCTGCAAGCCCCTAACATCTCTGATTGCCCTACTCTGTCAATTTCTATGTGAGAACCTGGCCTCAATGGGCTGTGCAACTCACTTGTGGCTGCACCCCTGCTAGTGGGAGAGCAAGGCTCATAACATTCTGCTTTTAATTTTGTTTTCCTTGGATAAAACAGCAGTATATCTAATCAACTCCTACCTTTTTAGTGATCAAACAGTCTCCTTTCTACATTTATTTGCATTAAGTCTTATCTGTTTAGAGCACTCTGCAATTTCCCAAATTTTGACAGTTAATGATATACAAAGTGAAAAAGGGTCCATTCAAAATTATATGTATATATATATATATATATATATTATTTTATATATAGTTGTTATAAATATACAATTGGAAAAGGAAGTGATTTAGCTTTCCAAATCTATACAAACCAAATAAATAAAAGTACTTCTGGTTTTGGTTTTGTTTTGTTTTTTGCTATCTTTTTCTGTCCCTTTAAACTTGGGCTCATATGGCATGTGACATTTAAACTGTATTTTCTGTTGAGATTTGCTCCTCTATAACTATAATGTAATTGAAGAAGACGTAAGTACATGAGGTAATGTATGTAAGGCAAACAATAACCAGAATATTCTGTGGTTACTGTGCAGAGGATTTGGGACTTATGGGGGAAGTAGTAAAACAGTTTATGAATATCTTATAATCCCTCCATTAAATATAAGTTTGGTCAAAAAATCCAACACTTAATAATAAAATTTGCAACCTAACTAGATGACAGGGTAGCCACCAAACATCAAATACAGGTGGATAAGGGCAAACCATTGATAGCTACAAAACCCTTGTGATAGCCTCTTTGCTATTGGAGTAAGGGAGCATCTTGGCTAAGGTCCCTGAGGACAGGAAAACCATCTGACATCAGCAAAGGGCACTCGTTGGATACATGATTGGCCAATCTGAGAATAGCAGCTGAAACAGAGAAGGCATTCTGCAAGATGCATGTGTGAGTGAGTGCCAGGACCAGGATGGAGCAGTCTGGGCTATAAATTCTAAAATTTCAACACATCAAAGTAGCTCTCACTAGATCCAATCTGTTACTAGATTGCTGTGTATCTGCAGTAAGTTTTCTGTGCGCTAAAAGTGGGAGTTGAGGTCAGAGAGATAAGGGCCAGATATTGCAGGGCTTGGTAGGTCAGTTAAAGAGGATATCATTCCAAATGTGATAGGACAACATTAGAGAATTTTCGGCAAGGGGTGCCTTATGTATGATAACATCACTCTTCCTCCTGTGTGCTGTATGGGTTGGAGGGAAAATCAAGTAGAAAAAGGCTTATAAAGCAAACAAGTAGGGGAGAGGCTAATAGCTTCAACTGGTATCACTGGAAAGAGACCAATGTGGCCTCTTTTTAAGCATGTTTTAGTGGTTGGTTTTAGGTGATAGAACTTGCAGCTTGATTGAAAATGGAGTAGGAAAAGGATAAGATGGAAAGTCTGGCCTGAATAACTAGGTATAGAGCGCTGCTAATTGATAGAGTGAGAAAGTCATGAGAGTAGATTTTGTTAAAAAATTAAGTGTTCTGCAATTGCCATGTTTAAGATGGATACAAATATAGAGTTCAAGGAAGAGATAAAGACTTCATCTCAATTTCAGAGTCATCAGCATATAGATGGGGTAGATAACTTGTTTTTATACAAAATGGAGACCCGGTTAAACAATGTTCTGGAGTTAGTTTTCAATACATAATCTATTTGGAAAGCTCTCCATTAAAATATCTGTATTATGCATCATGTATTTAATGACAGAGTGATTTCCTTTGTATTTACTGATGGGCATTTATCTGGCTTCAGTGGCCATCTTGGTTCATATATATGTGCATGCATGTGGGTAGTTACAAGAAAAATTCCTAGAAGTGGGATTGCTGCCTTCAAGCATATGTGCATTTAAAATATTGATAGCTATTGCCAAGTACTCCCAACGACAATATATAAGAATGTCTGCTTCCTCATACCCTTACCAGATTTCACAATCTTTGCCAAACTGATGGGCTAAAAAAAGAACTATTTTTTTGTTGTTTAATTTGCATTTCACAGAATAATTAGTGACATTGAGCATCTCCCCATATGGCTTTAAGCTACTCGAGTCTCTTTCGGTGAACTGAACTACCTGTTTTATCTTTGTCTATTTTTCCTTTGGGCTGTTTTTTTTTTTTTCCCCTGGAATAATTTTCTTTATCTGTTGTACATAGTATAAACTTTCAAGATTTTTTTCTTGTCTTTGAACTTTGGCATTTTTTTGACAATGATATTTTTGAAACTTTTTTTCGGTAGAAGTTTATAACTTGAGTGATCAGAGACATATATTCAGAATGACAACACTAGAGATGAAGTTATGAAAGTGGTAGGAGTCAGTATATTACAATTCTCATTCTGCTGCATTTTGCTGGGTGCCATGGGGACAATCATTTAACCATGTGCCTTAGTTTCCTCTTTGTAAAGTGGAACTCAGAATCTCTGCCTTAACTTCAATAATTTACTTTGGAAGAAATCTATGACTAAATATAATCACTCTCTTTTGGGCTTTAAATACTCTCAACGTAGGCATTTATACATGCAAGGTAGATTCAACAACATATTGAATACACAACATTTCAAAGATACTAAGATTTCCAGAGTGTCATGTAATCTTTAAAGTTCCTTCTTTCCCTAGTCCTTTCCCTTTTTTATCTTCTTTCTTCTCTTCCTTCTTTCTGCCCTCTTCTTTTTCTTTCTCTCATATATGTGACAATAGTTCTGATTGCATTATTCAGGAGACAACTGCAGTACACACCAATCTGTATACATTTTGTAAAATTATGAAGAAAAAAGTGCTTAGTGATCACTGAAGATCTATCATCTTTATCTTTTATATGGCATTTGCTTGATTGTTAAACATGCTGATCAATTCGGTTATCTAACTGGGAGTCACCAACAAAAATGAATAGAAGAGGGATGTGTTTCTAACTCCCTGTGAAGGGGTCAAACTATGTAGTGGAAAGAGTGCTTACCTGGCAGTTAGCAGATCTAGAGCCAACTCAGATGCTCTTACTAATTGGCTATGCAGTAGTGAGTGATGACTATGTGATCTTACAAAATAAAAGTTACGGTATTCCCTTGTCTCAAAACATAATCACAAAAATGTGGCTGTTTCAAGGAGCATAAAATAAATAAATGAATAAATTTAAACTTGGAATTATGAATGGCAGAATCAGTCATAGCCTCATCAGCCATGAAAACAAAATAAGGCAACACCACCAAGTTTTGCAAAGTTCTTAAAAACAACTTTGTGAAACTCATTTTGAAGACCCTTCATCTGAATTATCTCTTCTTCATTTCTGCTAAAACATTAAATTCTTGGACTAGTTGCTACAAATAACTATAGGAAGGTTAGAAGGGAGGGAGAGAGGAAAGAAGGAAGAAAAGAAGGAAGTAAGGCAGGTAGAAAGAAAAGGGAAAAGAAGGAAAGAAAAGGAGAGAGGGAGAAAATGAAGAGAAAGAATTCACCAGTCTCTACCCTAAAGGTACCAGAAAATATTACTGAAAATGTTTTTTCTCTTACCTCATACAAGATGATGTATTTATACAATGCTCACAACAAGCAATTAAACCCAGGCATCACAACAGGGGAAGATAAGCATCATCTAGATTCCTGGCACTTATTTTGAATAGTTTCTTGTTATTTTAATTCACAACCCAAAATCCTGTAGAAAATAAGCGTAACCTAAAAAAATTAAGAAATAACTGATTTCTCTATTGATTTTTCTACTTTTCTTTTTTATTTTATTTCTATTTATTTTTTTTAGAGAGAGGAGAAGGGAAGGAGAAAGATAGAGAGAGAAAGATTGATCTGAGAGAGAAAATCAATTGGTTACCTCTCATAAATGCCCCTCCTGGGGACCAAACCCACAACCCAGGTACTGTGACCTGGAATTGAACCTGTAACCTTTTGCTTAGTGGGTCAACACACAACCAACTGGGCCATGTTGACCAGGGCTTCTTACATTTTCTATCAATTTTTAAGCATCCATGATTGTTAGAAATTCATGGTTCCAACAATATTATATATAGTATGACACCCCAGGACCTCAATTCATAAGTCTGATTATCTGCTTAATTTTGTCAAGAATTGCACTAGGTATTTCCACTGAACACTGAGGTTTTACATTCATTCATTCACTCATTGTGTGTCTACCTACAATATGTCAACTTCTATACTATGCAGTCTATAGTAATATGCAAATGAATAAGGCATGATCCCTTCTCTCAATGAAGGTCCTGTTAATTAAAAAAAAAAGAAGGTAAATATGTAACTTTTTCACATTCAAGGTGATCAATCTGATATGTTGGCTATTGTTGGCTTTATCATTGTTTTTGCCTATTTCTTTTTTTTTTTTTTTTTTTGAAGTACAAGAATTATTTATTTACATTGTTTGGGTTCTTTTTTTTTTTTTTTTTTTTTTAAGTATATTTTATTGATTATGCTGTTACAGTAGTTCCAATTTTTTCCCCTTTACTCCCCTCCACCCAGTATCTCCCTCCCCCAGCATCCCCCCCCAAGTCCATACCCATGGTTCGTAAAAAATAACTATCCCTCCCTCTCAGATATTAAGACCCTTTGTAATCTTGTAAAGGACAATGGGCGAAGGTCTCAAGCTCCTCTAGCTGCTTCAAGCTGGACATGGTCGTCGTCCTACCTACCCTTGGGTCCAGAAATCCCTAATAAGAGTGGGGGTGTGGAGGGGAGGGTGGCCTTCCCACATGGGGAAGGATCATGCAGACTCCAGGTCAGTTGGCTGTCTCCGGACAACGGCGTGCTTGGTTTAGCAGGCTGGCATCCTTGTTGTGTTCTGGGGGCAACAGATTAGGCAAAAAGGGTTAAAAAGCATCATTCAATCCATAACTACTAGGTGGCAAAAGGCAGGGATTAATTTTTCAATGTTCCACATTAGGAGAAAAGAAAAAAAAAAAAAAAAAAAAAAAGGGCTTCTTTGGAGGAAGGTGTGCTAGGCACATCTCTCCTGTCCAAAACCCTTTTGCCCATTTTATTTAGTTTGGGCTGAGGGAAATAGTTTATGTTTCCCCCCTCTCAGACCTCTGGGCCCTTTCTGTCCAAGCCATTAGGATAGAAAAGAGAATTCAGTTTTAAAGCGAAGCCCACAGACCACCCCATTCTTCACCAACTCAGCCATTTAGTTCAGCCAAACTGTTGAGTCTCCGGAGGCAGCACTGCAGAGAGGATTAAGTGAGGCTTATGCATACAGACAATCACTCAGGTAATGCGGTCATAGGCTTATGCCCTTTGAAAACAGAAAACACATGTTAATTTATGTAACATAACCAACAAAAAAGTCTCTAAATCTGTAAGACTGTCTTATTGGGAAGACATACAGTTGCAAGGCACTTGACATTCTACTTGCCTGCAACTTGAATCTCTTTGGTGATATCACAGATATGGTTTAATTTTCAAGTGAAACCATTTTTTAAATGAGAAGAAACTTTTAAGACGGTTAGCTGCCCTACTTTACAGTCTGCCACTGATCATTGTGATTTTCCTTGAATACTGATTTTTCTCCCTAAGATTACTCTCCTTGTCTTTAAAGGGACTACATTAAGTCCATTTTTAATTTATCCTATTCATTTGCATAAGCATAACAAGAGCAGCAAATGATCACTTATGATCTTTAGTTCTGTTTTGCTGGAACTTACCCAAGGAACATTTAGGGTGGCCCTCAGTCTGCTCTTCAGTGCACAGAAGCTGGGCCACATACCTGGCATTCATCCTTGCCTGTACACACCTGTCCTTTCCAAGTCTTTCTGGTTTTCCATTGTGCCTTAAGGTCCCTTCTAGCCATCTTTCAGAAAAACAACCTTCGTTCCTTCCCTGGAGAGATTGCTGTGGACCGCACAACCAACCATGGCAGCAGGGCTTTTATTTCGCGGGCTTTTATTACCTTTGAAAGTCATTCCCAGTTCCTTAGGGCTTTTTGGTAACAACATGAGCCCAAGCATGTCTCCTTTAGGCTTGACATTCCAGTCAAAGGCTTGTTCAGAAAAAGGAACCTCTATTAACAACTGGTCTTATTAGGTCCATGCAAAGAAACTTAAGTCATTACTTACTTGTTTAGAATGCCAAACTCTGGAGAGATCAAATAGGGAGAAAAATATACAACGTGAAGGAAAATCTTTGTCCTAATATTTACTGAACTGGCATTTCCATTCTTCATATTTTCATTTTCCCCCACTAAAAAAAATTTTTGTGTTTGTTTTTCCATTACAGTTGTCTCACTTTTTTTTTTTTTCCCCTCTTGCTTCCCTGTATCCTGCCCCTCCCTTCCCCCACATTCAGTCCCCACTCAGTTGCCCATGTCTGTGGGTCATTTATACATGTTCTTTGATTTTACACTTCCCCTTCTTACCCCCTTTTCTCCCTCCCCCCTCCCCCCTTGTTACTGTTAGTCTACTCCTTGTTTACATACCTCTGGTTCAATTTTGCTCATTTGTTTGTGTTGTTCATTAGTTTCCTGTAATAGGTGACAGCATAACGTATTTTTCTTTCGTTGCCTGGCTTATTTCGCTAAACATAATTCTCTCTAGTTCCATCCATGTTGTTGCAAATGGTAGAAGTTCCTTCTTTCTTTCTGCTACATAGAACTCCATTGTGTAAATGTACCACAGTTTTTTGATCCACTCATCTACAGATGGGCATTTAGGTTGTTTCCAGCACTTGGCTATTGTAAATAGTGCTGCTATGAACATTGGAGTGCATAGGTTCTTTTGAATTGGTGTTTCAGGATTTTTCGGATATAATCCCAGTAATGGAATTGCTGGTTCAAAAGGCAGTTCCATTTTTAGTTTTTTGAGGAAATTCCAAACTGTTTTCCATAGTGGCTGCACCAGTCTGCATTCCCACCAGCAATGCACCAGGGTTCCCGTTTCTCCGCATCCTCTCCAGCACAAGTTGTTTGTTGATTTGTTGATTATGGCCATTCTGACTGGTGTGAGGTGGTATCTCATTGTGGTTTTTATTTGCATCTCTCTGATGGCTAGTGATGTTGAGCATATTTTCATATGTCTATGGGCCCTCTGTATGTCTTCTTTGGAGAAGTGTTTGTTCAGGTCCTTTGCCCATTTTTTAATTGGGTTGTCTGTCTTCTTGGTGTTGAGTCGTATGAGTTCTTTATATATTTTGGAGATCAATCCCTTGTCTGAGATGTCATTGGCGAATATATTTTCCCATATGGTTGGTTTCCTTTTCATCTTGCTGATGTTTTCTTTAGCTGAGCAGAAACTTTTTAGTTTGATGTAGTCCCATTTGTTTATTCTTTCCTTTATTTCCCTTGCCTTAGGAGATATATCAGTGAAAATGTTGCTACGTGGGATATCTGAAATTTTCCTGCCTATTTTTTCCTCTAGGACTTTTATGGTATCACGGCTTACATTTAAGTCTTTGATCCATTTTGAGTTTATTCTGGTGTATGGTGTAAGTTGGTGGTCTAGTTTCATTTTTTTGCATGTCCCTGTCCAGTTCTCCCAACACCATTTGTTGAAGAGGCTCTTTTCACTCCATTTGATGTTCTTTCCCCCTTTGTCAAATATTAGTTGACCATATGAACCTGGGTTTATTTCTGGGCTCTCTATTCTGTTCCATTGATCTATATGTCTGTTTTTATGCCAGTACCAGACTGTTTTGATTACCGTGGCCTTGTAGTATAGTTTGATATCAGGTATTGTGATTCCTCCTACTGTGTTCTTCTTCCTCAAAATTGCTGTGGCTATTCGGGCTCTTTTTTGGTTCCATATAAATTTTTGAAGTATTTGTTCTAGGTCTGTGAAATATGTTGCTGGTATTTTAATAGGGATTGCATTGAATCTATAAATTGCTTTGGGTAGTATGGACATTTTAATGATGTTGATTCTTCCCATCCATGAGCATGGTATATGCTTCCATTTATTTGTATCTTCTTTAATTTCTTTCTTCAATGTTATGTAGTTTTCTGAGTACAGGTCTTTTACCTCCTTGGTTAAGTTTATTCCTAGGTATTTTATTTTTCTTGTTGCTATGGTAAATTGAATTTTTCTTTCAGTTTCTATCTCTGAGTTTTTATTGTTGGTGTATAAAAATGCCTTTGATTTCTTAATATTGACTTTGTATCCTGCTATTTTGCCGAATTCACTTATTAGGTCGAGTAGTTTTTTTGTGGAGTCTATAGGGTTTTCTATGTACACTATCATGTCATCTGCAAATAATGACAGTTTTACTTCCTCTTTTCCAATTTGGATGCCTTTTATTTCTCTTTCTTGTCTGATTGCGGTGGCTAGAACTTCCAAGACTATGTTGAATAGGAGTGGGGAGAGCGGACATCCTTGTCTTGTTCCTGATCTCAGGGGGAATGCTCTCAGTTTTTGCCCATTGAGTATGATGTTGGCTTCAGGTTTCTCATATATGGCCTTTATTATGTTGAGGTATGCTCCCTCTATTCCCATTTTGCTGAGAGTTTTTATCATAAATGGGTGTTGTACTTTATCAAATGCTTTTTCTGCATCTATTGATATTATCATGTGGTTTTTGTCTTTCATTTTGTTTATGTGGTGTATTACGTTTATTGATTTACGAATGTTAAACCATCCTTGCATCCCTGGGATGAATCCTACTTGATCGTGGTGTATGATCTTTCTAATGTGTTGCTGGATCCGGTTTGCCAATATTTTGTTGAGGATTTTAGCATCTATGTTCATCAGCGATATTGGCCTGTAGTTTTCTTTCTTTGTTGTGTCTTGACCTGGTTTTGGAATTAGGGTTATACTGGCTTCATAGAATGAGTTTGGCAGTCTTCCCTCTTCTTGTATCTTTTGGAATAGTCTGAGAAGGATAGGAGTTAGTTCTTTCCTAAATGTTTTGTAGAATTCACTTGTGAAGCCATCCGGTCCAGGGCTTTTGTGTGCTGGGAGTTTTTTGATTACTGCTTCAATTTCACTAGCTGTTATTGGTCTATTCAGACTTTCTGCTTCTTCTTGATTCAGTTTGGGAAGACTATAGGTTTCCAGGAATCTGTCCATTTCCTCTAGGTTGTCAAATTTCTTGCCATACAGTTGTTCATAATAATTTCTTATAATCCTTTGTATTTCTGTGGTATCAGTTGTGATTTCTCCTCTTTCATTTCTGATTTTATTTATTTGGGTCCTCTCTCTTTTTTTCTTGATGAGCCTGCTTAAAGGCTTGTCAATTTTGTTTATTTTTTCAAAGAACCAGCTCCTACTTTTGTTGATCTTTTGAATTGTTAGTTTAGACTCTATGTCATTTAATTCTGCTCTGATCTTGATGATTTCCTTCCTTCTACTTGATCTGGGCTTTGCTTGTTGTTCTTCCTCTAGATCTTGTAGCTGTAGGGTTAAATTTTTTATTAGATATTCCTCTAGCTTTTTTAGGTAGGCCTGTATTGCTATGAACTTTCCTCTTAGGACTGCTTTCGCTGTATCCCATAGGTTTTGGGTTGTTGTGTGTTCATTATCATTAGTTTCCAGAAACTTTTTGATTTCTTCCTTGATGTCATTGTTAACCCATTCATTATTTAATAGCATGTTATTCATTCTCCATGAGTTTGAATGTTTTTGAGTTTTTTCCTTGAGGTTGATTTCCAATTTTAAGCCATTGTGATCTGAGAAGATGCTTGATATAATTTCAATTTTCTTGAATTTGTTAAGGCTTGTTTTGTGTCCTACCATGTGGTCTATCTTTGAAAATGTTCCATGTGCACTTGAGAAGTATGTATATTTTGCTTCTTTGGGGTGAAAACTTCTATATATATCGACTAAGTCCATTTGATCTAGGGTGTTGTTCAGTGCCTCCATATCTTTGGTGTTTCTTTGCTTCAAAGATCTGTCCATTGTTGACAATGGGGTGTTAAAGTCTCCTACTATGAGTGTGTTGTTGTCTATATCTTTCTTGGAGTCTTTCAAAAGTTTCCTTACATATTTGGGTGCTCCTAAGTTTGGTGCATATATATTTATAAGGGTTATATCTTCTTGATGGATTTTTCCCTTAAGTATTATGAAATGCCCTTCTTTGTCTCTTTTTATGGACTTTGCTGTGAAATCTGTTTTGTCTGATATAAGTATTGCTACCCCGGCTTTTTTTCCATGTCCATTTGCTTGGAATACATTTTTCCATCCCTTTACTTTCAGTCTGTGTAGATCTTTTGTTCTAAGGTGGGTCTCTTGTAGACAGCATATATGTGGGTCATTCTTTCTAATCCATTCAGCTACCCTATGTCTTTTAATTGGAGCGTTTAATCCATTTACATTTAAGGTTATTACCGATAAGTACTTATTCATTGTCATTTTTCCCCTTTGTACTCGTGTTCTTCTCTGTCTCTCTCTGTTTCTTTATCTTCTTAGAGCAGACCTTTTAGCATCTCTTGCATTGCTGGTTTGGTGGAGATGTATTCTTTTAGCCTTCTTTTGTCTTGGAAGCTCCTTATTTCACCCTCCATTTTGAATGAGAGCTTTGCTGGGTATAGTATTCTAGGTTGTAGGCCTTTGTTTTTCATTGCTTGGAATACTTTTTGCCATTCCCTTCTGGCTTGTAGTGTTTCTGCTGAGAAATCTGATGATAGCCTTATTGGAGTACCCTTGTATGTTATTAGTTGTTTTTCTCTTGCTGCTTTTAGGATCCTCTCTTTGTCTTTGAATGTTGCCATTTTAATTATGATGTGTCTTGAGGTGGGCCTGTTGGGGTTCATCTTCATTGGGACCCTCTGTGCTTCCTGGACTTGCGTGACTCTTTCTCTCGTCATGTTAGGAAAGTTTTCTGTCATTAGTTTTTCAAAGAGGTTTTCTATCCCTTGCTCTTCTTCTTCTCCTTCTGGAATTCCTATGATACGGATATTATTACGTTTCATGTTGTCCTGCAGCTGTCTTAGAACCTCTTCAGTCTTGTTCAGTCTTTTTTCATTTTGTTGCATTGTCTGGGAGTTTTTGTGTAGGTTGTCCTCCAGCTCGCTGATCCGATCTTCTGCTTCCTCTAGCCTGCTTTTAATTCCTTCTACTGTGTTCTTCAATTCAGAGATCGTATTTTTCATTTCCTCCTGGCTCTTATTGATAGCTTCTATGTCCTTTTTCATGCTCACGTAATTTTCTGTGAGTTCCTTGTAGTTTTTCTGGAGTTCTTTGAAGTTTCCACTGAGCTCATTCAGCTTCTCCATAATCCATGTTTTGAATTCCATATCTGATAGTTCGCTCCCCTCTATTTCATTTAGCACTCTTTCTGGGGATTCTACCTTTCCTTTTGATGGGAGGTTGTTTCTCTGTCTCCCCATTTTTTTGACTCCTATTGTTTGTTGGTGCTTCTTGGAATGATCTGCACTTCCTGGATCTGCCTCTGGTGGCGTCAGATCATGTACCAGTCTGGCCCTAGGCAGCCTGTTGGAGACTTCCAGGGATCTACTGTTGTTGTCTGTCTTCTTTGATTGTTAATCTATTCAATCTGTGATTAGCTGTCAGGCTTAAGGACTGTGGGTGTGGCAGCTTAATTCCTGCAGGCAGGGCTTTTGCTTCCCCTCAGGCTGACGCCACTTGGAGGGGAATGGTCTACCCGCAGTACTGGGGATGAGTCAGCACTGGGACCCAGTCAGCTGCTCCTCCAGTTCTCCCCTCAAAGCCACCGTGCCAAATTCTCCCCAAGTGTCTCCAGTCCTCTCTGCCTTCCCTCTGCTTGAGCCCAGGGTAAGTGGTGGCCAAAATATTTTCGTATGTGATCCACTTAAGAGCTCTTTTTCTCCTGCTGTTTCTCTCCGGCTAGCAAGAAAGCCTGTGGCTTTTCGCTTTTCACAGCTGATACTATTTTACTTTCCACTCTGTCGCTGTAGGCTGGGAAGCCCAGCTGGGGCTTTAGACCCTGCCCTTCTCAGGGGGAATCCCCGGCTGCTGAGCTGTTTCTCAGTCCCTTCAGCAGCCACCCGTGTGAGCCCAGCCAGCCCTTCCGCGTCTCCGCACTCCCTACCGGTCACGTTGTGATGTAGCGGCCTTTTCAGTCTCTCCGTGGTTATAAGACTTCTTTCCAGCTAGTGTTCCGTTGGTTATTCCAGATGATTTCTCCAAAATTAAGTTGTAAATCCAGACTGGTCCTGGGAGGAGGTTAGTGTAGCTTCCACTTACTCCTCCGCCATCTTGGATCTCCTGTTTTTGCCTATTTCAAAATCAATGTTCATAGGTGTGTTAAGCTATTCACATCTTTCTCTGGCATGGAGTAAAAGAATCATTTTGCTGATAATGCTCAGATACTTTCTGCCAAACAACAAAACATGCTCTTGTAACAGCAAAGGTCCAGGAAAGATGTAGGTGGTCACAGAATGATGAGAACTAGCAACAGACAGAGGTGCCATTAAACTTGGTATTATTAACATTTTTGGCTATAGATTTGGAAGCACCTGAGGCTAAGGGTAAGTGTGAGGACCCAGAAAAAGGAACATTTATACAAAGTGTTCCTGTCCTATTCACTGGTTAACTAATGTGCCCACTTCCATAGACCTATTTACTATCGACATGAGCAACAGGTGCTTCATGGCTCTATAACCATCTTCTCTCCTAGATAACTCCCTGTTTGTAAAGCAACTGTCTATTTCTCTTGTTTTTGTCCTTCACTTTATTCCCTGCTCATTAGTATATTATTGTCTCTATTTACTCAGCTTTGAAATGTGGCCTCTTGAGTTGTCGCTCTTCCAAGGACTTGGCTCAGATTCATTCTATTTGATCCTCTCACTTAGAAAGCTCACATGTAAAGTACCCTGACATAAGGAGTCTGTCAGAGCCAGGCAGGTGTGCTTGGGCTTTCACAAAATAAAGTATATTTTTATTTTCAAGGGTACTTCCAATAGTGCCCAATGAGTAATATTTTAAACTATTTATGAAGGCATACTAAATGACCTCATTATGTTTCTTCCATCCCTTGAACCTATTCACAGACCTGAAAATGTATAAACAATTTTTCTTTGTGTTTTTTTTTTCTGTATTTTTATGTGTTAAGTGAAGCATATCAGCAGAATTGGATATGGAAGAAAATCTTGCCTTTTTATCTTGTCAACCCCTTAACTCTGTTGGTTGACATAATCGTAAATGGATCTCAAATAACCTTCTTGTAGCCTCTGCTTCTTATTCCCCAAGGTGTCTGTGAATGTACCAATTCCAAATGAGTCAAAGTCAAGCTATAAGATTCTAGATATCCTTTACTTTGCTTTCTATAAGTGAATACCATCTCTTATGCAATTAGCATGCTATTTTAAATCTAGTCACACCTACCTACCTGCCTGTTCTGTATTTTGTCTTTTTCCTTTAACCAAGGACATGTCTTATTTTACATATAGACTTACTTTCTTTGCTCTTATTAATTGAGTAATTCCCTTTGAAAAACATTATTTTAAAATTATTAGAATATTAAGGATATGTGTTAAGAAACTATACCCTGTCTTTAAACTGTTGTATCAGTGTTGAAACTCAAACCATGCAAAATGGGAGCCAATATCCAGTGATTAACAACTTCATAGCTTTTGAACATCTGAGATATGAGTGTTCAGATGAGTTTTATCTTCTGCCAGCATGTTTTTATAATAATTGTGGGTGTGCCTATCTTAACAGTTGTTTTCTATATTTTGAAAAAGCACTCTCCACATTTTAAATGTTTTATATTAGAGAATTATTCAATGCATACTTGTCAAATATATATATATATATAGTACCAATGTTACCTTTTTTTCTTTTAGATGTAAGAACATGCTCACCATATGTTAGCTACTTACATAAATTGTACATTTTTTTATGTAATACTTTTTTGTTTGTTTATGTGGTTCAAATATATTCTTTGACCTCTTAAAAAATAAAATAATTAGAATATTAAGGAAATATGTTAAGAAACTATGACTTGTCTTTAAACTGGTGTGTGTAATGGTGCTTGTATTTATGCAGATAACATTTCTCATGTTAAGAATTAGAGAACTTCATTGATGAAAGATCATCTTTTGCATACTATTTTCTTTTATATTTATCATTTTCCATTTTTTTATTATAAAATAAGTGTCTGTAAATAAGATTTTGTAAAAAAAAAAAAAAGCTATAAGTGAATTAGTGAACTCCAAAACCTTAACATAACATCTCAAAATAATATTTTAAAGTATCTGCTTTAAAATTTATGCCCATAAAGGGCATATTATTCTATCTTATTTTCTCTTAATACATATCTTGAGGACTCCCGATACTATTAAATGGTCACCATAAACATTGAATGTTGAGTTTTTAATGCCTCTTTTTAAATTACAAATGGTTATATGGTTTACTTCAAACATTAATCACTATGACTTCTTATCCATGCTATTATTCAAAACTACTAAATTGTTTAGCGTGAATAAAATAAAATACCATTGCTTGTGATCTGGGCTTAATTTGGCCATTTGTATCTCTTTCTCTCTACCTACCATGTAATGAGAAGCTTTTAATAAAGTTGGCAACAGAAACAGAGACACCAGTCTGTGACGGGTAATGCTGTCTGATAACTGCCCAGACTTGCAGCTTGGTGTTTGGAACCTGGCTCCCCTTGAGGTTTATTCCAATTTTATTAGAAGCTGCTCAGTGAAGGCTTAATAAAGGCAGGCAGATTCAGTGGTAAGATGAATGACAGGCAATCTGAGAGCAGCACTGGGAGAGACCTGTGGCAGCCCTGTGTTAACACAATGACCTTGTGTTTATTGAAATAAAGAGCCACAAGCGAGGTACAGCCAACCAAATCAGTCACATCTGTATGTGGGCTTATGTATAACTTACATGCATATTTCTCCTTAACCCTAGGACTCTGTCTATTCAGAGCTTCTGTTATTTAAATTAAAATAGGTTACTAGATAAAGTTTGCTAATTTATTTGTTTGCAGTATTTAATACTGAGGCACACAGAGGAAAGTACAGTCATGTGCACATAATAACGTTTCTGTCAATAACAGACTACATCTATGAGGATGGAGCATTGGGCAACACTATATAACCTAGGTATATAGTATGTTGGACCATTTAGGTGTGTGTAAGTGCAGTCTGTAATGATCACACAATGGCTCAATCACCTAACAACACATTTCTCTGGACATATCCCCACTTTTAAGCATAGGATGGCTGTGGTTCAAAAAACAATTAGAATGAATCTCTACTGTTCTTCAAAGAATATGCAAAACTACTATCTGATTATAGAAAAAAAATAAAAAGAAGAGGGAAAATTGCCTAACTCCCATGTTAAATATATACACATGTTAAATAGAAAACATTTATATCAGGATCACAAATATCTACTCAAATATCTAGTCTTCTTAGGAATACTGGATCTTCAAAAAAAGGCCATAGATGATCAGAAGAGAACTGAGTTTACTGACCAGCAGGATGATGTGGGAAGCTGGAAAAGGCCAGAGTAAGATTCAAATACAGTATTCCCTCACTTATCGCAGGTACTACGTTCCAGATAACCCTCCAACCCCCCCGGCGAAGTAGGAACCTTACATTTATTCTACACTCTTAAACCTACATAACTTTAACAACATACATATACAGTATTGCAAAATCCTGTGACATATCAAAAAATCCGTGATAAATAATTAAATACAATGTTTTAAAAAATCCCGCGATACAGTGAGGCCACGATAAGTGAACCGTGATATAGCGAGGGACCACTGTATGCCATCGCCTAATATGTGCCTGAGATAAAAAGTAGCCAAGTTAACCTTTGCTAAGTCACCTCCTCAACAACCAAGGTCTTTTCCAGAAATCTAATTTTTCTTCATTAATATATTGGGTCAAGTAAGGTTTGCATTAAAATTCAGAAGATATTTGCATTGTGGGTTCATTTTTTTAATTCTGTAGAGTCCTCTTACCTTGTCAGACAAAACATTGGACTAGATTTAAGGCAGACCAGGAAGGGGAAGCCGTGTCAGGAGACTTTCAAATGTGAAAAATCTCCTGAGAGTCTGAAATTCTGTTATGGTTCTCCGTGAACCTCACATCACCAACACACTTGCATGTTTTAACAAGTTAAGAGGTTGTCCAAGTAGAGTATAGAAGGAAAACAAAATCATGTATATGAGGATTTGGTTAGAAATTAAATTGACATATAGCAATGGATTTTCTTCCAGCTCTATGTCAAGAAATGAGCCATGTGGCTGAGGATTCAGTTCAGTGAGAAGAAATCAATATGGAGAGTGGAAACATCAATGTTCCAAAGGCCAACTGATCGAGCTCCATTCTAGCTCAAAAATTTACTACCTATACCACCTTGTTCAGAGCCTCTGAATGTCAATTTTATTAATCGAAAGTTATTTTTTATTTAATCAGTCAAAAATATTTATTGGGCATCTCCTTAGTACCAGGCATTATTCCAATTACTGTAAACTCAGCGATGAAAGATCTCTGCCCACCCGCATAGTTTATCACCTCATACTTTTAGGATTGTTAAGCTGATTAACTGAGAGCATGTACTGAAATCTTCTAGCATAGTGCGTGGTACAGAATAAGTGCTCGATAAATGTTCATTTTTCTCCTCTTTATCCAATATACTGCTTTTTGAAAATTCATGCATATGAATAGTAAGCCAATGTTGTGGGACTTTGGCATGTGTTGACTTAACCTTTCTCTGCCAAATGTAGACTTATTAAACAACAGACAAGATTAGTCCTTTGGTTTCGAATATAACATTCTCTACTTATGGATCACAAACTCAGATCCCTGTAGTGGCCGGGCAGAGAGGTAAATGAGTAACTCCAGATGCAGTAAAATATTTAAAATAGGCTGTGTGGTGGTAGTTGTACAGCCAGCAGGATTCTGTTCAGGTCTATAGGGACTTCCAGCCATTGTTGCTATGTTGATAAGTGAGCCCACTATTGTCATATCTCTTAATTTTGCAAGCTACAAAGTAGGAAATCCAGTTTATTATGCAAAATGTCCAAATTATGTAGTATAGGTAGCCAATTCACACATACACACACACACACACACACACACACACACACACACAGAGTATAACAATTCTGCACAAACCTAGTAAAACAAATTGATGGACCGCATGTTTGTAACCTGCTCTAATAGTTATTTTGCTCCTATATTTACCTACAGAATTGATAAGCATTAAACTCTTATTATATCAGATTGTCACCCTTCCTCTTAGTCCTCCAGAATTTCTTCATTTTCTACATTAGCTGATGTTCACATCTGGTGAACATCAGGATCACCTCTGGATGTTCTTAACAATATACATTTCTAGACTTCACCACCCCCACCCCCACCTACTAATTAGAATATCTAGAAATATAGCAAAAGAATCTCTAAAATACTTTCCCAGATGATTCTGATGATGAGTTTGGCACAGGGACTATGGATGTACAAAATGAAGGTGATTCTTTTAGCATGCAAAGTCCTTCAGAAACTTATCTCTTATATTTCATCTGACACACTCTCTCTTCAGCCATGAAGGAATCATCACTTTCATGCTTGAGGCACCTGCCTGCCGAGCCTATGTTATTGCACTTCCTTCTCTTGCGGGAAACATTTATTCATATTTCAAGCACAAGTTCCAATGTTACACCTTCTCCAATGCCTTCTGCATTCTGCTAGGAAAACTTGGGTGTTTCTTCTTGTGTACTTCCAAAACACCTTGGACTTATGTGAATTAGCCATTCTTTTCAAGGTGTATTTTCATTGCGTATTACCATATTTGGCTCCTCACGATACATTGTCTTGCTCAGCCTGAACTGTTATAACAAATGCCATAGACTGGGGTTTAACAAAGATAATTTCGCACAGTTATGGAGGCTGGGGAATCCAAGATCAAGGGTGCCAGCAGATTAAGTGTCAGATGATGTCTGGCTTCCTGTTTTCCATATAGCCATCTTCTTATTCTGTGTTTCCCATATGTCTTTTTTCAGAAAACCCTAATTTCTAATTTCATTCATGAGGGCTCAAGCCACATGACCTACAGTATTTTCTTTCCAAAAGCCACAGATCTAAATGCCATTACAGTAGGGATTAGAGCTTTGACATATGAATTGGGGCACAGCCAGTGTTCCATGCGTTCAGTGCATGGCAGGTTTCTAGTTAATGTTTGATGAAAAAACAAAAATGTTAATCTGAATATAGATTTTCAAGCATAATAAATTTTGTGTGCTTGTCACTAAGGTCTTATTTTATCTACCTGTAGGAGGATATTCCATTAAGGAAAAAAAAAATCAGAATCGACGCATTAGGTCCTGAATTTGCATGGATTACATTTTAAAAGTTTAAATTTGCACATTAATATTTGAATTAAGACAAAAGCAAATAATTTATTTTATAAATCATTTTTATTTTATTTTATATTATTTTATTTTTTAAAGATTTGTATTTTCTTAATTTTATTTTTTTAAGATTTTATTTATTTTTAATCACACATCAATGTGTGATTGCCTCTTGCACACCCCTAACTGGGGACCTGGCCCATAACCCAGGCCTGTGCCCTGACTTGGAATAGAACTGATGACCCTTTGTTTCTCAGGCTGGCACTCAATCCACTGAGCCACACCAGCCAGGGCTACAAATAACTTTTTAAATGTTATGTCATCCCTTTAGAAAGACATGATTTTGGAAATGCTACAGATTACAAAGTGCCCACAATAATGGTATGATTTTTTTAAATTTCTGTTCCTAGTGGAAGTTTCCCCAGATTAGGAGCTAGAAATTTCTATGGAGGTGAGGCCTAGAAAGTGTGGCAGGGAGGTGTGCAGAGACTCCTGTATAGCAAGACTAATAACCGGAGACATTAACAGTCTGTAACAGCAGCCAGGTACTCAGACAGCTTTATTGATGTGTCATCAGGCTGAGAAGAGAAAAGCACCACAGCAGGGTGACAAGGACTTGTTCTCTGTGTCCATCGATCTGCAGTCTCCCATGGAAAACTCCACATATGTCTGAATGTCTTGAGTGGTTTTATTGATGCAGCATCTGCCAGGTGAGTGGGGAATTGGAGTCACCACATTTATCTTTCATGTCATGCTGGCTCTGTCATTTTAGAGTTTAATATATACATAGATGATGCAGGAAAGGAGAGATAGTGAATATCTTGCCACATCACTCTGGGTGGGTGGCTGTGGAAAATGACAAAACCCCACATAGTCAAAGGAATATAAAAGCTGCCCAAAATATATTATATATGGTTGCTTTCATGAAATTTCTTCAGTCTGTTATTACTGAAATCCTCTATTGCAGTAGGTGATGATTCTTGACCTAAAGAACCCATCGATGGAGCAAGACTGTCATCCCGGAAGATGATACAAAAAGCTGATAAAACTTTAAGACATGTCTAGTTTGTGAGTGGGGACATTCATGGGGCAGATTGGATTAGGGCATGTCAGTAGATCATGAAGTTGTAGGCCTAAGACAGACTTTAAAGATTATGCAGTTCATTCCCCTATCTTCAAGCTGGAAAACCCTTATATTGTATAGAGAAAAATTTAGTTTTTGGTTCCTTTTCTGTCGTGTACTTGACCACAAATGTATCAGTTATTTGGGCCAACATACTATATGCTCAGGTATGATACTGGGAATAATGTTCTAAAGAGTTTATCATGGTTTAATAGGAAAAAAGAAGATCTACTCACAGTATTTGGGGAGCTCAAAAGAACACTGACCCAATCCTGAGCTGGGGTTAGTGGGAGTGTGGGAAACCTGAGTGAAGGCTTCTTGGAGCTTAATAACTGCAAGTTTGTATATTACTCTGTATTTCACAATGAAGGTATCTCAGTAAATCTTTAAAACCATTGATCATAGTGGAATCTTCCTTTATATTTTCATTTCAATGTTTTCCTGAATCTCAGATATGCATATCACTCCTTGCCCTCTCCCTTATAGCTTACAGAGAGAAAAATCTTTTTCTTCTTTTGTCCATCTCTAGATACAAACCAAACTATGATCTTCCCTTCACGACTAAGTTTTCTATGATGATCACATGCATTCCCATTACTCCTGAACCTATCGATATCTGGCTTCTGTCCCACTGCTTCTCTGAAATAGCTCTGGCAGTTTGCTTAGGAACTCCAAGGAGCTTTTAGTCCTTTTCTAATCTTACCTCTCTGCAGCCTATGGGATTCTTGACTACTCTCTACCTTAGGAAACCTTCTGTTCTGTGGCTTCTGAAGCACCTCTCTCTTCATTCTCCTACTGCTGTGCCATTTACTGTGTCTTGTAGTTTTCTTTTACTTCACTGGCATCACAAGTGACGGAGGTGCCTGTAGTTTTATTTTTATCCTTGCTTCTTATCTCTTATTTTTCTTCCCACAATATATACTCTTCCAGGTCTTCAGCTATCCTTAATATTCTGGTAATTCACATATATCTGTCTTTGACACACATATCTTTGTAGAAGTAAGGCTTTGCACCAACTGTGTGTTGCATAGCTTCACTTGTATATACTTCAAGCCTCTGCAACTCAGCCTCCTGGCCAACCCCTTCTCCTCTTTCCTGTCCATCCACAGAATGGCACACCCACTCATATTCTGTTTGTCAACGTCACTGTTTTCTCTCCTTCATAAACCCCATCACATTTCTATTGATTTGACCTCTTTCATGGTCATCCACAGTTGAACAGTATTCATTACTATTTCTAAAACCCTGACAAGTCTTTTTTTTAAAGGCCCTATGTAATCTGCAGATAGTTAGAATCACAAAGAATTGCTAGGCTAGGACCATGCCTAGTGCAAGGGCAGAGAGGTTAAGGACCATTCCCATCAAATGTGTAGAGTAGGTAATGACTCTTGCCCAACCTCATAACTTATTTCTCTTTCTGGCCCAATGCATGCCTATGGTGCCAACTGCCAACAAGAAAACATATTTTATTGTTCACCCATAATATTTTATTTTGTCATATGATAATCAACATTGTCTGCATTTTTTAAAGAATTTTTCAGTCATAAATACAAATAAAATTATTTTTGACTTCTGGTCAAGAGGGAGGTATAGGTAAACATGGCTCACCTCCTTACACAATCACAGCAAAAATTACAACTAAATTATAAAACAACTATCATCCAGAATCACCAGAAAATCTAGCTGTATGGAAGTCTGACAACCAAGGAATTAAAGAAGTTACATTTATCCAAATGGGTAGAAGGGGCAGACATAGAGATGCAGCGATGTGGAATGGATGGTCCCACACCCATGTGTGGTGCATAAAAACTGGGAGAGGTATCTCAGGAGCGAGGTATCCTAGCCCCACTACAGACCACCCAGCCTAAGGTTCCAGTGCCAGGAAGATAAGTCTCCATAACTTCTGGCTTTATAAACCAGTGGAGGTTGGAGTGGCAAAAGAAACTGTGGGATTCTCAGCTGTCTCCTCTTAAAGGGCCTATAACATTCTTAGGACTTATGCAAAGTCACTCCCTCTGGGCTCCAGCATGGGGGAAGCAGCTAGAAGAGCACCAGTGGCATATAGGGAGAAACAAGTGTCTGGCATCAGGGCAAGTGCCACGGGACAGCATCCTCCTGGACAAAACTCCAGAGGCCAGTCAGTGGCTATTGTCTCTTTTCTGAGCCCTCCCCACACAGAGTCACAGAGCAGCGACACTATACTGAGACTCCATCAATCTCGTTCACACAGGTTGCCCTTCCCTACTGATAACCTAAGGCTCTTCTCCATCCAACTCATAGGTGCACTTTTCTACACTAGGCCACACTGCTAAGACAGGGAGTCAAAGCAGCTCTACCTAATATAGAGAAGCAAACACAGAGAGGCTGCCAAAGTGAGGAGAAAAAGAAATATGGCTCAAATGAAAAAGAACAGAACACCAGAAAAAGAACTAAACAAAATGGAGATAAGCAATCTCTCAGATGCAGAGTTCAAACACTGAGAGAGTCCCAAACAAGATGAACTCAAAGAGGACCACACCAAGACATTACAATTAAAGTGCCAAAGATTAAAGATAAAGAGAGAATCTTAAAACAGCAAGAGAAAAGCTGATAGTTACCTACAAAGGAGTTCCATAAGACTGTCAGCTGATTTCTCAAAAGAAACTTCACAGGCAAGACAGGGCTGGAAAGAAGTATTTGAAGTGATGAAAAGCTAGAACCTACAACCTAGACTACTCTATCCAGCACAGCTATTATTTAGAATCAAAGGGGAGATAAAGTGCTTCCCAGACAAGGTAGCGCTGAAGATGTTTATCATCACCAAGCCATTATTATATGAAATGTTAAATGGGCATATTTAAGAAAAATAAGATCAAAACTATAAACGTTAAAATGACAACAAATTCATAACTATCAACAATTGAATCTAAAAAGCAAACTAAGCAAACAAGCAGAACAGAAACAGAATCATAGGTATGGGGATCATTTGGAGGGTTATCAGTTGGAAAGGGGAAGAGGGAGAATGGGAAAATGATGCAGGGATTAAGAAGCATAATCTTGTAGGTACAGAATAGACAGGGATATGTTAAGAACAGTATAGAAAATTGAGGACCAAAGAACTTACATGCATGACCTATGGACATGAACTAAGGGGGGGGGGCGGATTACCAGAGGGAATGGAGTACTGGGTAGAGGGGGAGGACAATATAACAGCATACTAAATATACTATATTGACAAAAGGAAAAAAAAAAGAAAATTATTTCTACCATGAGAATCCCCAAAACTTTGGAATTAGGTGATAAATTAAGTTGGAAAGTAGTTTCCTCAGACTTCCTCATATCCTACTATAGCATGCTGTACAAGTCATAGTGAGAGAAGAGAGTGGTTACTACAAGACAAATTTGGAGATATAGACTGGGCCAGGATGGTAGAAGGGCCCTGTAGACCTAGGAATGGCTTGGCATTTGTTCTAAATGCAATGATAAGCCTCTAAGCATTTTAAAACTGGGCCATGATATATTTCTATCTGCTAAGTAAATTATGTTTTTATATAAGCAGAACAAAACAAAACAAAACAAAAAACGATCAACATATGACTATGTCTAAAATTAGGTAATAATAGACATGAAAAGAAATGAACAATTTGGAAATATATTTTGAAGTTAGCATTACCATGTTTTTTTGATAGAATGGGTGTGATTAGAAAGGATCAAAGATGTCTCCTATATTCTTTGCTTCAGTAAATGCTTGTATAACGGTACTAATTTTCTGAAATCGAAAAGAGTGGAGGAGAAACAGAATTTTGAGAGGTAGCAAGAGTTCTGATTTCTCTGTGTTAGTAAGGTGGAGATGCCTATTAAATGGCTAAGTAAACAGTTGTACATATGGATCCAAAGTTGCATTAGTAGTTGTATTAGGTTGGCCAAAAATTTGTTTGTTCTTTTCCATAGGATAGCTCTAGTAGCACTTTGTTGTCTTTAACTTCATTTAAAACAATTTTATTAGATTATATTGTGATAGCTGTTATATCAATAAGCATTTAAATACAACTTGCAAAAGTTGGTGAGTTTTTGTGTAGCCATCTTATTACTGAAGATGGAAAAAAATAAGCAACGTTTTTGGCATATTATGCTTCATTATCTCAAGAAAGGTAAAAAATGCATCTGAAGGGCAAAAAAAGATTTATGTGGTATATGGAGAAGGCGCTGTGATTGACTGAACATGTCAAAAGTAGTTTTCTAAGTTTCTTTCTAGATTTCTCACTGGATGATGCTCCATGGTCCGGTAGACCAGTTGATGTTGACAATGATCAAATTGAGACATTAATTGAGAACAATCAACATTATACCATGTGGGAGACAGCATACACACTCAAAGTATCCAAATCAATGACATTACTAGTGAAAATGAAAAATGTGCCTTTTATTTTATGGAAAAAAAAGTGAGCTTTATTGGCCAACCCAATATTTCATAGGACAAGTAACCTAGTCAGTTTATCCACTTTTGTATAAAAAGAAACCAGGTGTTCCATCTGGGCTGAGCTAGCTCCTCAAAGACAGAGACCTAAAGCCCAAACATGACAGGGTACTATGGATATATTTCAGGAGACTTATTGGTGCAAATTCCACAGTCACATCTGGCTTCTCCGTGTTCTAGCCTATCTGCTTGTACAGCTTTGGCAGTCAATTAAGAAAAAAAAAAATAGTTCTCAGGGGTATGCTCTCAGTTGTATTTCTAGAATGTTTCTGAGATATGTTGGAATGGCATCAAGAAAGTTTCCCAGATCACACTTATGTTCTATGCCAGTCTTGTCTGAACTTCACCACTGATCATTTGTAGTGGAAACCTTGGTAAAGAAGATCTATTTTCTGGATGAGACAGGTTTCTGGTTTCATTAGTTATGTTTGGAATACCAAGGTGCAGGGAAAGGGGAAGGACATAGTGCTTAAAAGTTGAAGGTCATTGGGGAAGAATGGCTGGTGAAGTTGTGTAACAGAGAGAAAGGTAACAGAGGAGTTCAAGAGAAAGTGAAGGAAAGGTGGTGAAATTCCAAGTTGGGATGAAAGGTTTAATAATCTGGCCCCTGAAGATTACCTTGTAATTATTAGGTGGAAAATTCAGTTGTTATGAAATGTAATTATTGCTTCCTAAGGGATGAGGATTTGGAGAGTGCAGATGGAGGGAAAAAGCACCTCAATTTGGAGGAAACGTTGACAGCAGGGGAAATTATATCATATGCTTACATTGCCAGAGTTTGCAACTACGGGTGGGATCAATGCCCAAATCTAAATGGTAGCCCTCCAAGCCAGAAATTCCAAAAGGCAATCCCTCATCCTATGTTAATTTCAAATTAGCATATCTCTAGTAGGGGGAAACTCCCACTTTTTCAACATCCCCCACTGCTACAGTGCAGCCAATGTTGATGCTTCTGGGTAGAGGGTTGCCAGCTCTCTACCAGGGGAGTGGCTGGGTTGCCAATTGGCTAGCAATGCCGCATTGCACCTCACTGGTAGTCAGTAAGAATGCAGAGGGGAGAGTGCTCTCTTTGCAGTGGAGTAGTGTTCTGTGCTTCATCTGTGAATTTCATGGGAGAATAATTGTACCTGGATGTTGTTGAGGTTTAATAATTCTGCAATGCAGTAATTAAGGCAAAGTGTGTGAGTGGCAAATCGATAATTTTCCAGAAAAATTGAGTAATGCTCCATGACACATTGAAGTTAAAACAAAAAACAAAACAAAGCAAAAACAAACAAACAAAAAACAAAGCAAAAAAAAAAAATTTCCGGATCCTGATATCTGCAACAGGAGACACTAATAGCTTTCATAAAGGCTGAGGGCCAGTGTTTTCTCCTATTAAGATCACTTTGAGCTTCGTTCTCTAGCTTGTGCACAGACTTCCTGCCCTATCATATCAAATTGCTGTTCATCTGGTGCTTTTACATTGTCTCACTGCTGCTCTCTAGGTTTCCAGTGTCAGATTCTTGACTTGGGATTCACAGTTAAATGAACCAAAATACAGTCATTATTTTCTACCTTTTTATCTCCAGTGACTTGTGTAACACTTTGGAGTGGTTTTTTTTTTTTTTTTTTTGATATTTACAATAGAAATATTAGATGTCAACAAGGAAAAAAGATATGAATAATGTTGTGAAGATCTCTAAAGGGGAATAACATTCAAACCTGAAATTTTCAACTGTGACTCCCTTTGTCAAAAAGCAGGGAATAAAAGGAATCAGTAGAAAATGTAATAAGTTTTAATTCTTCAATCATTTCATTAATATGGGTTGGATATTTCTTAAATTATTTTTTGTCATATGCAAATGACTTAAATGGGTGCTTTAACGTTTTCAAACATGCAATAATTCATCTGGAATTTGTATTAATTCCCAAATTATTATGAATAGATTATATTTAATCTGTAGCCAGGGTCCAATGTAAGAATCGATAGGGACATCCAATATTATCTAACTCAAGTTTAATATTTGATAATTCAGCAAACTTAAAACTAGAAAAAAATTATACATGCCCAATATTTCCAAGTTCAACATAGGTAGAGCAGGAGGTGCTTATTTCCAAGGCCAATATTTCCAACAGTCCAAATAAAAATGGTACTGCAAGAACCAATGCACCTCATAAGTTCATATACACACATTTTAACTTGGATTCAGAAATACTTAGTGAACTAAAATTATTTTGTTTTTATTTTGGTTGCCATAGTTTTCTAGTAAGTAAGATCATATTCCAGCTTCTAATGTGGTCAATTTATGAGCAGTTAGAGCAGAAAGTTGTAATTTGCAGGTGCCAACGTGGATTCTCTGAGAAGATACAGTGGCGCATTTACTTGGGAGTTTTCTTCTCCAGTGTTCCTATATTGGCCGGTTAGGAGAAAATTGTTTCCATGGTATGTCTGCATTTCACGAAGACATTTGATAAAAAATCTCTCAATATCCTTATGAATAAGATAGAAACATAACTGATACATGAGAGTATTAATTGGTAGATGCATAACATATTTTAACCTTAATGTCATAACAGTCTTACTGCTATTAAGGTCTGTCTTAAAGAAGAGGAATTAGCTTTCTTTTGTATGATTTCAGAGCGTGTATCAGGACCAATGAGTAAGAGTCAATGATATAATTTGATTGGTGATAAAATATAAAAAAATTCATAAGAGGCAGTGAGTTATCTGTCACCAGAAGTATGCAGAGAGATAAAAACTTAAATAGGACAGGGGTTAGAATCATCTAGTATATGAATTTTCAGAATATTTGTTGTCAAGACTTCTTAAAATTCTTTAAAATTACTGCGTATCTAAATAAAGCTTTGCCTATGTGCATATAAAACTTAGAAAGCTTTAAATTAATTTTAAAATAACAATAGCATACTTATTACATGTTAACTAGCTTTATGAAAATATATATTTTTAATTAAAATTTAGCAAGAAGAGTGGGGTGCTATTTTATGTTTTTCTGGTTTAATATGAGAGTAAATTCACATGTCTTATTTTTATTCAGTCTGTTGAGATATATGGTTTTATTTGAGGTATTGAAAAGAATAAACACTTCACACAGATGTGTAGTTTGAAAGGTGGTGGTGATGGTGATGATGATATTTTAATTATGTTTTCAGATTATTGTGAATATGAACAATCAACAAAGTTTCTTAGAGGGTAACTGTGGTGTGAGATTTGAAACCATACCAATTGAGCTTTTAATTTCTATTACATTACAAGGGTTGACCTAACTTGAACTTTGGTCTTTTACCCATGCATGATTTTGTAGCTTCATGGATTAGTCATTTGGAAAATATAATTGACTGAGTTATACAGAGCCTCTAAATATTGACAGATTTTATTATATAATATCAAAAAACATTTTAATATCATCTATATAATCAGAAAATTCTTCAAATATTGGGAAGCTGTCAAGCTCAGTGATAGACACAGTCCTTCAAAATTATATTTGCTAAAAATCAAATTTTTGACTCACAAATAGTTTCAGTTGTTGTTAGGTGGCAGGCTCACTTTGTTAGTTTTGGAGAAAATACTTATTAAGTAGCCACATATGAAAAACTGTAGTTCGTTAATTGTTTTGCCAAATGAAAATGGGTGCTTCATTATGAAAAAAAACATCTAGTTCAGCTCACAACTTCATTGCACAAATGTTTTTACTTGAGACAATCAATATACTTTATGTAAAAGAAACACTCTCTCTGAATTTCACCTTTTCATCACACAGAATATTTAAAATATGTTAATCAAAAGTCAAGATTAAATAAAAATAATATTTGCTGCTTCTTCAAGGATAATCTTAAGCAAAATGGATATTGCTTTGCTACCAGTATATGAGTTTGGAATACAGTGAGCACTAATTTAGTGTATTTCCATGGCCTTGGTTCTTGCTAAACATCATCATTTTTACCCACAATTGCTTTTGTGCCATCAGTGAAAATGTCAACTCAGTGAAAAAAGCGAATAGTATCTTATTGTCCTTATAAATGTTTTTTGACCTTGTGATATCCTAAGATGGTCTAAGACACACACAGTGTTCCACAAACCATCTTTGAGAACCACTAATCTAGTGATTAATGACAGAGTCCAGATTAGACTACATCGTTTTGAATTTTGGAGCCACTACTTACAAGTTGTGTGCACTTGGGCAACATACACATTTATGAGCCTGCTTCCTCATCTATAGAGTGGGGAAAATTATAATAACTGTCACACAGGGTAGTGTGAGCAGTTAAGGAGAAAATGTTCTAACCCAAGCAGCACATCACTTGACTATAGTTGATATATTTTGACATATGTCACGGCTATGGTGATAATGACCCAGTTGTTGCAATGTAAAAGAGAGTTATGTTGTGTGGTCTTGACCCATTAGAAGACAGAATTAATTATCTTTAAAATACTCAGTGCTGAGATTCCATGATTATGTTTGACTTGTAAAAATTATCACCACCATCATCACAAAACTTAATATGTAGCTGATCCTTGGGGAGGGGGGGTTACAGCTCTCCCACCCAGAGAAAGTCAGCCCAAATAAACACACCAATCAAAAAAAATAGGCAGACAGCATGATGTGTTAGAGCAACTGCAAACCTTCCCATTCTCTCCAGTGTGCTGTGTAAAAAAGCCTTCTGTATAAAAGTCTAGTGCCGTACTTCCGTCATGGTCCCAACCTCATGCCATGTGGCACAGAGGCTCACGAGGGCAGTGAATCCTGAGTGCCTGGGTTTGAATTCCAGCTGAGCCTCTTACGAGCATTATGGCTCTGGGCATTTTACTTAAGCACTCTGAGCCTCAGTTTCCAGAAGAAAACATTTGCAACTGCTTCACGAAACAGAGGTGGAGATGCACCTCTAAGTTCCCTAGAACAGTGCCTGGTATGGAATATGTGTTCAAGAAAAATTCTCAATTTCCTTTGTCCAAAATGGTACTGACAGACTTTAACATCCTGATGGGCGGTGCATATATACCATGTTTTGTGTGCCGTCCTACTACAAACTGAGATTTCAAAGGTAAATGAACTCATTAGATGTCCTCTGAGGTTTTTAATGTCAAAATGTAACGGTGGCTTTAGGTGAATTGTCAGTGTAGATTACACAACTACCTGACAGATATGGGGAAAAAATGTGATATATTAAAATATTTAGCAGTAAGCCAAGAATAATGATTAAAAAAAAAAAAAAAAGCTGGTCTTGAGGGGACCAGGGGCCTGAATCCTCAGCAGGCGTTGACCATTTATCTGTTGAGTCACAGAGGGTTTAACCAAGTAGAATGACCACAGCACTTTCTCTGGGCTCACTCTGGCTATATGCGTATTAGATAATTTATTGCAGAAGGAATGATAAGCACGCTCTTACTGGCTGCTGATAGGTTTGTTTTGTTTCTTCTCAATATTAGAAAGGGAATCCTTTCCAGAGTGAGGTGAAGAAGTTCAGGAAATTGAGCACAGGAATTATTTTCCTAGCTTCTCAGGAACTTGTACATGCAGAGCAACTTAAAGAACAAGCCTATCTTATCACTGAAGACAAAGAGAACAGCGCCGGTCTGACTAACTTTTATAACTTAGAGCCAGACTATGTATTTCACTGTGATGCTGGGAATATAAGAGTGAGAAAAGAGGAGCATAACTGAAAATGGCAAAATATCCTCCTACTCCATTGAACTGTATTTGGGGAGCCTTTGAATCATCAAAGCTAACTTGAAAAGGAAAGGAAGAGAAAGGAAAAGGAAAGGGAAAAGGGGAAGGGGAAAGGGAAAAGGAAGAAAAAAACCTGCTGTACTCCTGTGAGCAGACACTGCAGGAGCCACCAGCTGAACTAGGGCCTGTCCTGCAACTCATCAAAAAGCCTTGTGAGGTCCCTTCCTTACACTGCAAAATGTCCTGAGCGTTGATCCTCACAGAGGCAGAAAGAGTTCAGCTGGGCTTTTGGTGTTTTATTTGTTTGTTTGTTGCTGTTGTTGTTATTATTTTCTTTTTTAATACCACCAGGAGTCAGAGGTGCCGTACTTTTAATTTGCTCACTGAGAAAGTTCAACTGAGACATCATTAGTAGAGCAGAGAGACCAGCAAGGCACCATTTTTCCATCATGTCTTTGGGTCATCACTGCATTTAAATGGATTAAGTGGTGGGCAGGATTACAGTAGTCCCTCTCTATATCTTGGTTCGCTTACTGCGGCCTCACTGTATTGTGGGATTTTTAAAAATATTGTATTTAATTAGTTATCGCAGATTTTTTGTTATATCGTGGGATTTTGAGGTACTGTATACGTATGTTGTTAAAATTACATAGGTTTAAGAGTGTAGAATAAATGTGCGGTTCCTACTTTGTGGGGGGTCTAGAACGTAATACCCATGGTAAGTGAGGGAATACGGTACATTTTCTTGTTTCTGACTAAGCTTCTGTAAAAGAATCCACAATTCTTTTTTTATTTTTAAGCTAGAATCCTAGAAAAACTATATATATATATATATTAGCTTTTACACACTGTACCTGCTGAGCCCTTCTCTCAGCAGTAGACGGCCAATTAAGCAACACCATAGTTCTATGCTCAGAGATGATTCAATCTGGAAACAGTTGGGGAAAATTAGAGTCATGAATGAAAGATGCCAGTTAAAGAATAGGGATTTCTGAAAAGTGATTGGAAAAGAAGCAGAGCAAAAGTTACAAGCTTTGAGGCCAAGAGATGAGAGTAAGTCAAACTTCAGACTTTGATTGTTTTATGCAGGTACCTACACTCTTGAGTTTCTGTTCTCTTACATATAAAATCAGAATAATACCTCTTCACAGGTGTTTTATAATTAATCATTCAATTTATATCAAGAGTTTGGCAATGTAAGGATACTTCCCAATGCTTAGCTTCTCTCTCTTCACATGGACATGGTCAGGTTCAGAGACTTTTGTCCCCAGGCTGCTAGGGCTGGAATCTTACATCTGCCACATCATCCTACATGCCTGACCTGGGAGAGGCTATTGCAGTTCTCTAAATCTGTTTGCTCATATGTAGCTTAATGTGTCCTATGTAAATGTAGTATCGTGCAAAAAATGCGTTCAGGGAGCCAAGGAAAGAACTAGCACTGCCCCGATGTTGCTTACCTTGTTATTATCTCCTCAAGAAGCCAAAGGCAACCGTTGGTCTTGTTTTTGAATCACAAGTATTTTTGAAAAATTGGCAACTTTCTAGTTTTTGTATTTTTAAGTTTTGTATTTTTGTTCTTGTATTTTGATCACTTTTGTATTTTATAATTAAGAATGTTCAAAAGAAATACTAAATATTGCTCTATAAATGGTATATATCTCTAATTGTAATATAAATACACATATAAATATATACAATTACAAATACTCCTACTATCAAGGCTACTGAGAATGTTTATAATTCAACTCTAACCAGTTCTTATTTTATTGTGGTGGGGCAGTAAAATTGGAGAATTAGTTTTTTATATTCATGAAGTACACAATGGCATCCCTATAGTTTCTCAACACTGCGTGCAACCTCAATTCTATTTCTATTTAATTTGAACTTGTCATCTTTTAAAGTCATGGGTCAGGTATTTCTTTACCAAACTGTTTCCCCTACCCTAGCAAGCATAGCTAGGCTCTTTCTCCTCACTAAGTCCAGAGCATCTTGAACCAAACCTCTTGTGTGGCACATCATTTGGTTTTCTCTTTATTTTAAAGCAATTTAAAATTTACAGAAAAATTGCAGGTATAATTTAGAGAACTTCCACATACTTTTTAACTACATTCACCAATTTTATTAATTTTGTTACAATTGTTTTATAGTTTGTGTTTGAGTGTCATAGTATGCATATAAGAATACACACATATTAATAATTATTACAAAAAAGAATATAGATATTTTATTTATTTGAGAATAGATTACATTCATCATGCTTTTTTACCTCTTGTTTCATAACTACAATACTTATAAAATTCAGGATGTTTAATATTGACATAATGTTATTTAATCTGCAATAATATTTTTGTCTAATTGTTCCAAAAAATGTCATTTATAGTTTATTTTTATTCCTTCAGAATTGTATACATTCCAGGATCATGAACAAAACTTACGTTCAGTTGTTATGTCTTTTTGTTCTCTCATATTGATTTTTCAATGTTTAATTTGGGGTCTTCTCAATTAGACACGATTTTCAAAAGCAGGAAAATCATGCATTTTATTATAATTATTTTCATCTCCTAGCATGGTAAATGGTACATAGAATGTACTTACTATATGTGCATAATGAAGGAATAAATAAATAAACCAGAAAGATTGGAACAAAGATCTATTTGAACAGATTTGACAGACCTTCACCAAAACAGCAACAATATCAACCAGAACCAGAAAAATAAACAGACAAAATAGTACTATAGAAGCTCTTGGGATTCCATGAAGAAACATGCTGGGGAATTTGTGAATAACCCCAGATTTTTATTCTTCTGTTCCTCTCATTAGATGTGTGCCAGGGGATGGGACTGCAAGTGGAGAACAACACATAGCACTGGCTAAGTGGGAGAAGCTGGCTTCATGTGCCAGCTGGGTAACTCCTCTGTGCCCCGAGCAGGAGGTATATTTACATTCAGGGCCTTTAGAGTGGTGTTTGTACATTACAAGTGCAACTGTTCAAACCATAGGGGTGACAAATCTGTTTTATGAAGTTTAATTAGAGTAGATGGTACAAAATATATGAAAATGTCTCAATGTTTGTTATTGGAATTAGCTGGAAGCATAGCTCTGAGACCCAAGAAGAATGTATGCACTGCTATTTGAGCAAGAATTAAGAACCTGGAAAGAGAGAAAGGAAGCACAGAGAAGAAAGACAGAATGAGTCAAGGATCGCAACTCAGGCTACGGTCGGTAATGGGCAGGAACACAAGCAAGGTGGGGGCATGTGTTGAATATGGTTAAGAGTTCTCTTAGGTTTCAAAGTAGAGTTTAGAAAGTTGGCTGAGGATAGAGCGCTAAGCTGTCCAGGATTGATTCGATAAGTAATACTGAATTATTGAAGGTTTTTCAATAGGTGTTTATTTGTTAAGAATGGTGCTTTAATTGAATGGAGATGAATCTATCTTCTAGGAAGAATGTAACCCATTCCTATTTTATAAAACATAAGACACAATAAAAATGGTATTTTGAACCCTTACATAAACATTCTGTACTTCATATACATGGCTGTGATATTATTCTTCTAGTGGATATTTCATAGCTATTAAAACTCCAGAATAAATGATTTGGTGTTATATTGTTAATGATAAATTGGTTAAGATCTTTGAGATTTTTTTTACATCCCAAAGCTGAATATCTGCCAAACTACAGGAAAAGAAAGGGAGAAAAAAAAAAAGCATCTTTCTCTCTGTTACTATAGTTACAATGAAGTACTTTCGCCTCCCACCCCCATTAATTGAAAAACAAAACAACAAAAACAAAAAGAGAGATAAATTTATCTTCTAGTCAGCAATAACTTGGGGGAAGAAAATGCAATAGACTGAGAACTGTGTCTATTTTAATGACTGGCTCATTCTTTCTAAAATGTGTACAAGGAAGGGAAAAGGTGTGTATTTTAAAAGACAATGGGGAGGACACTGGATATCATTGTTTTCATGCCAAATAAGCCCATTAGGAAAGAATCCTGAGCACTATTAGCAAGCTATAAGCACCCCTTGCCTTTTCCGCCTCTCTGTCTTGGTCTTTTCTTCCACAAAAGCAGATGCAGCTGGAATCCCATTAATGAGAGTCAGCAAAATTAATGGATATTTCCAGTTTTTAGACCATCCATTGTCATGACCACTTGATATGGTTCTATAGGTCAGACATTGCCTAACTATCACACCAACTTTTTTGTCCTTCAAGTGGGGGAGTAGTAGGTCTCAACCAGCTGTTCTCCCATGGATTTTATTATACTCCAGTTGATACAGATGTGGCCTCATCATCTAGTCCTTCTAACTTAAAGTTATAAGATTGTACAATACAGAAACTCAGACAAGAGTCTTCTGTATTTAGAGGAGGCACCTTGGCTAATTCAGACCCTTACAAGGTAAAATTAAATACACCATCCCCTTCTGCCATTCACCTTGCCTTTATTGCTCTGACCATGTATACATTGCATTTGAGCTCAGGAGAACTGAAGACCAACTTACTGAGCTGGAACCTGCTCATATATATATCATGCCCCTTCATTTCTTTCTCTCTTATGCATCCATGTAATTTTGATAGGATTGAACATATCACATCCCAGTAATTCTAATTAAATATCTTCTTCTCCATTAGATGGTGAGCATCTTCTTTATGAGGAAGTACCTTCCAGTAATGTAGCCACTAGCCACATGTGACTATTGAAGTTAGGATTTATATAATAAAATTAAGTTTTCTTCAGTCACTTTAGCTATATTTTATATGGTCAATAGTCACATGTGGCTAGTGGTTACCATATTGGGAAGATATTATTTAGAACATTTCTATTACTATAGAAATAGAAGTTGGATAATTCCGACCGAGACTTTTTCTACTTAAAGGGTGGTCCCCACACCAGCAGTATCAGCTCCTACTAAAAAATGCACAATTTTGAACTCTACCCACAAATCCAATCTAGAATTTATAATGTTGGTAGGGACATTTGTATGTACATTAAAGTGTGTAAAGCACTGGTCTGGGTATAATTATAGTATGCAGCCAGTGTTTTTGAATGAATAATAAAATAAATACCCTATTTCTTTTTACATACAAGGAAAAAATAAGAAGTCCTTGGAGTCCCATGATTCTGTTATTGATTGATTGATTGAGTGATGATTGATTGGTTTTAAAGAGGGAGAGAGAGAGAGAGGCAAGGAGAGAGAAAAATAAATTTTGAGTTGTCATTCTATTTATTGATGCATTCATTGGTTTATTCTTGTATGTTTCCTGACCAAGGATCAAACCTACAACCTTGGAGTATTGGGATGATGCTGTAACCAAATGAACTAATCTGCCAGGGCCCATGATTCAGGTTTAAATTAGCATCACCGATTTTTACTTAGCATCTTTATTTCTTTTTCAATGTCATTGTATTTTTTTAAGGAAAATAAAGGATTAGGCTATGTAAAATATATAGTTGAAATGTGACTGAATGAAGTATTTTACACTTTTCAGCCACTGTTTCAGGGTTCTTATTCATTCACATATATTAACATGTCTCCATAATCTCTATCTGCTATTTCTTAGCTATTGGTTCTAGGGGTTACAGTCTTGGCGATGTTTCTAGGTGCCCAAGAGAAATGCTGAATGATTTATTCAGAGATATTTGTGGGAAGTTAGTCATGGGAAATTTAAATTTGATTGAGTAGAGAATTGCAAGGTATATCATTTTCTCCCTCTTCTGGGACTTAGTGGAAAAAGACATGTCAGGAAAAATTTTCCTTTCTCTGAAAATATTATAGTTATTAAACTTTAATCCTTTGTTGTATAAATACTTTGTTAAGCTGAAGGGATTGCTTTTTAATAAAGATTGTTAGGGGAAAATCCTTGATACTCATTTGTATTGATATTATCACTTTGGTTGATAGATATTGTAACTTACAGATTTTTAAAAAATATATGTAGATATTTTCATACTACTTGAGCTATCTACTTTTGCTTGGGTGGGTATATCAGGTTTATGTGTGTTTTTATTGGAGTTTCTAGGTGGCATCCCATTTCCTATATTTTGAGGAAAGATTTTGAAATAGTAATTTGAATACATGTGTGTGTGTGTGTGTGTGTGTGTAAATTTTTTCTAGGACAGTAAAGAACTTACATATATGTAAGTTCTTTACTGTCCTAGAAAAAATTTATTTCTGGACACTATCCTTGTCCAAGTTTGAGCTAGAGAGTTGAGAGTAATAATAAAACAGTAGAGAGGCACAAATAAAAAATTCTCCTGCAGAAAATAGGAATTAATATCAATGTTTGCTCCTTACGAACTTTATTAAACCACACATATTGCAAGATGGTTTTAGTTTCAGCTCGCCTGTTCACTAGCTATGTGACCTCAGACATGTTATTTAACCTCTTTTGGCCTTATTTCCTCAAATGTAAAATGATGTAATACTTTCTCGTGGTATTGTTATAAGAACTAAATAACTTAACATACATCAGATGCTTAGTTTCTGACTGATATCAGTGTTCTTATTTATTATTTGGGCTGTGTTCACTCTGAGCACAAAGCTCACACACTAATAGAGTTTGCCTGATCTCTGCATTTACATAAACTTGAAGAGATTCTTTAACTCATCACCTTTTGATTATGTCAAAGAAGCTATAAAGTATGAACAACACCTTGTTGTATAAAGAGGACTACAAACCTCAATTCATTACATACACCTTTAAAAAAAAAAATCTGCCCTTCAAGTTGCCTTCTTTCTTTCCACAGCAAATGTAGATTATAAATACCCCTTTGACAAGAACATGCTCGTCCAGCCCAGGAGAACATTTCTCCTTCACCTTTGGCCAAGTCAAGATACTTCCTGTGTGATTACATTAAATGTCCCCTTGTCTGAAGGAACTGGTGTCCTTTCCACTTCAATATTAGGAGGCTAGCAGACTGTTCCAATCACAATGAAATATATGCAAAAATATATCATTGTATTATTGTCAGCAACTTGAATGAATGGCTTTGTGAGCTGAATTCATTTCTGTGAAAGCTACAGCACAGCCATTTATTTCAACCAGATGGGATTTTCCTTTGTGATCAAAATATTCAAATGCCACCTACCCTGGATCTGGAATTTTGAGGAAACTAGTGGAATCATATAAAAGGGTTTATTGATTTCCTTACAATAGAAAGATGTCATGTTTCTTCAAAGTGAAGAAATAGGTAAACATAAAAATGACTAGAATATTTATATCAAAGAAAGCAAAGACAACCCAACCCTGCTGTTTTAAAGATCTGATGGGAGAGATGGATTTTTAGAAATTGAATTCTATGTGAATCAAGACAAAACATACTTTTCTTATGAAACACATAAAACAGCAAAATCATTTGTTGTAATTTCAAGGGAGAAACTTTCCATCTGTTTTTGATTTCACATTGTATATGGTTATGATTTGTAAGAGACATTTACTGTTACTAAAAGTTGGTAAGGATGTATTCAGTTTTCCTAAGCTTTCATTCACAGTGAGGATACTTATAATCTTCCTTCCAAGACATAGAAGGGCATAGAATGTTCATGGGTGTCATTAGTTAGCATGTGCTCTAGATTGGAAAAGGACCAGAGGCAATGGGAGATATAGGCAAACTGTCTGCAATATAGGCCATCTGTAATTTGAACTGAGATCTGGTTTGCTTCTGTATTCTTAATAAAAGGAATTTTAATTAATTGAGTTATCCATACATTTTGTCACTCATTCATTGATTGCATTGTGTGTGTATATATGTGTGTGTGTGTGCATGTGTGTGGCATGTATAGTCAATATAGTCAACATATTTACAAGTGCAAATACAAATATACTTACATACGTGTGATGGTTCAGAAAAAGGAACTCTGAGTAAGTAACTAAGAGAATTAAGGATGAGGGTTAATCAAGTCAAGATTTAGAGGTCAGAGGGAAGGATGTGTAGATTATCCCAGGAAGAAGAAATACAATATTAAAAGATTAGAGATGTGATTAAGTATGGTGAATTCATGAAAGTGGACTAGGTAGAGATGGCTGAAATCAAAGGAGTGAAAGGAAAGAGGGACATAAGATAAGGCTGTATCAGAGTTTATCAGCTTCAGCACTATTGACATTTTGGGCCCAGTAATTCTTTCTTTTGAGAAAGCTGCCCTACGTATATCAAACATTCAGTAGTATCCCTGGCGTCTACATAACTAGAAAGCAGTGGCATATTCTTTTCCATTGATAACAATCAGAAATGTCTCCACACATTATCAAATACCCCTAAATTGCAGAATCTACAGCCAATTAACAATCAGAAGATAAGGTCAAAGAAAAAAAAAAAAAAAACTTGCCTTTGTTTGCCTTATCATAAATCTTGCTAGAAATTTCAAGGTTTATTTTTGGAAAATGGAAAACCATGAGGGGTTTGGAGCTGGAGGGTGATAAGATCTGTACTGGAGAAAATTGCCCTGATTACACTGTGAACCTGTGAATTGTTGAAAGATAAGGGGATTTGGGGGATCAGTGGGGAGATCAGTGCAGTAAGACATGAAAGAAACAACAGTAACTCAGACCAGAGCAATGGGGAGAGAGAAATGGAGAGAAGTGAGAGCTGTCTATGTCATGGGTAGGAAAGGCTGAGTTCAGTGGGAGATGCAATGTGTGCATTGGGACAGGAAGGGAAGGCGTCTGTTCCCATATTTCAGGTCAGATTTCAGTGTTTGTCTTCTATTTTTGCATCTTTCTCCCATATGCCTTTCACAAGCTTTCTTCTGCCATATATCTTTCCACTGCCCTCCCATCATGCCCTCTGTATTCATGCGAGTTACTCACCTGGACAGTGAGCAGAGATATTAGCATTTACTGAAATAATAAACACTGGAATAAAAAGTAGATGTTGAGTTGCATTTGGGGTTTGGTAAGTTGTGAGGGGCTTATGAGATGGTCAACCGGAGTTACAGAGCAGCCATAGGACATTGTCTGGACTGACAGTGGAGGGACTGAAGCATTCCCTTATTGGACCTTAACTCATCGACAAGGGAAGAGCTTTTACAACCTCACATTCATTATAGACATTCTGTCCCCTTACTTACTCTGCAGAAATCACTTGATAGAGAAAGAAGGAAGAGAAATCTTTTACTGAACACTCTATACATAATCTGGGAAAGCACAAATTCAGTAGTAGGTATTTGACATGAAAACTAGTGGTATGCAAACTTAAACTTGAATATCAGAATTGGTGTCATCCTGATACCTAGATGATCTAGGATACGTGTTTATTAGAGATGATTTCTCTCAAGGTTATCTAATCATTTCTTCTGACATCTTTCTTCTCTTTTCTCGATTTTGTCATGCTGTTAATTTAATAATTGAAGAAATAAAGCTCTCTAATAAGTCTCTGCCAGCCCAGAAAATGACATTTTATTGGCTGTTCAACAACCTATCAATTGGATTCTGAAAACCATATTTGGCATGGCTAGTTGGCTTAATGCCTTTCTCCACGTTCTAGAGCTTTGCCCCGCCTCGTTTCTGCTGTGCGCTGCCTTGATGAGCCCCTGCAAGGTTGGCTGTGGACATCTTAATGGTAGGTGTGCACAGCATGAGTGCCTTGCTGACCTGTCCAATCACTGAAAATGCCCTCAAACGAGGGTCTTGTTTTCCTTGGAATTGTTGTTGTTTCATATTCAAGGACTCCATCATTGTTCTATGAATGATTAAATGGAAAATCTATCCAGACACAATTCCTCCAATAGCCAAGTGAAGTCAAGAAAGTAGCAGTCATAACATTGGTAAGTCAAGTCAGTTTACCTCCTGGAACCAAAGAAAACACATTTCCCCAAACTGCTTAAGCTATAGGACTGTGGCAATGCCATGTGAGAGGTGATGGCATCACTTGCATTAAACCAATGCAGGTGGGATGGCACATGATGAAGGGTCCACAAATAAATATGATCCCAGCCAAGGAGCATAAAATTAATTGGCTAGATGGCAGGGTTCTTTATGAGTAAATGCATAATGATTGTTTTCACTGTTGCCATTCAAGTTCATGGGGAGCTTTATGGTTTACACAATATTAATATCCCTCTGAAAACCAAAAGTATCCCAGATGAGTCACCTCTATACATTTTAGTAGCAATAGTGGAAATTGTGTGTGCCATATGACCTTAGATCCAACTCAGCAAATGTTGAAGTATCGAGACATTCTCTGTATTCTCAGGGAACTTAGAATTCTATAGGCGACAGAGACTATATAACCTCTGGAGTCTGTCTGCTTGCACTGAAGTTCTAACTAACTACGTAACCTCTTTGGACCTCAGTTTCCTCATCTGTACAGTGGAGATGATGATGATAAGAATCCTACTCCATAAAGTTGTGAGGATTACCTGGGTTTCTGTATGTGAAGATTACCTGCCACATAGAAAACGCGATATTGGAATTTGTTATTGTGGTGGGTCGCAACAGAACTAACATACACAGCTATAACACAGTTCAGTGGCAGTTTCACCCGGACAGGTTCTCATGACTCAGAGCCAGAGAAACACTTGGGATCCAGGCTTGGAACTGACAGACTATCAGATCTGTTCCATTCTAGTGATCAAAGCAAATCCCTTGGCCAAGCTTAGTCAAAGTATAGGCACGTTACCCCCCACATAGTAGAAGAGCCCTGAAAAATTAGAGAGAGGCAAAGAAGCAGGCTTCTTACTGCTGTCTACCCATGCCTTTATGCAGAACATCAGGAGGTATATTGAGTTTCTCTTGGGATTATATAAGGCATGTAAATGCATGTGTGTCTGTGGGAAGATCCTGGGCACAATGGGAAAAATCTCATTACTTTCTCGCATGCAGTTGTGACATCATCCATAGAGTAGAAATCATACCTTCTGTCTGCTTTGTTTAATTTTTGCATTTGCAATAATACATTGTAGATATTGATGTAGTAATAAAAAATAATCGGATATTCTAACTCTCCACATGTTATGATTAAAGAAACATTGAATAATCAGAGGCTCTCCCAGGCTCCAGCACTTTCCAAAGATGATGTAACTAGATTCTGAGTCATCTTAAATTAAGCTACTGAATTCTTCTATCCCTTGTATCAGACCATGTTCACAATAATGGTATGAGGTCTTGCTGTTTTCATAACACTGTTGAGAGAAAACTTGTAAGTGGTTTAATATTTAGGCTCTTTTCTCTGACTCTGACTCTCTTTCAAGGATCTTTGTTGTCCTTTGTCGCGGATCTCTGACCAGCAGAGTCCACGGCGTTGTGGAAGAGGGAATAAATGCACAGTGACTACAAGAATCCTGTGGAGAAGAGGGGACAGAACTGGCCACTTTCTAGAGGAGAAAGCGCAGTTTGTCCCTGCCTTAACAGGCTTTTATTGATTTCTTAGGTGGGTTACATCCAAGAAAATTGTGAATCATAGTGCCAATCATTGCCTTATATGAATATTACTTTTACATATTGGAGAAAAGAATGTTACAAATGCATGGATGATAAGGATAACTTGTCTAGTCACATCCTGTTTTTAGAAATTGGCACAGAATAAACTCTAAGGGACTGGTTCAAGGTTACACACTGATCATCTGTTGTTCTCAGCCCAGGATGAGGGAGTCCTTTAGCAGAAAGCAAGCTTTTTAATTATTATATAAATGCAGGCCTGGTTCTCCGCGGGAAAACTGATGTGTGGAGTGAGTCCTGCGTGCTGCCACGCTCCCAGTGGTTTTCCACTCTGGGGTTGAGCTACATTTGCCACCACCAAGCACCGTGGCTTCCCATAGTCCTTAACTTAATCACATTTACAAAGTCCTTTTCACCCTGTAAGGTAACATATAAACAGGTTCTGGGGATTAGGACAAAAATATCTTTTCATTATTTCACTTACCATAGACAAGATAATAAACATTTTAGGCTTTGTAGGTCATAGTGTCTGTGGCAACAGCTCATATAGGCTGTAGGCAATATGTAAATAAATGTGCATGGCTATATTTCAATAAAACTTTATTTACAATAACAGGTATCTGTCAGGGTTTGACCCTATGGGTTATAGTTTGACATAGACAAACTATATGGATTTAGTTTCCTAGACATAGAAAGTCTTATATGAATTTTTTTAAATTATTTTTATTTATTGAATTGAGAGAGGGAGAGAGAGAGAGAGAGTGAGAGAGTCTCTTTTTTTTGTTGTTTCACTTGGTTATGCATAATTGGCCGTTTCTTGTATGTGCCCTGAACAGGGGTTGAACCACAACTTTAGTGTATCGAGATGATGCTCCAAACAACTGAGCCCCTGGCCAGGGCCAGATATTCTTAAAATATCTTTCTTATAATGTTTTATTAAGAAGGTAATTGATAGATAGATAGATAGATAGATAGACAGATAGATTAAGGGTTCAAAGGAAGCTCTTACAAATTTTTGGGTTTGATGTAATAAGAAAAAACTATAAAATAGGAATTTTTCTCATTCTTTTTCCAACATCTCCTAAATCCTGTCCTCAATATGACATAAATATTCATTCCGTAAGGCTATGTCTTGCCATAGACCTCCCCTGTAGAGATGCATCCATGCAGACGGAACTGTAAGAATCACTATTGACTTCCTTTTACTCTCCATACAATGTAGAGGGATTATGGGAATATTAATATCTATTGATGTAAGATGTAAGGCCAGTTGTGCATTTTTCAGAAGTTGTGAATGTTATAGATAGGGAGAACTTATAAAATTAATATAAACAAATTTGCTTTCCTTCTATCTCTCAAATCCTGAAGCCTAATAATTTGGAACATAGAGGATGGACAACATGGGAGAAATGTTTGTAGCTCATCTTCTTGTCTCCTTGTAATAACTCAGAGCCTCAGTGTTTCAAACAAAGTAGACCAACTCCATCACCTGGGCTAATCATCTTTTGGTTCTTGCCATGTGAATAGATTCCTGATCTGACATTTGCTATTCTAGTCACAAAAGCTTTTGTCTTGGCAATTCAATTTTCAGTGTCTCATGAATATAATACCTACTCCATTATCATAAGATTTGTAATAACTTATACAGCTGAACCTTTTCCAAATTTCCTGTTCATTTTAATCTTTCCACCTTTCCGTCTGAGTGTAGAGGATGGCCTTGTAAAAAGGCAAATATATCCAACATACTTTCATCAAGTCTATTTTCTACCACTGTGTGCTAGAATTACAAATAGAATTTAGACAGAGAAATGGGAAGCAATAAGTAAAGAACATATATGTCATCTGAGCTCTTTGGGAAACTGTCCCAGTGGGCAGAGTTAATATCTGCTTTTCCCTCAAATCCTCAAAGCTCTTTTTCATCACAGAGGCACCCTCTAACACTTAGTAAACCAGGGCCATATCCTAACAAACTCCCTATCTTTTCCCCTTTCAAAATTATTGCTTCTTTTAAGTAAACAGCTAAGTTTCAGAATGGAATTTGAGAGACACTCCACCTCTTAGCAATATGTGAGCAAATAAGATCTATCGTGAGCCCAGTGAATATGTGTAAATTCTCTGCCTTGGATCACTGACATCTTTCCCTTTCTCTTATGCTAGAGCATGCCCCAGACAGATATCACAAAGAGAATATGGAACTTAATTTTCAGGAGCAGGTAAGAGGGGATCAATCATCTCACATATCTTGAGGCCAAATTATGTTTTCAACCCATAAAATCATCTCTTGGTTTTTCCACAGAATTGTTCAGAAGAATTATACAGTAATCACAGAAGTTTAATTTTATAGCAGTCTAGTTCATTATCATTGTACTGGAGAATGCTTATTTCATGTATATAAAATTACCAAATAGAAGTAAAAGTAGTAAGTGTAAACACACATATTAATTAAAAATTATAATTCTTCTATTGGAACAAAATTTGAAATCAGCATTGATGTCTAATTATTTGTTTTATCTTGATTGTAAATTAAAAAGGAAATATGAATTCACCTAGATTAATTAGAGTTTGGTAATAAAACTTTTTAAAGACTTTGTAATGCAATTTTAAGATACTTTTCCATAAATATAATAATACAGAAGAGCTTCCAATAAGAACAGTAGGAAAGTCTTCCTTTCTTTCTTCTTTCATTTGTTTCTCCCTTCCTTCTCTTCCTCCCTCCATCCTTCCTTTCTTCCTTCCATATTTTTAAACTTCCTTTTATTCAGCATATCCTATTGATTGCCTGCTATGCACCAGCATTTTTAAATAATTTTAAGTAGAAGTATCATCATGTAACATCCTATAATTATTTGTGTTTTTAATCAAAAGTGAAAGTTTCAAAAATGCACCTAACTCTTAAACCGAAGCCTAAAATGTCTATCATAGGATGTGAGTATGGATTGTTCTGTGTTTACTTATTCTTGCATAGCTCGCTCTGATGCCATTAGAATAGAAATCACAGAGCAAATGTGCTTAAACCTTCTCAGTGTTTGAACACAAGAAACTTACGTTAGAGTGCTGTGCTCACTCATAATTTCATGTGAACAGACTTGCTCATAAATGATTTGATAAATAAAGAAAAGTGCAGTGTAATGCCTGCAAATTGGAAATTCCTTTTTAAAATGTTTAAATATAGACACCAAAATGACAGGAGACATTTTATTAAAAAATTGACATTAAATATTATCATGCCAATTGATTTGCAACACATTTTAATACTGACCATTATAAATGAAATAGATTTTTTGTTATTTTTGTAATGTCTAGGATGACCAACTGTTTTGGTTCACCTGGGACTAGAGGAATGGGTCAGGGCTGCGTGGTGGCACGCTATGCATTTCAGGGACAAGGAACATTCAGGGATATACCCAGGGAACTTCTGGGAAAACCAGGCAAGTTGGTCACCTTCGTTACTCCACTCTATCATGCAGTTCTATGGGAAAAGGTTTTACAAATCACTGTGCTGAGTGCTATGCCATTAAAATAAAAACAGAGCTATAATTAATTGCAGCAAGTTTACCCACTCCATTGTTTCAATTCTGTCTATGAATTATATGTATTCATCGAGTTTAAAAAACATGGAAACTTAGGTCCAGCAAAGGCCAATCACGTCTGAATCAATACATTTTAAAAGATCCCAGGTGGTGCTAACCTGTACTCCTGGGCTCCTCCCAATGTCAGTCCACACTGTCAGGCTCGGGCTGGCTCTCGTTTGCCGGCAAAACTCAGCAGGGTGCAGAAGTAATCCCTGTCCAGGAATGCCTGGATCGAAGCCTATTGTGCCATTTCTGTGAACTTGCCCAACGACACACGGATGCAGCCTCGGTTTCATTATAAAGACGGTTCCTCTCCTCCGCAGCTCTTCTCCTTGTAGCGATCCTGCATATGGATATGAGACCTATAAGTTTAGTAAACTGATCTATAAACTAAGAATTAAAAATTTGAGATTTTAGGATTAAAATGAATACACTGCATGTTTCTAGAAAATACAGATTGTGACTTGTTTAGTTTTCTAACTCCTAGTGCCAAGCACTCAATATTTAATTTCTTTGTCACATCATAGGAGCTGCCCTTTTCTGACTTTCCTTAACCAAAAAAATGAGGGACTTCGTCCGTGGAGTTTATTATGTTCCCAACTTTCAATAAATATTTATTATTATTTGTTCTTTGATTCAGCCTTTGTAAAGAGCACTTATTGGGAATATTAAAATTATACACAAGCAATGATTTTGATGTGATAAATGCTCTAATTTGTCAGAGTAGCTCTTTCTTGATTACTATCATATTTTATATTGTATAAATTATGTGCCACACACTTTTCTTTTTTTCTTTTTCTTTAGAGATTATATCTCATTTATTTTTTTTAAATATACTTTATTGATTATGCTATTAGAGTCGGCCCAATTTTCTCCCTTTGCCCCTTTCCACCCAATACCCCCATTCTCTCCAGCAATCCCTCCCACCTTAGTTCATGTCCATGGGCTGTGCCTATAAGTTCCTTGGCTTCTCCATTTTCTATACTGTTCTTAAAATCCCCCTGACTTTTTGTTCCTACCAATTATGCTTCTTAATCCCTGTGTCTTTTCCCCCATTCTCCCTCCTCCCCCTCCCAGCTGATAACCCTCCAAATGATCTCCATATCTATGAATCTATTCCTGTTCTGACTGTTTGCTTAGCTTATGAATTTTTTTGTTTGTTTGTTTTTAGCTTCAGTTGTTGATAGTTGTGAATTTGTTGCCATTTTAATGTTCATAGTGTTGATCTTCTTTTTCTTAAATAAATCTCTTTTACATTTCATATAATAATGGCTCAGTGGTGATGAATTCCTTTAGCTTTACCTTGTCTGGGAAGCACTTTATCTGCCCTTCCATTCTAAATGATAGCTTTGCTGAATAGAGTAATCTAGGTTGTAGGTCCTTGCTTTTCATCACTTTGAACATTTCTTGCCAGTGTCTTCTTACCTGTAAAGTTTCTTTTGAGAAATCAGCTACAGTCTCACGGGAACTTCTTTGTCGGTAACTCACTTATTTTCTCTTGCTGTGTGTAAGATTCTCTCTTTATTTTTAACCTTTGGCATTTTTCTTTCTTTCTTTCTTTTTTTTTTTTTCTTTTTGGTTTTTCAATTACAGTTTTCCCTTTTCTCCCAATTTCTCTCCCCCACCCAACCCACCTCATCTCCTGCAATCATATCCCTCCCCGTTGTCCATGTCCATGAGTCATTTATATACGTTCTTTGACTAAACCCTTCCCTTACTTATCCCCCTTCTCTCCCTCCCCCCTCCCCCCTACTGACTGCTATTCTGCTCTTTGTTCTATTTAGTTCTTTTGTTTGTGTTGTTCTTTAGTTTCCTGTATTAGGTGATATCATATGGTATTTTTCTTTCTTTGCCTGGCTTATTTCACTAAGCAAAATTCTTTCTAGTTCCATCCATGTTGTTGCAAATGGCAGGAGTTCCTTCTTTCTCTCTGCTACATAGTATTCCATTGTGTAAATGTACCACAGTTTTTTTGATCCACTCATCTACAGATGGGCACTTAGGTTGTTTCCAGCACTTAGCTATTGTAAACAGTGCTGCAATGAACATAGGGGTGCATAAGTTCTTTTGAATTGGTGTTTTAAGATTCTTCGGGTATAATCCTAGCAGTGGAATCACTGGTTCAAAAGGCAGTTCCATTTTTAGTTTTTTGAGGTAATTCCATTCTGTTCTCCATAGTGGCTGCACCAGTCTGCATTCCCACCAACAGTGCAGTAGGGTTCCCGTTTCTCCAAATCCTCGCCAGCACTTGTTGCTTGTTGATTTGTTTATGATGGCCATTCTGACTGGTGTAAAATGGTATCTCATTGTGGTTTTTATTTGTATCTCCCTGATGGCTAATGATGTTGAGCATTTTTTCATGTGTCTATGGACCTTCTGTATGTCCTCTTCGAAGAAGTGTTTGTTCATATCCTTTGCCCATTTTTTAATTGGGTTGTTTGTTTTCTTGATGTTGCGTCGTATCAACTCTTTATATATTTTGGAAATCAGTCCCCTGTCTGTGATGTCATTGGCAAATATGTTTTCCCATATGGTTGGTTTCCTTTTCATCTTGCTGATGTTTTCTTTTGCTGAACAGAAACTCTTTAGTTTGATGTAATCCCATTTATTTATTTTTTCCTTTATTTCTCTTGCTTTAGGAGATGTATCTGTGAAGAAAATGTTACGTGAGATATCTGATATTTTCTTGCCTATGTTTTCCTCTAGGACATTTATGGTGTCACGGCTTACATTTAAGTCTTTGATCCATCTTGAGTTTATTCTCGTGTGTGGTGTAAGTTGGTGGTCTAGTTTCATTTTTATGCAGGTCCCTAGCCAGCTCTCCCAGCACCATTTGTTAAAGAGGCTCTTCTCACTCCATTTTATGTTCCTACCTCCTTTATCAAATATTAGTTGACCATAGAGGCCTGGGTTTATTTCTGGACTCTCTATTCTGTTCCACTGATCTATATGTCTGTTCTTATGCCACTACCAGACTGTTTTGATCACAGTGGCTTTGTAGTATTGTTTGATATCTGGTGTTGTGATTCCTCCTGCTGTGTTCTCCTCTCTCAAGATTGCTTTTGCTATTCGGGGTCTTTTTTGGTTCCATATGAATTTATGGAGTATTTGTTCTAAGTTTGTGAAATATGTTTAACCTTTGGCATTTTAATGATGATGTGTCTTGGTGTATTCCTCTTTGAGTCCAACTTGTTTGAGACTCTCTGTGCTTCTTGGACTTGCATGTCTGTTTCCTCCACCAAATTAGGGACACTTTCTTCCATTATTTTTTCAAATAAGTTTCCAATTTTTGTTCTTTCTCTTCTCCTTCTGTCACCTTTATTATTTGGATGTTGGTGTTTTTGGAGATGTCCCAGAAGCTCCTTATATTATCTTCAATTTTTTAAAAAAATTCTTCTTATTGCTGTTTTGTGTTAATGATTCCTTTTTTTTTTTTTTTTTTTTGTATGTTCCAAATAGTTGATTTGAATACCAACTTCACCCCCTCCACTGAGGGTTCCCTGTAGATTTTCTTTATTTAACATACTGTAAACTTCACTTCTGCCTGGGTCTTTTTTAGTTTGCTGCTGTGCTCAGTGAGTTATCTGAGCATCCTAATCATCAGTGTTTTGAACTCTTCACCTAATAGGTTTGTTATCTCCATTTCATTTAGTTCTTTTTCTGGGGTTTTGTTCTGTTCTTTCATTTAGACCATATTTCTTGATCCTCAATTTGGCGGCCTCCCAGCTCAATTTTCTGATGGTTCTGGGTGTTATTTGTTTGGAGGTCTAGTTGTAATTCTTTCTGTGATTGCATGAGGAGGCAAAGCATGTTTACCTATGCCTCCCTCTTGACCAGACATTGTCTACTTTTCTTAACACTTGTAAAAACTTGTTTCCTTCTTATTACAAACTTATGCGTTGAGGAATATTGTCATCATCCTCATTTTACAGTTGAAGAAAGAGGGAGGAGCATAAAGAATTAAATTAAATTGTCTATGCCACAAAGCTAGTAACTGGGAGGACTGGATTTCAAACAGAGACAATCTTGGGGCCCGTGCCCTTAATCATTCCTTTATACCACCTCCTTCCAGAATGGAAGTTGACAGAAAACTGCAAGGAAATCCACCCTATGACTTTACATTAGAAAAGGAAATGTAAGTATGCAAGATACTCTCTCTCACCAGGTTTAAAGATTCTCCCTGGTGAGTAGGAGCAGGGAATAAAGCCAAGGCTTGGGTACCTGTACAATACACTTTCTACAACCACCTATTCTCTCCTCGTATTCATATAATCACAGCCTGATGATTGTAGAAGGATTCATATAAATGCTATAGTCTTAATTCCTCATTAACCATACGAGAAAACAGAATTTTAAGTAAATCAGGAAATAGCTCAGAGAATACAGCGAACCATTATGAAGCTCAAAAAGGGGCTAGAAAGAAGGAGAGAATGGGAGAAAGACACAGGCAGAGAAATATAGCCACAAGTCTGTCCTCGCCTGTCCTGACTGGATAAATTCAGAAAGAGCTGGAACTTATCCACTGCTTCTAAGTGTTCCTAGAAAATTGTGATGTATAATGTATGGTATTAGCCCACCTGTTTCTTACAATTCCCATGCTATTTGCACCCTATTTTTTTCTGTCTTCTTCCAACTTCTCTATCTGTTTTTTTGCCAGTCTTCTAAAAAAGAAGTTTACTGCCACTATGTGTGTAAAAAAGTTAATGTGCATGCCATAGTTTCTGTCTTTAGGTTTACCAAAAATGTCGAGTATTAGAACAGTGTTGGGCTCCATTTAGATATATAGAGAGGGTCTTCTTCCAGATTCTGTGCCATGTTTTATCTCTTAGGGCTGAGCCAACTCTGCATGTGCCACACATTTCTGTGTGTGTGTGTGTGTGTGTGTGTGTGTGTGTGTGTGTGTGTGTGTTTGTAAACATTTTTTAACAGTCAATTTTTTTCATTTTTTTAAATTACAGTTTACATTTAATATTATTTTGTATTACTCTCAGATTCAAAATTTTCATATCTTTACTGAAGATTGTTTCCATTAGATTTTGCCTCTGAATTTTCTTTCTTTATTGGGAACCCAAACCCAACCTAAGGTATCTGGCAGGTGTCCAGGTTTCTTAAGAATTAAATCGCAATCTTCTTATTCTGTCATAGAACAAAGTTTTCCATGCATATGAAGAGATTTAAAACTTTCTTTGAGGTCAGGGTGAGAATGGGTTGGGAGCAGAGAGAGTCTATACAGATGAGGGAGAAAAAAAAGGATACTAGTCCAAAATGACTTGCTTTAAGAGTGCAGAAGGAGTAACATAGAGAAGAGATAAATCAGGAATGTTCAGGTAGACCTGCATGAACCTGGATGAATGTAAGCATGACATAATGCTACATCTCTCATAATGATTTTTAAAAATTATATTTTTTCTTAGTTTTTCACCAAAACTTTATGAGATAGTCATAAAAATGTAGCATTATTCCCTTATACAGATGGGGAATTTAGATCTATTTGCTAGTTATCTCATTTAAGCTCCCTTGGTAAATATACAGCAGATTCTGTATTAAACAATGCCAAACTTTTCTGAACATTGAACAGGGGCTGCCAGAAGTTAATATTCTCTATTGCAGGCAGTGTCTACCAGCAAATTGCAATGCTCACTACCTAAAGCATTAAGACTCAGGCAGAATGTTTGCTGATGACTTGTAAGATTTTTTTTTTTCTTAAAAGACGCTGGACGACATGTTAGCATATAAGTACAGGACCCTATTTTGGTCCCCATGAATGAAATGAGAAATTTATAGTGCTATTGAGTCTGCTGCATTTTCACAGTGGGTCAACAGAAGTTATTTGTTCCAGGATCCCAGCTGCTGGTACTATGTTCCAGGGCTCTCGGTTCAAGAGCTCTGGGCCCCACTATTTCATCTGTAATCCAGCCCTTTCTGAGTGAAGCACACAGGAATATAATGAAAACCAGAAAGGCTAGTTGGCTTCAGGGTTGTGTCAATATAACCTCAAATTCTAATTTGGAGAGACTGCATCAGAACATGTGAGTGAGGATTGCACAGTGTTCATAGCGAATTCGAGTCACTGAACAGAACAATTGTTCTCCCATGTGTGGAACAAATGGGTTTTTTGAAAGTGAAGCGGAAGTGTTAACCAAGATTTTGTGTGGGGAGTCACAATAAAATGATGAGTTTCCTGGGCTGATGAACACTTTCCTCAACCTATGAATATGTGTCTGGATTTGCCAAAGCAAAGGATGATCTTTGTTGAATTACAGTTGTCAATTTCCAATGTGTTTTAAGTAACTTTTTGGAAACAAAAAAGAACATTCTGTAAGTTTAAGGAGCATCCATATATCTCAGACCAGGGTCTTGGCCTAACTAGTCAGATTCCTGACTTACTGCACTAGTTTTAGATTGTGATTATGGTGAAGGAAATCGTAACTAAGATATATTTATGTTCCTTTTCACATCTTCTAAAGAATACATTTTCGCCCCCTGGGATGAGAACAATACCATATCACTATAGCACATCTTGGAAAAATGGAACTCTAAAACAAAAGAAAATCACCTCATAGAGTGTCTTATATTTTCTCCTAGAAAAAGCAGAGTTTGATTTTTAAAGTATTTTCTTTTAGTCTCTTGTCATTTCTCTCCATAGACAGTCACCTATTACATTCCATATGCATGAATCTGTTCTCTCTTTTAAAAATTTAATCTTTCATGAGTTAGTTTCTATGTTGATGAAAATCATCTCTAAAACATGACTTCACATTATTTTTTTAATATGAATGTAACAAAAATTAAAATGTCATGGCAACTTAACTGTTCATAAACTTCATTGAAAATGGTTTTGCATTGTCCACACAGCTCCTGTTCTGTTAGGAAGTGGGCAAAACCTCTCACTATCTAGGATGTGGGCATCAAGCTGAAGAAATGGTTAAAAACAAAACAGAGTATCTACAATTTCTTATTTTGTCCATGAAGCCCCAGACAGTCCAGACCCAAAATCATCTCCCGTGGTTTCTAAGCTGAAGAAGAAATAACAAGTTGCCAACCTACATCCAGTATTTGAGTTCTGGAGAGGAAACCCAGACAAAGCACGTGCGAGCTCTCAAGGGTCAGTTTATCATTGCATCAAACACGGTGACAAAACCCCTTACTTTACATAATGGAATTAGTTGGACTATTTCACTACACTGAGGCAGGCTTCATCATACTTGAAATAGCCTCAGTTTAATCAGAAATCAGGCTTTTAGCAAAGTGTTACCATAGTATTAACATCCTCATTATACCACAAATCCAAGGTCCTAGTGCTACTACAGTAAGAACGCCCTCAAGATACTTAGAGGGATAAGGGACCCCATATGTTGACCCAAGTGATTAGAATCATGCAAATACCTCAAGCCTGATTTATAGAGTGTCAGAGTGATAGAGAAGCCAAAATAATTATAACTTTCTAAGTTTTTCTTATACACTAATTTCCAAAGTGATGGAAGAAAACTGATTATAAGGAGAGGTTCCCTGATCACATTTTGTCTGGCACAGTTGTTATATTTCAAGACTTATAGACAAGCCCTATGTTGTTTCTTGTGTATACAAGAAATGTAAACTTTGTCTAAGTTTGCATATAGGCGTGGCTGGTGCCAGTGAGGTCCTATGCATTGTAGAGGAGTCCTTGTATAACTGCTTGAACAAGAACAAGGATGACCAAGAGCCCTTCATAGTGACTAGCTGAAGAGCTGTGCCGCTATTGCCCTGACATCATATGGGCAGGGAATGGGACACTTGCTAACTTCTCATCTGTATTATGAGGCTTATTTATAACTAACGTTTACCTGTTTTTGTGTGAATCTCTGATTATTCTCTAAGGTGAATTCCTAAGACTTTTGATCACGTAAGACTTGAGAATCAAATGAGATACATTAGCATACCACTTTCTCCTCTGACATAATGAAATAAATTAGAAAAATATGAAAAAGTTTAAATTGTTAAACTATACATTATTCCCAGGGTTAGCCTTGACTGTTATTATAGAACAAGAAAGAATTGTATCGAAAGAACCAAAAATGCTCAAACATTTTGGACTGCACCTGGACCTCTTGGAAAGTTCTTTGCTGCCCTTCCATATGTATTATTTATGGCACATTTCCTGAGCTGGTCAAAAAGATAACATCTTTGCAGCTTTAGCCTTTAGCTCAGTTTTATCTAGTGGACATTAGCTAAGTATTCCCTATATCTAGTAGCATGAGCAGGATGCCAAAAACCGGAAGATAGATGATGAGTGTTAGTGGCAACTTTCAGAAGTGTAACATCTAATGGAGAAAATATGCTTGTGAAATTACACATAGACTTGCATTTTTATTAAGATGATGAGATAACTGATAATGGGATATATTCATAGGTTCAGAGAAGGTGGCTTGTTCTGAGTTACAAAGATCAGGAGACCTTTCTTAAGAAAATGGGATTTAATTTGGACCCAGGGTCAGGTGGTATATACCTTTGTCACTATCTATCTTGTAAGAATCAGGAAAAGGGAAAGTTTTGGTAATAGATTGTAAAACTCTTGCTACACAGCGAATGGCTTTTGGAATATGCAGAGCAAATAATTTATTTTCCATTCTTTATTTCCATAAAACTCTATTTTCTAAATACAATCCTTCTCTTGAGAGCTTTTCTCATTATCTGTGTTTTGAAAATAGGCTACTGTATCATGTAGAACAAAAGTCATTACACTTTAAATTTAAAAAAATGAGAATTATTTTGTTTCAGAAAGACCTTATTAGTAAATGTGTAGTATATTAGTACTGTTTGTGCAGAACACTATATTTGCTCTGCATTTAAGGAGTTGATTTTGTAAGTGTATAAGAGCCAAGGTGTCTGAAAGATACACAGTTGAGCAAGAGAAAATTATACATGTGTGTCTATGTGTTTGTGGTTGGAGGCAGAAAGAAAGGTCTATGTCAGGGACAGAAGGAGTTATGCTGAACTGCCTTAAGTAAATCGTTGACATACAAGTACGAGAAGAAATTTAGCAATTACATGTGACCTACTTCTGTGTGCATTCACTGGCGCTTAGGATCATGGTCAATGGGCGTCCCTCTTGGAGCTTCTTGGACTGCTGCCCATGCGCTTAGCTTCCTCCTAATCACCTAATCATCCATGCATCCAGTGGGATTCATGTTAAGGCAGTCTCAATAAATTATTTTAAAAATTTACATCTGATTGCTGAAGGGATGCTCCCCAATTAAAGCAACATCCCAATTCTAGAAAAAGTGAAGGTAAGTTTAAAAAGGTAAGAGAGCCAGAAAAAGAATTAAAGTGAGAGAATCCCTAAATCAGCATCTATTTCATAGTAAATATTAATATTAAATAAAAAGGGGGATGGAAAACTATGTTTCAAAACCAGTCTCCAAAGCCAGTTTATATGCTTCGTAAGTTCCCAAAATAAAACCTAAAGAAGTTTCCTCTGTAGACAAAGCCTTGCGGTTTCAATAGTCTGGTCTTTGGAGACACAAAGATTGGATCCAATTTTTCATCTGTGATCACTGTCTGTTCTGTATGTACCGTATATTATTACTTGGATGCTAATTTCACCATTCTTAAAATCAGAATAGTATTGTCTACCTTAAAGGAACATTAAAAGGATGAGAAGAATAGTATGTAAAATGTCCTGGACAATATGCAAATCACACATATTAAATTAACAATCACAAACTTTCCTAAGCAATTTGTAATAAAAAATAAACTAAAGTTTTACTGGTATAAACTCGTTTAACCATAACAGCAAATATTGAAGCAGTTACTCCTATAACGGTTTCACAATTATAAAACTGAGGCATGGAGACATTAAATGTCTTCCCCAGGGAGATAGAGCCAAGAAGTAACTGAGCAGATTTCAAAAAGAGGCAGTTTGCCTACAGAGACTAAACTCCCATACACTCAGCTCTACTCAATAAACAGTGACTATCAGTTGTCTTATTACTACCACTGCTAGCCTTGCTCTTATACTGGGGTATTGTCACATCTGATCCTCTTCTTAATTACAAATTAAAAATACAACCCTTAATGTAGCATCTTCTTTTAGGTTTACCATCTTTTAATGACTTATAAGGGATCCCTTGGACTATGACTTATCACATACAATTATGGATGTTGTTCAAATTCTCCAGAGATTTAAGATCCAAGGGAAAAATATTTAAATGCCAACATATTAATTTTTCTATAACTCTAGGCAACAAAACAAATATGTGTGCAATTTATGTATGTAATAAAATCTGTGTAAACACATGCTGGTAACCTACTTTCCTCCCAGCTTGTTTTGTTTTTTAATCTGCACTATCTTTTTACATCAGAAAAAAAAAATCTATTTTTTTCTCTCCCTTAGTTTCCTATTGCCTGTCAGACCAAACTAACAACATAGTAGAATGTTGTTCCTGTCACATGATGTATGTGTCAGCATTGAACCTGATTGTCTCATTCTGGGCAGTATGTCTCAATGTAATATCCATTCCTTTATCTGGGAAGAGTTTTGGAAAATGTCTTTTGTCTCTTTGTAGCTTTTTTTTTTTTTAGAGCTTAGAAGAAACAACATAAGAAAATTTACTGTCAAAATTTCTAGAAAGTCAAGGCACAGTTTACTTCCCTTTCTTTGTCCTCCAGATTTTGTTATATATTACAATGTCCTTATTTCTGTGAAGAAGAGTGCCGCATTATTTCCATTATGCTATCATTGCTGCCGCTAATATTTCACCCCTCTGCAAGGATATGCATACTAGAAGCTTATCTGGGCTTATCCTGCACAGATTCATGCATTCATCCAAACTATTAAATAGCCTTTAAAAACTTGTAGTAGTTCTATATGCTCTGACATGAAAAGATGCTCCAGATATATTAAGTGAAAAAAGTTGAAAAACAATACGTTTACCAGGATCTAATTTTTTTATGTAAAATGACTCCATATGTATGTGTGTTTGTAGAAAAATCCTGGAAGGACATATTCCAAAATGTTAACACTAGTTACCTTTGAGATACATACTAGCTTGGTTTTGAGGACAGGTAAGGACACAATAAGGCATTCTTTGTTATTTATACACTTTTGTATTGTAGAGTTTTAAAATATATTTCAGTTTTTTATTTTATAATATTACTATTATAATTAAAAATAAATAATTCATACCCTACAGGTTATCAGATTCATGTGTACACAAAGTCTAATGGGAAATTTCTGAACTTATTGATATCATAATCTCACAGATAGAATAAGAAAAGTGAAAACCATAATTATAATACAAAGAGGAACATAATGAGTTCTATAAGAAATGTTGACATATATTTGAGATTAGAAGACATTTACATTGCATTGTGAATATAAGGATATAAAATAAATATAAAATTGGTATCTGATTGGGGGTAAAAATGTTTAACAGGCAGAGTTGTTTAACTTGAAGGATATATCTTTTTTCTGTTGTTAGTACCTAGAACATGGTAGGCTCAGTTATGAGCAATAAGAAAGAAGGAAGAAAATTATGAATATAATGGAATAATCATCAGGGCATACAGGTTTAAAGTTGTGCAAGATATAGAGATGATCTCATTTCATGCCTTAATGCTCTTCAGAAGAAGAGTAGATTCCAGTGTGATACCGCATCATGGATGAGACCCAGGGCATTTCATCACAGTGCCACTCAAAAGTTTTAATTCCATTTACTTTTTTAACTATAAAATTAATGACCTACCTCAACCCTCATTTTAGCAATGAGAAAACATTTTAGGAAAAGTAAAAATTTTCTTCTGGTATAGATAACTCTTGGTACATTTAGTCCTAGAACCTGGAATTTCTGAGTTCTTAAAAGTCCTTAGTAGTTTTTTCTTTTCAATAAATAGGAGTACAAACAAAAGAGCTAGTTTGTTCAAAGGTATGGACTTAAAGTATATTTAAATATGAGGTGTATTATAAAACAGTGAACAGCTCAGACTGAATAGAGCATATGACTTATATTGGCGAGTCATGATAGAAAATTCAAGCTTTACCTTAAAGCTATGTAAGAAGATGAAAACAATGAAGAGTGCACCCATCAAGGCATCTCACAGGTATTAGAAGGGATGACCAAAATCAAGTAAAAGGGGTCAGATAGAACCTCCTACCAAAAACAACATTTAAAATATACAAAACATATGCCATGACAGTGTCCAGACATTGGACTTTAAGCAACAAAAGGTGGTGGCTATTGAGAGACACTGAGAGTGAGTTGAGAGAACCAAGAGTGAGCTTTATAGTCATCCCATCTTCCTGCCCACTGTGATTTTGCAGAGTCTGGTATGAAGAGGGGGAATTCATGCCAAGAGCTGGGTTGGAGGGAGGGGAAGAGGACCAGAGTTCTAAGGAACAGGATGTCAGGGAGATTGCTGCTGAGGGAGGCAAAGACACACAGAGAGAAAATGAGAGAAGAGTACTACAAGGATGTGCAGAGGCACCTCCTGAACATTTCAGCTGACCCGTGAGTGCGTGGGCAGAAACGACTGTGGCTGGGGGGTTCCATCCTAAGGAAGAGGCAGAATGATACCCAGCACTCATTGTAGGTTAGGAATAGTTCCGGTTTCCATGTACCAGAGTAAAAAACTCTTCATTCATGAAGCACTAGGTGGAGTACCCAGAAAGGACTTTTCTCCACGGGAGTAAAAGTATCCCCAAATCACACACTGCTCTATTACCAGCAGATATAAATTAAAAGCAAGATTCAAAAGGATTGTATGATTTCTAAGAGACTTCACTGCATCCCAGAATAAAAAACCTAGAGTTTATTTTAATTTCCTAAGTAGCTATCATTTCTTTTCCATTTTGATCATAAAGGTTATATTGTCAATTTGTGTATCATTTTATAATTTAAATATTTTATGAACAAAGTTAATTAGGAACCAAAAAAGTTAACATAAAAATAGTCATAAATCATGAAGATGTAGTTTCTCTGACTCCAATTTTATAATTCACCTACTATAAATATTTATATTATTTGCCTTTATTTCCAACATAATTAATTGAGAAAAGCTTGTTCTGATAAAAAATGCTCAGGCTGAAAGTTGTCTGAATTCTTCCTTTGGGTTTACTTGGAGGTGAAAGTGATGTGCTTTTGGCTGCTTGATAAATCTGTCCATTAAGTACAGAAATATACAAGAAGAACAAACTCCTTTTCCCCATGGAGAGTAGATTTCTTAATATATCCAAACACTGGAAAGCTGATGCCACCACTGATTCCACTTTAACAGCAAAATTTGTCGTGACAGGATTTCTAAAAGACTTTATATTCATCTTTAGGCCCGTGACTGCTACTTGTTTCATGAATTTTAAAATTAGGGTCAGAGGTAGTCCAAAGCATACTGTGAATTAAGGGGTAGAATTGTGTCTAACTGCTTATTATTTGTATGGGTTCATACAGTTTATTAAAAGGTTATCTTGACTTAATTGCCATGGTTATTAGCCAGCATGAATTGGTATAAAATTAAGAAATAATGGATTCTTCCTTGGCTGATTTGGTAGGATACGAAGAGTAGAGAAGAGGAATGGCAAGGGTGCACACAGTTGAGGAGAACATGCCGATTCAACAGAACAAGTGAGCATCAGTGCTCCGATCCGCTTCCATAGTGACATCGAAGAAACACACTCTGAGATGAATAGGAAAGATACAGAAGTTTATATTTTAAAATTTCACCATCTTTTTTTGTCGGTGGTTCATAAGCATTAGTCAAAACTTTAGGAATATTAAGTGTTAATATACGACCTAAGGTGACCAAAAACAGAGACATAGTCTTGACTTATGCTCCAAACGATCTGAAATATCTTTCCTGGAGCATAATCTCATGGGGGAAAAAAATCAAGATGTTGGATTAAACCTATCAGGTGTTTGCAGAATCATCAAGAGCTCAAGAGCTGGCTGCTCTGGCCCTCTCCCCCTGCACTGCTAGGCTTCCCAGAGCTGCAGGGGAAAAGCAGTCACCTCAAGAACCCATGTTGCTACCCCAGCAGAGACCCTGTAAGAGACAGAGGGTCGAGCTAAATCATCCAGAGCAGGCTTCTGTTGATAGAGCCAGCAAACGTCAAGTCATCTAGCCATGAGTTTCTTAAGGCAAAAGGCGATTTCTCTGCCTCCTTTCCAATGAAGTTTGGAGAAAATGTGTCTGTATTTTCAAATCTTGCAGACTTATGTTTGTGTATTGGATGTGAACATCTGATAGGGGAAATCAACAAAATTATCCTTGAAAATCAGAATCTCACAACTGATAAATGAAGATAGAATATCTTCTCCTTGAGCTATATGGTCCAAATATGTGAATGCTGAATGATTCTAGTTTTTTTTTTTAATACAGATATTAATAATGAAAGCTTAAACTCTCTCCCAGCTAATAATACAATATTCCTTTTGTTTACTAATAGACTTATATTCTTATAATCTGTTGATTTTGAAAACAATTTTTTTCAAGTCATCCAGAGGAAACTAATATTTATGGAGTAGCTAATAGGTACTAGTCAGAATCACAGGTGTTTACATTCATTATTTAAGGAAACCTTACAATAATGTTATTTCAGTTAAGGATACTGAAGCTTGCTAGAGTTAAGTATTTTTTCTAGTAAAAAAATATGTTTGGAAGTAGAGATGAGGAAGTGAGAGGCCATCATGGGTCACAACTCATGCCCAAACTCGGGAGACCTGACTTAATAGGTCAATTTTTCCTGCATTTTGATTACGTATTTTGAGTGTCAAGGCTGCCCTTTGTTATGAGAGAAACGTCTTCCTCATTAGAATGAGACTCGTGTACATAAACATTCCAAAGAACTTTCCAGATGGGCAGATAGTTTTGAAAACACTGGATTCATCACTTCCATATACTCCCTACCCCTTGCCAACTGAAGCCAGTCTCCAGTGGTGGAACACAGCTTACATCGGCATCTGCATAAGGTCTGTAAGGTCCAATTTAAAAGAACTGAGTAAAACATCTCTTGGGGCAAACCAGAAAGCTTTGTTTAAATGGTTCCTACTTCTGCTTTAAAGCTTCCTAATAACACAAGGAAACCCAACCGTAGCCAACAAGTGAGTTCTTAGGATTGCATTTTCTTTGGCAGGTAGACGGTTTTCCTTAGTGCTGGAATGGAGGGTAATGGAGAATAATGGTTAAGAATATGGGTTTTGAAACCAGGCAACTGAGAATTGTAACCCAGTACAATCGTTTGTGTGACAGTGAGCCCGTTACTTAATCACTCCAAGCATCAATCTGCTCCTTGAGACTCAGAGGGAGAAAATAACCTGCCTGCAGAGATGCTGTGAGAGCAGAACATTACACATTTGTGAGGCACTTAGCACAGCACCTAGTACTTAGCTATTGAGCGTTTCCTACTCATGAGGAGAGAGCTGAGGCTTCACACCTATCACCTCATAGGGAACGACTCCATAAGACAGGTGTGCTTTTGTTGCATTTTATACTTAAGGAAACCAAGGATTACAGAAAATGTATATAAAACACGATCATAGTCGCACCCTTAGGCCAGGATATGAATGAAGATTTCTGTCTACTGTTGACAACTGAGCCACTAAGCATGCTCCTATCCATTTTCCACCTGTGATCTTCATGACATGTTGAAGTATGTAGGTGTGTAATTCCCGATACAAGAAATTAGTAATACAGGCTCTGGGGAGTTAAATGACTTGCTTATGAGCACACGGTTGGTAAGTGTGCAGCTCCTATTAGGACCCAGGTCTACATATTACTATCTTGTCTTTACTAGTGATGTGTGTCTTCCCTTTACCTTCTGGGATCCTCCCTCTGAATGTACTCTGTACCTCAGGTTTCTTTCTATAGTGCACATCCCATCACATGTTTTCCCAGCATTAATCCCTCAATGACTGTATCACTTACAGAGTAAAGCCAGACATCTTTGTAGAACGTGTCCAGCTCTGCCTCATCTGAATCCTGCCCCCTTTCTAGCCTCATCTCTTGGTACACTGCCTGCCAACATCCTTAGTCACATCCTCTAGCCTAATATACTCTCTGTAACTCCCCACACTTGCCACGTTGTTCTGTGTCTCTCTGCATTCAGTCAAGCATGGAGTATACTTGTCCATATGTCCACCCTGTGACTTCCTAGTCATCTTTCAACATCGTTTCTGAAATTCTGATCCACAAGTAAACTGACCACTCCCATGGTGTAGTCATCAAAGTATGCCACTGGGCTTCCTGCTGGGAGCATAATTGATTGACAGTTCTAGCTTTTGCTAATAGACTATGTTTCCATTGGGCTGCTCCCATCAAGGACTGCTACTAGCAGAGGCCCATTGTTATGAAATACAGGACTCCTCTAACAGAAAACTGCAGCTCAAGGACATCCCATTGACCTAGCTCAACCTTTCTTAGAATGGTACTGTAGTTTCAGACTCTTTAGTCCAAACTGATGACCTTCAATTCTCCTTCACATCTGTCAGACTTCTATTGTACTCTGAAAGCTTTCCTTTCTCTCTCTTGATCACTCCACCTTTGTCATTTACAGCCATTTCCCCCAGTAAATTTCTTGACTGTCTAGTGCCATCTTGGTGTCTGCTTCTTGATGGAACTGAACTCATACAGCTATGTGGTGTCCTCTATTCTGTACATGCACCATCATAAATCAATATGGTGTTCATTGTTGTATTTGTCTCTTTCCTAATTATATTATGATGTCACTAAAATCAGAAAAAATATATTACTTATTTTATTTTTAGCACTTAGCATACTACTTGGTACTTAGTAGATATTTAGTGTGTATTTGCATAAATGAGCATGATCTTACCTAATATGAGTTTATTTAAGTCAAAATAAGTAAAACTATGTTTAATTCTTAGCTAACACTGACAATCAATCTGAAGCTACCTGGAAGTTAGCTTAAGGTCACTAAATGCTAGGCTTGTGTTTCAGAGTATCACCATTTAGCTTCTACATACCCAAAATATGTCCTTGAGTTCAAATGAGATTTTATGCTTATAAACTTAATTCAACTCAACTTGAAATCTTGAAATCTCGTGAATATCTCTCATCACTAAATGAAGCAGCCTTGATTAATCATTCTAAGCATTTCAAGATATTCTGTCAGTTAACCTATATTTAACATAAGCATGTGTAAAGTCTATATGAGAGTACTCATTAGTAGGAAAGCATATTCTTGGAGAGCTATAAAATCAGACAGTAATTCTTCGTAATATTTCAAGCAAGAATTAGGTTATAGAATGTTTCTATTTATTACTGGTAAGTTCATTTACAAACCTATTCTGATCTATACAGTAATTGAAGTTATTATATTTTCTCTTTTTTAAATTATGTCTTGCTTATTTTTTTTATTTTTGCTAAAAAGTAAAAATAAATACAGTCATACCTTGGTACTCATTGGCTTCAGAACTCATCAAACACATTTTGACAAGAAAAAAATGTTTCAGCAATCGGCTCTTGTATGAGTCACAATACCACCCTGCAAGAGAAAATGTTTTATCACTTGTCGCTTGCTCAGTCCTTGTTGGTTTCAGCACTTGTCGCAAGTTCCAGAACGAATTAATGATGAGCACCAAGGTATCACTGTACTTCATTTATAACAGAATTTTATCTTCACACAAATTACACTGCTTTGGCCACATAACTCTGAAACCCTATGTCATTGATTGACTTCAGACAATTATTCTTTGTTTCACTCAATTTTTAACACTTGCATTCTCTGTCATAATTTTTTTGTGTGTGACATCTTATATATGGTTTGCATTGTTCTTGCACCCTTGGTAATAAGTGACTATTAATGTGCACAAAAACAAGTATGCACTAAATGCTGTTATTCCTGTCTTCCAAATGAGATGCTAAAAATCAAAGAGTTAAAACAACATGCAAACCATTGCACAGCTAGTAATCAGATCATCAGTGACTGGAATCCAGATCTACCTGATTTGTGGACTATCTAATCTTAGTTTACTTGTCTATTATTTGAACATTAATCAATGAAAAATTTTAATATGAAATTAAAAGAAACTAAGAACTCTGCTATTTATTCTATAAGAACTATAGGGCCATTTGAGTTTTTAAGCAGAGGAAAATAATATAATTTGACATGTATTTAAAAAGCATGTGAAAAGCAGTGTGAACAATATAAATGATCATAGATAAAACTAGAGTAGGGAAATGAGGAAGCTAGTTATTGACAAAAATCTAAGCAGGAAGTGACTAGAGTCTGATCTAAGAAAGTAGGTAAGTGTATGAATCGAGGGAAGGATTGGAGGAACACTTTTAAACTCAGTGGCTCAGTAATGTATGAACAGTGGGGCTTCGATCAAATTGCTTAGCTATCATGAATCTGTTTACTCCTCTGCAAGTAGAGATAAAATTATTTTCTAAGAATTACTGTAAGCTTCCAATAATAGTGTATTTTATACCTGCATACCTAACATTTTGTGTGCTTCACTTTATTTTGCTTCACAGATATTTTGCTTTTTATAACTTGAAGGTAGGACTAACCGCCAACAAAAATATTACAACTGGCTGAAGGCTCAGATAATGGTTATCATTTCTTAGCAATATAGTCTTTAAAAAATAAATATGGCCTCTTCTGGGCACTTCTAAGCCCAGCACAAGTAGCAGTCATATGAAGATGACTTTGGAGCTTACTCTTTGTGCCCCAAACATAACACAGGTGGTGGCTGATCTTAGATATGCCAACAGCAATCGGGGCTCAAACTATAAGAGGAAACTGTATATAGTCCACACAAAAGGTGCACCTTGAGTACCCAGTTTGGGTGATAGGGGAGGCTGTGCCACTGGACCCTACAGGGCACCTACTACATCAGGTCAATCTGTCAGGCCTGGAAGACACTGCAGCTCTACCTAACACATAGAAACAAACACAGGGAGGCTGTCAAAATGAGGAGAAAAATAAACACACCACAAATGAAAGAACAAAACAAAACTCCAGAAAAAGAGCTAAACAAAATGAGAGACAAGCCACCTAACAGATGCAGAGTTCAAAACACTGGTTATAAGGATGTTCAAGGAACTTGGTGAGGACCTCAACAGCATAAAAAACATCCAGTCAGAAACAAAGGATACACTAATTGAAATAAAGAACACTTTACAGGGAACCAACAGTAAAGTGGATAAAGCTGAGAATAAAATACTTTTTATTTAAGCTATGTACATTTTTTTTAGACACAATGCTATTGTACAGTGAATAGACTATAGGATAATGTAAACTTTATATGCCCCAGAAAACCAAAAAATTCAGGTGCCCGCTTTATTGCCATTCACTTTATTGTGGTGGTCTGGAACCCAACATGCAATATCTCTGAGATATGCCTGTATAGTTCTCACAACAACTCCACTAGGTAATCATGATTACTGTTTTGCAGATGAGGAAACTGAGGTGAAGTGAGGTCAAGTAAAAAGTGATGGAGCTGTGGTAACATTAGTAGCATGTATTATATATCTGATACATAGTCTTTGCTTTATAAATGACTATAATTTGCCACCTGGATAACGTCCTTGAGAAGCAGAACCAAATATGACTCATATTTATGACAGGGTAATCTAGCATGTGCTGTGAGTTCACCTTTGTTTGGATATTCATGAACATAGAACAGGTAGCGTATTTCGTGCTAGGGATATGGTAGTGAATTAAAGAAACCCCTGCCTCCATTACATTTTCCTTCTGCTGGAATAGATGTTCTGATGCCTAGGTGATTGAGTGAAGGGAGAGGAGTTGGAAAACTATGTCTAAACCCTTCTCTGCAACATATTATTTTTTTCTGAAAACATTTACTCAGAAAGCTGTCACAGGAACAAGGTTATACAGCCTTTTTTTACTTACTTCAGTGAAGACAAGGATAACAAATTTGTTTCAGATCCTTCCTTGAGCCCGTTCCTTTTTCACAAAGTTAGCTTTACACTCTTGACTCTTACAGCCCAAAGCTAGCTACGAACGAACTTCTGTTTTTCTGTTACATCCTCAGCTCTTACTATAATGCCTAAAACAGAGAGTGTTTAAATAATGTGTACTGAATGGGTGAAAGAGTAAATAAAATAATTTTTCATTTTTAGGCTATTTATTTCTTAGATACAGTAAGATGACTTTTGAGGGAAAACTAGAGTATTTAAGAGTTAATCACTAACTGGCATGTGTGCTAAGATTTATGAGTGTGCAGAGAAAATATAACCATTTTAAAATTGTTCTTAAAAGTCCTTTATAACAAGCAATAAGGACAAAATTTTTGGCTACATTTATGTGACCACCCAAATTACAATATCTCTTTGAATTTCAGAAATATCATTATGCCATGTATTATTAAATATTATATCACATTTTCAAAATTTATATCACAAGTGATTTTGTGAAAATATTAATTGTTCATTGTGAAGGTATCCGTCAATCATATACCATGTCCAATAAATCATGCAAAAATTGTCCTATTTTCTTACATCTCACCCTTGTACATGGACAATATGCAGCATATACATGATTACATAATATATGTTATTTTGTAATTTTCCTTTTTTACTTGACAGTATACCATAAGGAGCTTTATACAGCACAGTGGAATTACATGATTATATTTTTAATACTATGGTGATATTTGCTCTACTTGTCTGACCCTATACAACCATCCACTGACTCACCCTGGGTGGAGTTGAGGGATTTCATCAATTCTAGATCGTGTCTAAAACACTTGCATGATAGATCCATCACACTGTAGCATGTTATAGTTGGAGAAAAGTTGACATTTATACAATTAAACAACTCTCTCCATTTAAGGATAAAGACACAAAAAATGAGGGCTGTGGGAGGCAGAGTAGCCCGGTGAGAAAAATGGTGGCATGCCAGGTGGGAGTTCTGCAGCTGTGATATCAATCACATGACTGTAGACTATCACTGAACTCCTTTGAGCCTCAGTTTTCCCAAGTCTTCCTTACTTCAGTTGTAATTTTAGGAGCATCATGCTTATTTACCTAAGGTGCCTTACCTGACTCAAACTAACCAATGGCACCTCCAAGCCAATCTGTGCAATACAGAATCAAAATATGATACTATTAAGCACATTGTGTATGTTCAAGCTATGCTACTTACCGCTGTGGTCATGAATATAATGATGATGGTTTCTCCCACATTCCTGGTATGGAACAGACATATCCTAAAACTGTCTCTTGGTTTGGTGTCACTTAAAGTGAAGTATCTGTAGGATTCCCTTTCCCTTTTCCTGACACTTTTTTTCTATGACAGTTCAGAATCATTTAGTACACTGGTCCGAATGAAGAGAGGTAAGAGGGAGTTGGGGGGGGGGTGTGAGTGTGTGTGTGTGTGTGTGTGTGTGTGTTTGCGCGCGCGCGCGAGTGCCAGAATAGTTCTTTAGCAGAAAGAAAAAAATGGTCAGCACTGAAGCACATGGGCCCGTTCCTTCAACGTCTCCCTCTTCTGCCAAAACAAGACCGCTACCGATAGAACATTCTCAAGCCATTCTTTTTAAGTGACTGAAGCAGTGGCTCTTCTAACTAGATGATCTCTGTCATAACCAGATTATTGGTTCTTGGTAATCACAGAGTGAATTACTGCTATTATTCACCCACATTACAATGAATCAGTTCACAGAAGCAGTTAGAGAGAAGAGGGAATTACAGAGGAGGCTGAATACTCCTCAAGTAATTAGTTAACTGTAAGTAAACAGGTCCTGAAGAATGTTACCATAGGATCAATTGCTCTGTGTTTTTGTTTTTAACACATTATTAGAGTTCCAGCCACTCCCTGAACTTCCTCAGTTAGGTGTAAGAGTGATTGGCTCTTGGGTACTCTGCTGCGTTATCTCCAAATGATATATTCTGGGGAGTAAGATACAACATAATGACTATAATTAACAATACTGTATTGTATATTTGAAACTTGCTAAGGTAGTCTATTCTCAAAGCTCTCACCACAAGAAAACAATTGTAACAATGTGAGAGAATAGATGTTAATTAAACTTATTGTGGTAATCATATTGTATAGATATGTATATCAAATTATGTTGTACAAGTTCAACTTATGTAATAGTATATGTCAGTTATATTTCAATAAAACTGAAAAAAATAATTTTAAATACAATTTTTTTTTTTTTGTGACACAAAGCTGCCTACATTGGCATGTCATTTTCACCACTTACTAGCTATGAGTCATTATGTTAATTACTTAATCTCTCTATGTCTGTGTTTTCGCTTTTAGATGGTGATAATTATAGTTGTATCCACATAGGGTTGTTTGTTAACTAAATGAGCTAATATAGGTAATCACTAACATTAGTATCTGATGTATAGTAGGTGCTCAAAATGTTAGATTTTATAGTTGTCATTATTAAGTTTAGTAGGAGACTATGATATTTTCCTGGCTCTGTAAATTAGGCAAATATAAATAGCCTATATTTAGGTGCTACTAATAGTAAATATGGTAGAAAACTGCCTACTTTACAACTCAAAAAACCCTACTCAGTTTGGAGCTCACTATGAATTAGCTTTTATGAGCTAAGTCAGATCTCCGAAAATCACGGAAGCTCAATCTAGGTGTAAATTGTAAAGTAATACCCAGTTTGAGTCAGGATTGAGGTAAGGCTCAACTGTGTTGTGTGATATTCAAGTTGTTGTGCCTTATTTAGTACCTTTTGATACTCAAAAAATAGTTTGCTAATTGTTCCATTTCATTTACTTGCTACCTTGGAAAAGTTACTGAGATGTTATTATCTAGTTTTATAGATAAGGATCTGAGACTCAGAATAAAGTTAAATAATCAAACACGATGAAACGGGAACTGAAACCTAGGTTGTATCATTTCTCATGTTGGCTCCCACCATGTACCAGGCATAATTCAAGGTGCCGGAAGCCCAGCGGCACACAAAACCAATGCAAATTCCTGTCCTGTGGAGTTTACTTGCTTAACGGGAGAGGACGATTTAGAAAAACCTGTATGTGAAAGACATTATATGTTCGATGGAATAAGTGCTTAAAAAAGAACCAGGAGAGAACAGGGATAGTCAGTGCAAGTTGTAGGGCGTTTGCTTTTAAAGATGGCAAACAGGGAAGCCTTCACTGAGAATATGAATACATTTGCACCAAGCCTCAGTGGAGGTGTGTAAGAGGATCACCTGGACCAGCAGGAGAGCATTTCAAGGCGACAGAACTGCAGAAGCCAAGCCCAGGCTGCGAAGCATGCCCAGGATTTTAGAGCACCAGCCAGGAAGGCTTTGTTCTATGAACACAGTGAATATGGAAGGGATGTCAGAGAACTAGTGTGGGACCAGGTCATGTAGCATTGTATCAAACCTTTTAGTGACCATGGGTTTTATTAGAATGAGATGAAAGTTATTGGAAGGTTTTGAGCAGAGATATAATCTGATTTACCTTTTAATAGAATCATTCTGGCTTCTACTTGGAGAATAGACCAAAGGAAGGGATAGAATAAAGTGAGATTCCATTGCAATGAATTTAACAGAACTTATGGTAGCTTAGACCAGTATTTTAGAAGTAGAGAAGCAAAAAGTGACCCTGTTTTAGATACCTTTTGGATACATTTTGAAGTTAGCACCAATAAGATTTGTTAATGTATTTGATATGGGATATGGGAGAAAGAGCAGAGCCAAGATGACTCCAAGAATTTCTGAGATGAGAAAATTGTAGGATCAAGTTTCCCTTATATTAGAAGAAATCATAGGAGGAGAAAATTGGTGGTGGGAGGAAGCTCTGTTTAGGATATGCTAATTTTAAATTGCCTTTTAGCATTCTAAGTGGGTCTATAAACTCAGAGTAGCTTATGAATTTTGCACCTCATACAGAGGTCTGGGCTGAAATAAAAGTTTGACAATCCCAAGTGTATAGGTGGTATTTAAAGTCATAAACCTAGATTAGATCTCCAAGGGAGTTAGTCTAATAGAAAATAAAGATGTTCAAGGTATGAATCATGATGCATTGTATTATGACAAGGCTAGGAAAATGAGAAAGCTTCAGAGAAGACTACATGTAATCAATTGAGGGCAGAAAAGTAGAGAGAATGATTCTCCGGAAGCCAAATAGGAAATGTATTTTCACTGAAAAGAAATATCAGTATATTACTAAATGGATGATTACTTCAAGATAGAGCAAGAAGCAATTGTACATTAGATTTAAATGTCCATTATGTAGAAGACAGGGTACATGGTGATTTAAGGGGAAAAAAAAGAAAAAAAACTCTCAACTATAAAACATTGTCCCTCTCTTCAAAGCTCAAAGGCAGGGAGATAGCATTAAGAATACTGGTTATAAGTCTCATAATAAGTAGCAAGCAGTAGTCTGTGGGAATATAGATGAGGTAGAGATTAATGCTGATAGACAGCTTCAGGGCGGCAAAAGGTCCCATTTGAGCTGGGTATTAAAGAATGAATAAATGTGTTGGGTGGTAAATGGGAATGGACCTAAGAATAGTGATATTTCAGGCAGATAAGATGGCACGGGCAAGCATGTTCAGGAACAAGGAATATATTCACTTCACTAAAATAGAGTGTGCAAAGAAAGATGAACTTATAATAGCAGTTGATACACTTTTTTTCCCCTTATAAAAAAATCTTACTGTACAGTCCAATAGAAAATAAATTTGATAGAGAGATATTTATTCAGAACCAATATTATAATCGCTGCCGTTTTTAAAAAAGCCTTTTGTATTCTTGGAAAAGTCTCAAGCATGACATATTATAAAATGAATATATACTTGGATAAATATGTAGAAATATAAATTTTTCCCTCTCAGTTACTCTATTAGGTAGATTTTAATTACAAGTAATTTTGCTTGAGTTATTTTATAATTCCGTTAAGTGTAATGTGTTTAATTTCATCTCTTTCTTAGAAATGGTTCTCTGTCTTGCGGGGCTACAAGACCAGCCAGTGAAAGCGCGACAAATAAGCTGGGAATTCTGACCCACTGAATGTATGTGAGTACCACATTAATATCTTCTTTTTTAAAAAGGAGAAAGATAAATTGTCTCGTGTGCGACTCAAAGCGCCTTGGAGTAGACTGTGAATTAATATAGTGAATTGCTGGAAGCTTGTCTTAGGCGAGCCCCCTCTGGTGAGAGTGAAGTCGGTGCGGTTCTCTTTCTCCTGGAAGCGCACCCATCACATTTCTGCCTGGGACCACCGTGCCTCTCATAGCCACGCTGCTGCTAGTAAAACTCTGAAAGCCTTCTTTCTATCTGCATCGCTCTGTATTCCCACTTATTCCACTCCGTGACTCCTACTGAACTCATTATTTATCCTCCTGTACTCTTTCTCTTTCATTCTGGTCTAGCAGATGCACCTTCCTGTTGGTTGCCTCCCTGAATCCCAAGTCAGCCGCTTGCACTGGATTTCCTCTAGCCTCCTTGCTCCCCATCAGCTCTATCCCCTGCTCTGCTCACCTTGGCAATTGCCAAGTTCATGCGTTTTTGTGTAAGTATTTGATTGTTCCGTGTATCTGTCACTATCTTAAATGCTCCATGCAAGCAAAGACCATACTGATTCGCTGGCATATCAAAAATATTCAACATTTTCATGCTGTTGGACCCTGCCTATTCCTGGGTGGAATTTGACCACTTAAAATATCCCATCCTTCCATGGTTGTTCAAAATCTCTATTCTTCCTGAATTTAAATATTCGTCAGACGTTCTCAGTTTCAGAGGAAATCACTTTCTGCTTGGTAGAAAAGATGAGGCTATTTGATGCAAACACTGATTTTTCTCCTTTAGACCTCAAACTATCCCTAGCTATCTATAGTCTATTTCTTGTTTGCCAAAATGTTAGGTTTTAATCCCAACACTTTATATTTCTTAATCAACTTTATTAAATGATTTATTTCTGATTTACATTTCTCCATTTTCCTAGTTTGCTTCGCACAGGTAAAACCAAACATGCTTATGTTTACCTTATCCTGAAAAAATTCAACCAACTTAAATAAAAACAAAACAAGCCTTCTTTTCCCTCCGACTTTGCCTCTTTTTACCCATTTAACATTCTCTATATAACTGTCAATATACTTTGCCTATTTATGGGAAATTCCACAGGGAAGGGGCTTTTTTTTTTTACTTTGTTGTTCAGTATACATACATTATTTTCAGTACCTAGCACAAAATCTAAAACGGTATGTGCTCAATAGTTAAATGAGTTCATTTTTGTTACTATTGCACTTCCAACTCTTTACCTGATATTAAGATTTTGCTTTAAGCACTGCTTAAATTACGCCCACCAGGAAAACTAACCACGATAGTTCCTTCCTCTGTTATTCAACCCATAGTCACATTTCAAATTTGTCTCTTAGATTCCATATCATAATCAATCTTAATTACTCTTAATTTTATATATGCCTCATCACTTCATCAGTGTCTCAGCCCCTAGAGGTCAGGGCCATTAACTTGCTTATTTCCTCAGTCCCCATAACTTCTTATTTTGTCAACTTTTATTAATGTTTATCTGTCATACAGTGTTATATTAGTTTCAGTTGTACGACGCAGTGATTCAACCTCTATACCTTTTACAATGTGATCACATCAAAAAGTCTAGTAACCATCTGTCACTGTGCAAAGTTATTATGATATTATTGGCTACATTCTCTGTGACATAGATTACCTCCCCATGGTTTATTTATTTTATAGCTGGAAGTTTGTGCCTCTCATTTTCCTTCACCTTTTTCATACAACCCCTCACCCCCACTCCTCTGGCAACAGCTTGTTCTCTATATTTATGAGTCTAGTTTTGTTTTGTCTTGTTTAGTTTGGTTTTTTACATTATGTATATAGGTGAAATCATAAGGTATTTGTCTTTCTCCATGTGACTGACTTAACTTTGCGTAATATCTTCTAGGTCCATCCATGTTGTTGCAAAGGGCAAGAATTCATTCTATTTTATTGTTGGGAAATATTCCAGTGTGTGCCCATGTGTGTGCATGTGACATCCTCTTTGTCCATCTATATAAATGGGCACCTTGGTTGTTTCCATATCTTGGCTATTGTAAATAATGCTTCAGTGAACACAGGAATGCAAATATTCTTTTCAAGTTATATTAGTGTTTTGTTTTCTTTGGATAAATATCCAAAAGTGAAATTACTGAGTCATATGGTAGTTCTATTTTTAACTTTTCCAGTAATTTCCATACTATTTTACATAGTGGTTGCACCAACTTATAATCACACCAACAGTGTAGGAAGGCTTTAATTTGTTCACTTTTTGATAATAGACATTCTGACAAGTAAGAGGTGGTATCTTATTGCAGTTTTGATTTGCATTTCCCTGATGATTAATGATGTTGAGCATCTTTTCACGTGTCTGTTGGTCATCTCTATGTCTTCTTTGGGAAAATGTTTATTCAGGTCCTATATTTTTAAATCAGATTTTTTTGATGTTGAAGTGTAAGCTTCTTATATATTTTTGATATCAAATGTCAGATATATCATTTGAGAATTCTCCTCTCATTTAGTAGGTTGTCTCTGTGTTGTGTTGAATATTTCCTGTGCTACATAGATGCTTTTTAGTTTAATGCAGCATCATTTGTTCATTTTTGCATTTGTTGACCTTGCTGGAGGAGTCATAGCCACGGAGATATTGCTAAGACTAATGTCTAATTGTATACTGACTTATTTTCTTCCAGGATTTTTGTTTGTTTGTTTCAGGCCTTACAGTTAAGTCTTTAATACATTTTTTTCAGTCTTTTTGCATATGATATAAGAAACTTGTCTAATTTCTTTTTCTTTTTCTTTTGCATTTATCTGTCCAGTTTTTCCAATACACTTATTTAAGAGACTGCCATTTCCCCACATCATATTATTGCCTCTGTTGTTCTAGATTAATTGACCATTATAAGTGAGGTTTATTTCTCTTTTTATTCTGTTCCATTGATTTGTGTGTGTTTTTGTGCCAGTACTGTACTCTTTTGATTATTATGGCCCACAACTCTTAGCAAAGACTCACTGACTTGAATTAATACCTTTAAGTACTGAAGTTCCTCTAAGTTTGCTTTGACCACATTAGTGAAACCATTAATAAAAAAGTTTGTCTCTGAAATAAAAATGTAAAAATGATAGGGTAGCATTTTATAAAACATTTCAAAATATTAAAGTAATTATTTAAAATACCCTATGCTGAATGAAGTATGACATACATGCTTTGTATTTATGAGTCTTTAATTTAAATAATTAAGAATATCTGTCCATATGTATCTTATATACACATACACACATTAAAGAAAATGTTTGTAACTAGTTAGGGAAAGAATAGCCATTGATTACACTACTTCTAAGAAAATAAAATCCTCTTTGAGGTTTTTTAAATGTACTTAGTAAATACTCAAATGAAATATACTGAAAATCTCTAAGAAGCTGTTTCAGGAAACTGAACAGACACTTAAGGAATTACTCCTCACTCACTTTTCCTCTGTCTTAATTTGTGCCTCTCCAAAATAGGTTCTCAGCTTTAACCTTCTTCCTCTAATTCATATGTAACAGCAGCCTGATTTGAATATATGTTCTTCAAATATGATAGTCTAAGCCTCTTTGGGGGCTGTATTTCCAGGATTACCCATGCTACACCCATGGACTGAAGTTTCCCAACCATGCACCTTGCTCAGGCCTTTGGGATAGCTTATATTGAGTGAAAAGGGATCAGGCCAATCCAGAGTGATGTCTGATAGCTTTGGGGCCAAATGATTAGTGTCTAATAAACTTTTGCTGTCAGTTGTTACTTCATATAAAGAAAAAATTATTTATTTAGAAAAACTATAGTAGACTTAATTTGTTGTACTCACAATGGAATGTCTTGAATGTGACCCATGTGCAGACCTACAATTTGAATTATATTGCTTGTATGATGCTCACTCATATGATTGTTGTTTATCAGGGACCTCTACAAACTTTAAACATTGTAATTCCCAAAACCATCACATTTTAAAAATCTAGAATCAGTAACAATTCATTTATGTCCATTAATTTGGGACCTCTCTCAGTTTTTAATGCAGTGAGTTGAATGACTGTATGGTTCAGACCTCTTCTGTAATTAAATTGGCACAGCATTCAACCAATTTTTGCAACCCTATGTTTATATGGTATATCAAAGGTACTAACTAGAGGGATCCAAAATTCTGTTACATTCATTTTCTGGGCTTCACTTGGCTATTCAGTTGGATATCCTTCATTTATTCCTTCTATGTCACCTTCTGTCCTGGAGGCTGACCTGATAATGCTAGGCCAGTGGGCAGCAGTGCTTTCTTTGGCCAATGAGATCCCCAGCAAGAGATAACAAGAAAGAAAAAATAAGATCATGATATTCCTTCTCTAGGATTCCTCTCTGCAAGTTCATCTCAGGCTGGCTGGACCCCTCAGCAAAATGGATGTTTTTGTCAAAGTTACATTTTTGTATGAAACATGAAGACACTATCTATATAAATAACGTCCCCCAACCCTTCTCCTTTCTGACCTATAAATAGTGACTCACTTTTTTTTACTAGCTCGTAGTCCTGCTCCCGGTTACTTCTACACCCGGTACCTCATTGTAAATAGCCCCTTTTAAAATACACATTCCCCAGATTATCTTAATCTGAGTGTGCCAACTATTTCCTATCTGAACTCTGGGAGAATGTCTTTCTCTGAGACTCCTTAATTAGCCTCATACGGACTACAGGTTTGCAAAATGATCACTGATAGTGGAGAGTAACAAATTCACTTTAAGTCTTTAGATAACAGGCATGACCTACTCAATACAGAAAGAGGCCTTAGGAAAATAAGATAAAATATTGTACTTGAAATGTTTCTTGTTTCTTTTTATACATTTAGATTGACCCCCTAAAGCATATTCTGGAATTAAATTATTTAAAGGTGGAATCATTTCCTGTGTACTTCTTTTTCTATTAAGAAACAGCATTGAAATCTGATTTGTATACTGAATCTGTCAGTATATACTAAAACAGTATTAGATCTCTCAGGATATACAAAACAAACTTTCATCCATTTAATTATTTTAGAAGGTGTTAAAAGTTAATTGACTGGTGTGGCAGTAGTTAAACTATTTTAGACCTTGATAAAGAGGTTGATTGGTATAAGTAGCCATATTTACCAAAAAAAAAAAAAAAAGGCTGACCATACTGGGATTGTTGGCATTCAACAACAAGTCAAAGAAATTTTTAAAAAATTCTTCTTCTTATAAATGTATTTTTAAAGAAGAGAGTCTTTAAAAGAAACATAATTAGGCATTTTCCATCAAAGAAGACCTCAAATGACAAATATGATCTTAATCAGTTATATTAATTAGTCTTGCAACGTATTTTTAAATGTCTAAAGGGAGATACAGTTCTTAATATTAAGCCTAATGCTGCATATAAGTCCACCAAAATTTTTGCACAGCATTTAAGTTTTTAAAATTAATTTGCTTCTATGAAATTATAGAAGAAATTATAGACCTATTTGAAAGCTTGAGGTATTGAGGAATAAAGTTTTAATTTTAACCTAGAACTATTATGATTTTAGTTTATTTATCTCTATTTTCTTATATAGTTTTCATCTTAGTACACTATATGTGCATCCACAGGCCAAGGATTTTTCCAAATTGTTACACAGTTTTATAAAAATTAATTTTAGATATTTTCAGAAAAAATATTTGCCACAAAGTAAATGCTTAATAAATGTTAGCTATTGCTTATTGAATTCATCATTTAATGATGTTTTAAAGAGAGACTGCTCCCAATACAATGACGTTTTTGATATGCACCTACTTCTGTACCATGAAATAGCCAATTTCATCAATTCTAAGTGTACATTTTTTTCACAAATTTTTAGCTCTAAAACTAAAGCTCATCGTATAATGGTGCAAAATAGCTTGTTAGCATGTTTTTCTTCTATGTGATACATAAAACAGCAAGGGATATATGATATGGAGTGCATTACATCTTAATATTTTTTATTTATGAGACTAGATTATCAGGCATTGGAGTGTGTGTGTATGTGTGTGTGTGTGTGTTTGTGTGTGAATGGGATTCTGAAGAACTATTATACCTCATCACTTAGCATACCATCTAGAAGTCCTTTCTATTTTAAACATTTAAAGTTGCTACAAAATCCATAAAATTTAGATAGTGAAACAAAAGAAAGTCATTAGTACTTGAATTATAGGTCTTAAAAGAAATATTTTTATTTTTTCTTTTACTTTTAAATGTTTATGGTCATGTATGTTTGGGTCTACTTACAAAAAAAATTTTACCTTGATTTCTTAGAAAAATATATTAAAAATGAGTGAAAAGTTCTGCCTGCCCTGAGATATTTTCTCTTTAAAATTAATACATAGTTATCTAAAAAAAAAATACCTCTCCTCCCAGTGATTAGACAAAAATCAAGTTCTGCATGGAATACTTAAGTGACCTATAGCATATCAAAAGAATGCCTCTGAGTACTTCCCATTTAAAGGCAAAAAAAAAAAAAAAGAAATTCAGTTACAATAACAGACATCACATGATAATCTATATGCTCTTTGCTATTATCTGCTTTTGACTGTCTGAAAATGCTTTAATGACATGTTAGGAAAATCATCTATTCAACAAGGAATTCCAAAGGGAAAAGGGCTGGAATTCTTTCATTTTGAATTCATCATGCACAGAATTGACATATATATTTAGCTTTCTTGCTACTCTTAGAAGAGCCTAACAATTCATTGTGTATTCAAGATGTTTTTCTTGGCAACTTAAAAAATCGTCTGTGATTATTTTTGGTAATAGCAGTGTAATTAGCCATCAACACATATAGATCTTCTTACTGTTAATACAGACTAGATGCATAATGATACCCTTTAGTGGTCAGTGCCTGCCATATTACTGTCAAAAGCTATGTTTTATTTAACTTTGCTTATTAGATTTATTATCTGAAATAGCAATGCATGCTCATTTTTGAAGTATCTACGAGAATACATAAATACCCTTAAGGATCTAAACACTGGTACTTTGCCAAATATAATGTTTATGATCACAGAAGCATGTTCATTTGGGTATTTTCTCTGTGCATATAATCTCGATTTTTATTCTACTATTTATTACACTTTTTCTTAAGTATGTGTGTAAAATTTTTAAGGGTTAGTTTGGTATTTTTTGTAGACTATCTTGATTTATTTAACTAATATGCTAAGAATACAAGTATATTGTACCCAATTTATATTGTTAGAAACAGTGCCAGGATAAATATGCTCATAACTATTTTGTAAATGTCTTCACTATTTTCATAGAATCAATTCACCCAAACAAAATATGGAGTAATAGACACACATAATTTGAGTGTTTTACATCCCTGTTAAATCCAGATAATTTTTTTTCAGTAATGTAGGAGACTGATTCCGTTTTTATTTTTTAATATTTACTAATCTGATGGATGCTTTCTTAGTCTATTTGGGCTGCTGTAATGAAAGATCACAGACTGGGTAGCTTAGACAACAAGCATCTATTTCCCACAGTTTGCGAGGCTGGGGACTCCAAGATCAAGTCACCAGAAGGTTGGGTGTCTGGTGAGCACCTGCTTTCTGCTCCATAAACAGCATCTTCTTGCTGTGCTCGCACATGGAGGATGATGTGGGGATTCTCTCTGCTTCTCTTTTATGAGGACACCGATGTCATTTGTGAGGGCTCCGACCTCATGGCATAAGCCACTCCTGAAGTCTCCAGTTCCAAACACCATTACATCGGGATTAGGTGTCAACATCCAAATTTCAAGGTGACAGAACATTCAGTCTATAGCAGATGACAATGCTCTTCTGAGATTACTTTGATTTTCTTCTTTTCTTCTCTTTAACATCAATATTTTCATATGTTTACTGTTTATTTGTATTTTTCCTTTTGTTAATTGTCCATTTATGTTCTTATCTGGGTCATGTTTATTGGGGACAAACAAAGAGGGGAGAACAGAATGTACAATGTAGGGGTTATAGGGAAGAAAAAAAGGAGACACTTTCCCCAGAAAGCATGACTGCATGCTGGAAGTAATCTCTCCCCCTGGAGATTTGTGATGAATTTGGCATTTGTACTGAATACTAAAGCAAACAGGCAATTTAACGAAACTCCTGTCTGACTGGTTCTTGGCATTTATGTTGATTAAAGAAAAAAATGACTTAGATTTTGACTTCTGTTTTTTTAACAACCTGTTAGCAGGTGGTATCCGCACTGTTAACAGTAAAGATTAGAATCTCTCTACATTAAAATAAACTCTCAAATAAATAAAAAACATTTATTGACTATCTACAGTGTTTAAGTGCTGAACTAAGAATTTGCTAATGATATATTCTTTTTTTGTCAATAGACATGTAATTTTTGTTTCAGAATACATTTTATACATCTTTATTTTCATAGTGCCTAGAATAATGCTGGCATATAGTAGATGTTTAATAAATGTCTAATTGTCTCCAGTTTATAGATGATTAAAACTAGTGATCACAGAAATTGAGTACTTTTTACTCTGGTCACCCAGATTGAAATAAATAGTCTCAGGGTTTAATACCTGTTTGTCTAAACCTAAAATCTATGCTTTTAATATTTCCTAAGACATCTCTTTCTAAGATAACGTTTCTTTTGTTACATATTCTATCTGGCAAAAATGGGCTAGATTATGCTATAGAACAAATAACAGCCATCTCTGTGGCAAGGGTTCCTACTCATGCATATGTGTATCAATTGCTGGTAAGCCAGGGATTCCTCTTTACTGTCTTATCTCCATATTTCAGGATGAAGTAGCAGATACTTCCTTAACCATTAATGGTTACCAAGGCTTAGGAACAAAGAGAGTTTGCTAAATCTTGTCTTGGCTTGGCAAAGCTCCAGCTAGGAGTGAAATGTGATACATCTACTCATAATTCACTGGTCAAAACAGACCACCTAATTACTTGAGTGTCATGAAACTCCATGGGGGCTTGAGGGTAGGAAAGTGAAATTGTGTGGGTCCACAATGCGTACAAAAATACTCATAACTGAAAGAGGATGGCAAGGAGAAGCAGAGTCAGAGAGAAGGTATGAAGATGGTGCACAGGAGCAAATAAAAAAAAAGCTAAATATTAAATATCTTTTTGTGTCAACTTGACTGGGCCACAATATCTATTTGGTAAAAATTATTCTGGATGTTTCTGTGCAGATAATTTTGAATGAGATTAATAGTTAAATCAGTGGGCTTTGAGTAAAGCAGATCACCCTCTGGAATGCGGGTGGCTGTCATCCACAACCAGTTGAAGGCCTTACAAAGTGTGGCCTCACTGGGCCAGAAGGAATTGTGCCTACAGTTTGTCTTTGGGTCAACTGCTCCTCTTCTTGAATATTTAGCCTGCTCCTCCAAATAGATATTGATGAATAGATAATTTGATTGACAGACAGAAAGAGAGACGGACAGATAGCAAAGCACACTCTTCATTTAAAAGAGATCTTTTATAAATAAGTAAAAGGTGATGTCCACAGGCATTAGTCTGACTTCAAATGGGCAGTGCAATCCTCAGGCAGACAGGGTAACAAGGGTTATAAAGAGAAGGATAAAATGTATGTGGTCCAAGAGGACCACAAATACACACCCACACACAAACACACACTATGTTGTTGTCTCTGCTTCTCTGGAAAACCCTGAGTAATACAGACTCTCATTTATATGCAGAGCACACTTCCTCCCTAGAAGAAAAAAACCCAGAAAGGGCATCCAGTTGCTGCAACCAGCTCAGCGTCTGAGACCCTAAAACAGTCCCCATAGTCTTTTCATCAGTCTGTTTATTGCACTTCTTGGCCTAGAGACCTACAAATCAAACAGCAAATTATGTCTCCCTCTCACAGTTTATAGGTAGTGATTAAACATTGACCAAAATTAACACTTCTTGAGGACTGGCTTTGTTCTTGATTGGGTATAATTCTGCTCTATGGAGTGGTTTCTATGTTCAGAGCAACAAAAGGACAGGGGGAACATGCAGGACATCCCAAGGTGACTCGCTCTCCAGATGTCTGGTTCATGGTCTGACATCCTCTGCTTTTAGGCTTCTTTTGGTTGTGAAGTCAGGTTGATTTTGCACAATTTCTCGTAAGCATGTTTTCCTTAATTTGGGTAAGCACATATTGATTTCCTCCATCCCAATAGGCACATATTCATTCAGTTTATCCTTCTGGGAGATTCTCTTTCCATCCTCTTCCTTGGTCACATCTCAAATGCACCTTGGAGAATATGCTCTCCTAGGAGGAATGAGCAGCTGTTGCAACACATTTTCTGCCCAAGGGTCTTTCTTAAATTTCAAGCATTCAAGGGTCTTTTGCTCGAAAACTTATCTGTGAGACTGGTAGAATGTATGTTAGACACAACAGTGGTACTTTTTAAGGTAGGTTTCTTTGCTTTTGATACATTTCTTTGGTTTCTATTGTGAATGTATGTCTCACAGTAATGTGTAGTCTGTCCTGTAGGTCAGCCTTGGGCTCCCCTTGGGTTGCCTCACCTGGGCCTTAAGAACTGAAAGCGCTGGGCTGTCTATATGACCACCAGCCTTGCAGGTGATGCTGGCAGCAAGGATTAATAGTGAGCCAACACAGGTGGTTATAACTCAGACTCATTAATGCAGATTCAATCCAAACCATACTAACCTAATAACAATAATAATCACTCAGAAACAATCAGCAATAATATCACACAAGAGAATTAGGGGAAAACGGACCCGAATCCCAAGAGTCCAGATCAAGTCCAGGTCTGGGAAGCAAGAGAGGGTGGTCAACATCTTGCAAGGCAGAGTCGGAGGGACAGAAGGTCAGGCGGAACATGCAGGACATCCCATGTGACTCACTCTCCAGATGCTTGGTCCATGGTTTGAAGTCCTCTGCTTTTATACTTCATTTGGTTGTGAAGTCAGATTGATTTTGCACAATTTCTCGTAAACATGTGTTCCTTAATTCGAGTAAGCATATATTGGTTTCCTCTGTCCAGATAGGCATATATTGTATGCTTCAGCTCTGATAGGCACATGTTTACATCAGTTTTGATAGGAATATAGCGTTTTACGTCAGCTCTTATAGACATATGTTGTTTTACGTCTACATCAGTCTCTGAGATAAGCACATGTTATCTGTCATGCTGTACTGAGCATGCTCTTAACATGACTTCAGGAAACCACAGTTTCCTATTTCAGTTAATTCTTTCTCTGTCTAGGCTGAATAATGGGCACTTAGGGCCTATTATGTTTCAGTGGGATAGCTACACCCTCTGTCTCTTATTTCATGGCCAATGAGTCTAACTGAAATGATTGACCATTCAGTTAGACTCTTACTCTGAGACACCTTAATCCATCAGGGCTTTTAACAGTGGGTGTGATGGTCATACATTGGATTGAATCTTTACTATAGCCTTGGTTTTTAATGAACTTTGTCCCTAAAGTTCTTGTTTTATTATTTTGTGTGGCAAGGCCCTGAATTCATAGACTCTATTTATTCTCTTTAATTACTAATAATAATCTCACTAATTATTTTCTGAGCTCATTTTATTTTTTCCCCAGGGCTTTGCTAAACATAGACAATACAGAGAATTCACACCCTACATTCTAATTTTCTCTAAAGATACAAATTTATTAGTTCTGTGGAATGATTGCCAACTTGTAAGGGGTGAAATCTTCACCAAATGCTTTGCTCTTAAGACAGGTTACCATCTTCTTTGTCTCCTATCATAATTTCCTGACTATTTGTGTCCATTAAGTCAAAATCACTCATTTTAAGTTATGATATGACAGCATTCTTCTTTAGGTGTCAATTTCTTTATTTTATCAAAATAAACTAGAAAAAATCAATTACAACATATCAGTGCCTTAAAATTACAAAGAGATATTTTTTACCTGCACTACACATCCAGTGTAGATCAGCTGTATACTATCTCATTCTTTATTAGGACTGCAGGCTGACAGAGATTTCATCTTTATGCATCATGGTTGCTAATAGAGATAGAGATAACCTGTAACATGGAAATTACACACTGACTATTCCATCCTTCACCCAAAAAGTGACATGTAACTTCTCATCACATGTTATTGGACAAAGTATATATATTTATGTGTCCCTGGCTGGTTTGGCTCAGTGGATTGAGCGTCGGCCTGCGAGCTAAGTGTCGCTGGTCCGATCTTCCAGTCAGGGCACATCAGAGAAGGAAAACTCTGACTCCAAAAAACCTCCACTGCCTTGCGGCATACCTCTTCAGGGGAAAGGCTAAGGGAGTAAACCCCGACAGAAAATCCGGAGCCGGAGTCCCTAAGGCGGTTTGACGTTGTAGTCAACACCGGCAACTCCTGCGGCGCACCTGAAGCCAAGCTGTATTGACTCCGTCTTTCCCTTGGACCCTTCAGCTGCGAAGAGAGGGGGGGTCTGCTGCATGGGCAACAGCAGACCCTCCATATCACCCTGCCCAGGCTCTGTAGCTTCAGCTTCACTGGAGAGGACACTCCAGCGTCATCGCAAGATGTCGATTCAACACGGGAGGAGACAGATACCGTGTCACTCCCGAGTCGGACTGCACAGCCATTCTCGGCGGTGCAGATAGACTCTTAAGAAGCTACACCATCGTCTCTCGAGACGGACGGCTGCCAACGATATATTTATGTGTGTACACACACATGTACACACATACATATCCACATTTAACTTCAGATATATAGGAAAGTGTAATCCTACTGAATGCCTGAGAGAAAATCAGGAATATTGGGTGTAGAATACTAATGGTTCCTACATTCCTTTTACTCACTAATACTTTATTTTTGAGAAGAATGGCAGACTCTAATCCTCAAGAAGGCAACACCATTAATCTTTTCTTGATTGCTATATCTTTGGTTCAAGGCATACAAATATGTAGGTACTTAATAAATATTCACTTAATGACATGGATGTAACAAGGTAACAACCATTTCAGGGTTGTAGAATTCACTTTACACATACCATCAAACACAGTCTCTGAGATATCAGTGCCTTTCTTTGCATTGCATTGCAAAATTTATACAGCTTTTCCTCTTGTATATTTCCTTTCTCTATGCCATGAAAGTTTTGAGTTATAGCCAACTTCTCCGAGAAGAGTATAAAATTATTGACAAACTGGATGTGTTTTAAATAAACACAGAATGAAAACAAGATGGAGGGGGCGGTGTATGGCACTGGGGTGTGCTTTTGATGATGAATCACATCCTTTACCAGAAATTCATTTAAAATGATCTTGTCAAGAGAATTAATGAGCTGCCAGAAACTATCCTAAGGCAATAGAAATAAAAAACTCACCAAGCTGAGGATTTTTAACCAACAGCAACTCTATTCTACCTCTATTCCTCACTCCTCAAATGGTTTATACACATTGATTGTACAACTCTACAAAGGTAATAGCTGTAGTTAGAAATAACTTACGCAATGTTAGGACAGGGGAGGAAAAAGTCAACCTTTTTCTGAGGGACAAATATAGTCTCATTAAGCCCTGCGTTAAATTATCGGTAAAGTGGTACTCATTTTCTTTCATCCAAATTATGAATACTTGTATGGTGCGATGTGGACTGGGGGAGGGAAGACAGAAGAGACGAAGAAGAAAAAAAGGGAGAGGTAGAGTGAAACAGAAGTTATTCTTCTGTAGTATTTCCCATATCTTTCATTAATTAATACTAAAGTTTATTGGATATGCAAAACTAGTTTGCAAAGTATTTGGTAACTTAGAGTTCCCCAAATGCTGAATTTGTTGTACCAATGAGACATTGTACCATATGTTTTTATGAAGCAGGAAAGAGTGAGTTTGTTTGCATGGAGTAACACAGAATAGAGTACTTGAAAAACACAGTTCTGGCTTATGAGGACCTATAATCTATTAAATTGTATTCCTTTTAGCATTGGTACTAATTTACAGGGATCCAGGTCATATTAGTTTCCATTGCTAATGAAACAGATTAACACAAATGTAGTGGCTTAAAACAATCAACTTGATATCTTACAATTCTATAGGAAAAAAGTCTCTGGGCTAAAATCAAAGTGTCAGGAAGTCCGCCTTCCTGTTTGGAGGTTTCGCAAAGGGTCCATTTCTTGCTAATTAAAATTCGGTTGCTTGCAGTTGTAGGACAGAGAGTCCTGTGTCCTTCTGCCCGTCAGCTGAGGGTCTTTCTCAGCTTCTAGAAGCCATCCACAGTCTTTGACTCATGGTCTATTCAAATCTCTAAACCATTCTGCTTTTCTCTTCTACTTGTAAGAACTCATTTGACTACATTGGACCTCCCTATATAATCCAGGGTAATCGCCTCATCTCAAGGTCCTTAGCTTTGGTCATACCACAAAATACCTAATGTAATATATTCACAGGTTCTGGAAATTAGGGCATGGTCATTTTGGCAAGGGGCACATTATTTTGTCTACCACAAAGTTCTAAGTGTGATCTCTGTGCATGGACATCTCTGAGATAAATGGGTGAATGGCATCAACATGAGACTAGCCACTCACGGACTTGGAGAAACCTGAATGTGGTTTACCCTGTCCACTTAGGGAAAATATTTCTATGCCCTCCTCACTACATAATTATTGGACATTTATCATATATAGCCCAAAACTATTCCTAGCGGAGGCCCCATAAACCAATGCTTTAAGGAGTATGCAACCATGATGTTATCTCATTAATTTAGGAATATAAAAGTACCATATTTTGTGGCCCCATAAGTAATAAAATATTTTAATTAAAATCTTTACTATCTTATGATTCTGAATGTGTGGCTCTATCTGCTGAATGTGTGCCACAAATATAAATAAATGTCGATGTATGATTAACTTGACTGAGTGGAATTAATTAACCTGGAGAAAAGAAAAATCAAGCAGTATTTAAGAGGTGGCCTTATTCTGATAAGTTACTAATGTAGGATGATAATTAGAAATGTTGTGTGCATTCTTGGGTGTTGAAGTGGTCCCATCAAATTCTTGTTTCCAGAATACAAATTTATGTTCAGTATAAGGACAGATTATCTAATAATAGCAGTCTACTGGATCAGGAGAGCAAGACCTTTCTGTCACTAGATGTCATCAAACTGTGGCCAATGAGCCTTTAGTAACAGTATCATAGAATAGGTTTCAAGCACTATAGATATGGAGTATATAATTTTTAGTAACGGGGCTCTGTTTTCCTAATCAAATTTGCTGATTCTTAGTTCAACAATATCTTCTCTAGTTTTTTATGTCTTGCAAAAATGTAAAAAAAATAAATTCCCAAATTTATGAAATAAAGTGCCATAATTGTAAAAAGATAACATTTACACTGAATGTGTAGTTTCCTGTATAATAATAATTATTATTATGAAGGCATTTCTTTGGTGATTATTGCACTCTTCACTTGTTAATATTTGTTTTATATAAAGTATTGTCCCAGCATCATGCTTAGCTTTGAGGATACAAGCAGACCCAGACCTCACAGAGTTTATGAATTTAGAGGGAGACAAATGGTAAACTAATGAGCAAATGAACAAATCAATAATTACAGATTATGTTATAAAGAAGATAAGCAGGATGATGATTTAAAAAGAATAGCAGGAAGAACAATTCAAACAAGATGATGAGAAAGAACTTTCAGATGGATTCACATTTAAACAGAACCTAAAATATAAGAGGGGACTAGATTCTTTACATAACCTTATTAGTTATTAATCTTTTCAATAACCCTATGAGTTAACAGCTATTGTGTCTTGATTTCATGGAGGAAGAAAATGATGCTTAATAAAGATTTACCTGGCAAGATTAAACACTAGAAAGTGGTAAAGATTGGATAGGGTCTCAAATCTATAATATCCATGAACCTGATAGAGCTGGAATCCATAACCTTTAGTTCTTAGGTTCCTAAAGACTCTGCCTTTATATGACTGACACTTAGTACACACAGACAGAGTGCATAATCAGAGCCAGGATGTTTTTGGTTTTTGTTTTTTCCTGTGGGATAATGAATTCACTGCTAATTTCAAGAGTGCTAAACTTTAATGAAGATGTTGGAATACTACAACTCAGAAATATACCCAAAATCAGATGGAGCTAGTTATAATTTTTATTTTGGACACAGATTATAGTGGACACACATATATGCTGAAAGGCAATCAATTTCACAGTATTCTTTGGTACCACTTTGATATTGTCAATGCATCATAATTACATTAGTCTCATAAAAGTCATTTAGGGACCCAGGAGAAATAAAGCTGCTAAAGACATGCATTTTTTTTTTCCCCTTGGGTTTAACTGATCACCGAGAGTGAAGTCATGTCAGGGAGAAAATCTGCATGAGAACACACCTGTGCAGTCTCCCCAGCTCCCTGACACAGTGTAGTATTTGGAGAAGCTATTAGTTTCCTCTGAAATTCAGCTTCTTCATCATGCTCAAAATTTTTCTGATGGTGATAGTGACAAATCTGTTAAACACAATATCATCGCCATATTTAAAAAGTTAACAGACACAGCATATGTGAATTTAAGAGTCGAGAATCACACACAAATGGGACTGTAGGAAAGAGTGCCAGCTTCAGAGAGGGCTGCTAAAAGGGAGCGTAATACACCTGGTAGATGTCCAGGTAATGAGAGAATCAGCAATGCTGACATAGATGGTTCTAGAAAATATAATTGGTGTAAATTCCTCTCAAAATAGAAAAAAAATAGGTCAGATTGTTAACTTCTTTCAGTTTTTTTTTTGTTTGTTTTTTTTGTTTATTGATTGGTGTTTTATAATGAGCTAGAGAGAGAGAAACATTAATTTGTTGTTCCACATATTTATGTATTCATTGGTTGATTCTTGTATGTGCCCTGACTGGGGATTGAACCCTCAACATTGACATATTAGAATGACACTCTAATGAACTGAGCTACCCAACCAGAGAACTAAATTCTACTTTTGAATGTTTTTGCTGATAATTCTTTAAGTGTTTTTATGCCTTTTGTCAGCATCATATACTTATTTAGCAAACAACCTCCTCTCTTTTTAAATTCAGGACATACACAAACACACACACTGCTACATACATGCACACTAGCATTACTTTAAGTTTGAAAATGCTACATGTATATCACTGTCACATACATCTTTGCAACAAAAATTTACCGAAGTGTATTTCACTTAAGGGGACAAAAAAGCTTATTTTTATGCGTAAGCTCATTGAGCATTCTTATTGAAGGGTAAAGCTTTTCAAAGGGCTCCTGATCTACAAATCATACAAGATTAATGTGATATTTATGTACTCAACATATTGATATTGAGTTATTTCTGTAAGTCTGGCATTTTTCTAGACATGGGGAATTCAAACTAGACATAAGACATTGTGGCTGTGCTCAATATACAGAGTTTTGATATGCAAAAATGGCAAGCCCACACTGTTTTTGTTATTTCAATGGCATTGAATAATGCAAATATTGAGCATCTGCTAGTGTGGGACTATAAGGCAAGAGCTTTGCAGGTATTGTTCAAGATTATTGTATTTCACAATGCCAAGAAGCACTCATCACCTTATTTTATGTAAATGGTGGTCTCTTTAATTGTAAAATGTAGTGGTTGTTATTTATCTTGCTTAATTATACAAAAATCAAATACGTAGTTTTTGATATCCCATTTTCTAAGATGAGAACAGTGAGCCCCAACAACATTAAAATCAGTTATTAAATGGCAGACTTGGGTTGAAATTTAAATCTGAATGATGCTAAAACCACATCATGCATAATTTAAGCACACCAAGGTTCTTTTATAGGTGGGAATCCTTCAATGGAGGCCATTTATAACATTTCTCATAAAAAAACATGATGCTTCACATCTGCCGGCAGCTGTAGATATAAATACAAGCATGGATTCCAGCTACTTTTGCAAAGATAAACATTCACAAGTTGAGGGGCAATGTAGAATTTTTCTTACCTTTCTACTTCTGAGAGCTACCCAGGAAACCTCTCAGGAGTACTGTATCTCAGTCACAACTACGTATTTCTGTCTTTTTTCTAGCCATATTATGGAAATAAAAAAATCTCATGGGAGGACTAGATCTATCATTCCAAAATTTTAGAACTTACAAATAAAAAGTTTACCTCCTATTGAATTTGTTAAAGGTGTATGCAAGATTGATTTTTTTTGTCTGAACAATTACACTTATCAATTCTCATTGTTTATTTTTTTCCAGCACAAGAAAAGAGAATTTTTGTGTGACTATATTAAAATTTTATGTAAATATATTTTAATGATAACAAACACTAATGGAGTTGGGTGGGTAGAGGTTAAAAGTACCTAAGACACATAAAATACAAAGAACTAGATTTTAATGTAATGAATCACAATTTGTTATATTCTAGAATTGGAGACAGAATATGCAGCACTAGTCATACTATATCCACATCTCAGATTTGTCCACCTACACCATTTACACTTTGAAATATAATCAACATAGTTCATTAATTCTAAACTTCTTTTTAATGTTTAATACTTAATGGAGAAAAGCTTTTGATATTTCAGAAATAAGAGATGGTGATGATGATGCTGCAAGGAAAAATAACCTTTATTTAAATACAGATTTAAATGAAGAATATGTGTAACTACAAGGGTGATGAAGTTACTTAGCAGAGAAAAAAGAACACCAGCTTAATGAGTCCAAAAGGTTAGTCCCTTTTTTGACATAGTCATATTGTTTTGTTTCAAGGTCATAGTGTGGCCTTTCTGCTGCTGCTGTCCTCACCCTTATACCCCAAACAGGGTGGATGCAAATCTTCTAGTTTGTGTGAACAAACTGGACAAATGCTGTTGGAGTGAATTCATTACCACTTCTGGAAAATAACTCAAAGCATGTACTGTCAAACAAACTCAGAAGGGGTTTGGAGGGTTTGTTTAGAAATAATGATATGGGTCTCAGAGTTTGCAAATGGTAAACATAAGTAGGCAAACCCAGGAGTGTTAGGAGAAACAAGGAAAACTCATTAGCATTTATAATGGAACTGCATCAGGAGAGAGAAAGGAAACTTGCATACTCAGTTACTTGATTGGTCCTTCACAATGACTGAACTACTGTAGATAATTATAATGAAAGGTTTTAGGAGGTTGTCAGGAGGGGTGTCGGGCACTCTGGTCACAGAGAGGTTTTCTGTGAGGCCTTAGGCTTGACAGCAATCCAAGCACCATTGCACCATACTGATGACAATCTGTGTAATGCCTAATGCAGGACTGAAGAGTTACAGAAAATCTTTAAGTTTAGATATGAAATATATGTTAATTGGTTGTCCTCAAGTTTAAGTTTTGTTAATAATGTAGCAATAGGGCTAAGAAGAGACCCCCTCATTTTTTCCCTCAATTCACTGTTTCCTCAGTACCATGGTGAGACAGTAGCACTGTGATTAGATAGATAAAGATTTCACTCTCTTAAGTCTATGAAATATAATAAATCATGATACAGGTCAAGAAAATATTAGAAAAATACTATATTGTATTTAACTTTCCTCTAAGATATGGCTTAATTAAAATTAGTCTACTGTAATTACCTAAATTGATTCAATATACAGATTTCAGGTCACTTCAATACATATATTCTTTCTTTCTGAATTTAAACTAACATGGCTTATTAAAGCCTACATTTACCCTTCCCTCAAAGGATTCCTTTGCTCTTTTAGACCTCATATTAAATGGAATTAAGGCATTTTTCTTGAATTGCTTCATATGTGTTAGTTGTGTTTCCATAACCAGAAAAAATATATATATCATTTTTATCTATATCTTCTGTTGTAATTCTTCTTACTTTCTAGAACTCTCCCCTTTCTCTTCTATAAAGTATTAAATAGAGGAGATGCTCAATATGTATTTGTTGAATTGATTCATGTTGTTTTCTATCTCCTAGAGCACACAGGGCAGTATAGATCATACAGAAGGAAGACAGCAAATTCTTATTAATCGATGATAGATGTGTTATAAACCTATGTGTTAAAAACTTATCCTCAGGGGAATTGCATCAATATTCCTATCAGATTGCATAACAACAATTTTTTTTATCAGATGTTATTTTGACCCCTAATGTTGTTTGGGTAAAAGAATAATTTGATTCCTACATCTTATTTTATTATTTATTTATTTATTTATTTATTCACATAATCTTTTTATTTATTTATTTTTAGAGAGAGGGGAAAGGAGAAAGAGAGGGAAAGAAGCATCACTGTGTGGTTGCCTCTCACATGCCCCCAACTGGGGACCTGACATGCAACCTAGTCATGTGCCCTGACTGGGAATCAAACCAGCAACATTTGGTTCGCAGGCCAACACTCAATCCACTGAGCTGCAGCAGCCAGGGGGAGATTCCCGAATTTTAAAGTATATGAAAGAAAGGAAATAAGAAATAAAGAAAAACCCCCATGATTTCTTAAAGTAGGAAATTGACAGTTGTCTATTAAATCTTTTGCTATAATCAAGTCAGTAAAGTAGAGTGGAAAGAGGATGTTATCTGAGATCATAAAAACTTGATAGTCTGTGAATTCAGATAAATCATTAACCTTGGAGTTTTAGCTGTCTCTTTTGAACAAAAAGTATGATAATTATTTTTGTCATGTGACATTTTTTTGAGAATTTCATAAACTGCCATGTAGAAAAGGGATGAAAAGAATGCCTCTGAAAGACAGGTCAGAAAGTGTCAGTTCCCAGAATTCTTCTCACTCTACTGTGCCTAAATAATATAATCGGGCAAGATAAGATAGTAGTTAATTGAAAAAGGGTGCATGATCTCCGAAGAGGACATACAGAAGGTCCATAGACACATGAAAAAATGCTCAACATCATTAGCCATCAGGGAGATGCAAACAAAAACCACAATGAGATACCACTTTACACCAGTCAGAATGGCCATCATCACAAATCAACGAACAACAAGTGCTGGTGAGGATGTGGAGAAACGGGAACCCTACTGCACTGTTGGTGGGAATGCAGACTGCTGCAGCCACTATGGAGAACAGTATGGAATTACCTCAAAAGATTAAAAACGGAACTGCCTTTTGAACCAGCGATTCCACTACTAGGATTATACCCGAAGAATCCTAAAACACCAATTCAAAAGAACTTATGCACCCCTATGTTCATAGCAGCCCTGTTTACAATAGCTAAGTGCTGGAAACAGCCTAAGTGCCCATCTGTAGATGAGTGGATCAAAAAATTATGGTACATTTACACAATGGAGTACTATGTAGCAGAAAGAAAGAAGGAACTCCTGCCATTTGCAACAACATGAATGGAACTAGAGAGAATTATGCTTAGTGAAACAAGCCAGGCAAAGAAAGAAAAATACCATATAATATCACCTAATACAGGAAACTAAAGAACAACATAAACAAATGAACTAAATAGGACAAGGAGCAGAATAGCAGTCAATAGGGGGGAGGGGGAGGAAGAGAAGGGGATAAGTAAGGGAAGGTTTTAGTCAAGGAACGTGTATAAATGACTCATGGACATGGACAACGGGGAGGGATATGATTGTGGGAGAAGGGCTGAGCTGAGTGGGGGAGGACAATGGGGGAAAAATGGGACAACTGTAATTGAAAAACCAAAAAATAAAGTAAAAAAACAAAACAAAGAAAAAGGGTGCATGAGACTGGTCTATACACTTCATTAATAGAAAAGGACTGTGCTATGTTTGAAATTTCTGTGGACGCATCATTCTAAATATACAAGGTCTGTCCAGTAAAAATTCAACCTTGTTAATATGACAAGGGTGGTCTGCATGACATCAATGTAACCTGACAGCCAAAGAGAGTGGACTGGAATGAGCATGCATGAACAATGACGACTTCACTGTACTAGTCAGTGGGGGTGGTAGATGCCATTGAGTGAGCATGTGTACTGTGTGGCCACTGCACTCAAAATGCCTTAGTGAGTAGAGCAACAGATCTGCATCAGATTGTGCATGAAGCTTGAACATTCCTCCGCGGATGATTCAGAGGGCCGCAGGTATGGGCAACTGATATTTGGCAGCTTCATCACAACCACCTGCCTACTCATGCATCACAACTGGTTCAGAGTTTTTTGGCAAATCATCAAATCATTCACATGACTCAGCCCCCCTACAACCCAGATTTGGCCCCTTGTGTCTTCTGGCTTTTCCAAAACTAAAATTACCTTTGAAAGAGAAGACATTTCAGACCATCAGTGAGAGTCAGGAAAATATGACGGGGAAGTTAATGGCAATTGGGAAGACTGCGTGAGGTCTCAAGGTGCCTACTTTGAAAGGGACTGAGTGCCATTGTCCTATGTACAATGTTTCTTCCATCTTGTATGTTCTTCAGTAAATGTCTCTGTTTTTCATATTACTTGGCTGGATATCTTGTGGACAGACCTCATAATAATAAAGGCATTAGAAAATTTCTACTGTGCTGACAGCTTGGTTGCCATGTTTTTGTTTCATTGCTTTTTGTTTTTCATTATTTTTCTTCCGTTTAAATGTTCTCTGTATGATCATTATATGAAAGTGAACTGTATGTTGACTTCAAATATTGTATTTTGAAGTCTATACTAAGGTAATTTTTGGTGAAAACAAGCTATAATTCATAAACTCAGTTAAAACTGCAACCTAAACTATAAAACAAATAGCATTTTACATAACAAAGAATTGATTCAAAAGTAGATAATGCATAGCTGACCCCAGTAGAGAAAAACCTCATTTAAGCAGGAAAGAAAGCATTTCTAAACACCACCCCCAAAGCTTCAGTGGTGGTATTACAGGAATGTCTAAATCAAAGTAGTAATATAATATACAGAAAAAGACACCTACAAAGTGTTAATTATTCTACATGCTGTCTCATTTTGCATTAACTGCTAAGCCAAATGACACTTTTTTCTGACTATCTCACCTCCTAGTTCTATATTTTCTAAATGGCATGGTTAATGCTTCCATAACACCCACCACGGTACCTTGCTAGGACTTCAATAAATGTTTGTTGAATTAAATTACCACAATAACATGTAAATTGTCAGATTGTAGAGTTTGCAGCCTGGAAATCTTATTTTAAAGTCTAGGTTTACACAAATTTGGGTATTATTTAGAAAATGAATACATTAAATCCAAAACAATGTCTAATTTATATGCATTTTCACAAACTCATTTTAATAGTTTGAAGTGTTACCACTGATCAACAAGTTGAACAGGATACAAAGATGATCTTATTCACTGGGAAACTTGTGACTTTTAAAGAAAATGGCCCTGAAGTTTATTTCCCAATTAATATTTTTCCATATAAACTTTCTTGGAGATTTATTTCCCTTACAGTTACTAATTCACCACTTTTGGAATCCTGTGGTCTGTTGAGTCCAGTGTATTTAGTTTGACAGACACACCTAGATGCTCCTTCAATGAATGAAACTGATCAGGACTTGTGAGTAAATGATGACAAATGACAAAAACAGTTTAACAATTTATCTCTTTGCCAAGATGTTTATTGAATAGATATTTTCCATTCAAAAAAGAGGACATATGTCCCCTGCCCAGGTAGTTCAGTTGGTTAGAGCACAATCCTGATACCCCAAGGCTGTGGGCTCCAGGGCACATACAGGAATCAACCAATGAATGCCTAAATAATTGGAACAATAAATTGATGTTTCTCTTTTTCCCCCTTATGCACTCTCTCTAAAGGCAATTTAAAAAGAAAGAAAACATGCTCTCAGTATGTGAAATTGCAACTATGTGTACCTTTCCGTTTGAGAAGATAATGTAAATTTTGGAAAGAGTTGCCCTCTTTTTTCATCAGTTTAAAGCGAAATTAGATAGGCTTCTTAACCATTTCCTCCACCATCCTTTTCATTCTTTTACTTGGGTTAAAAAAAATCTACAAACCTTCATATAAAGTCTCAGGAAGAAACATCGGAAGTGATGTTTATCAAGTTCTAGGCCTATTCAGCGTGAAAAAAAGAAAGAAAGAAAGAAAAAGAAAAAAGAAAAACAACCCTGTAGCACTCCTAACCTTAAGTTTTGTGCCTGATAAGATAAAACAATACCTATATTTAATATACATCAGAGAAGGAAAACTCTGACTCCAAAAAACCTCCGCTGCCTTGCGGCATACCTCTTCTGGGGAAAGGCTAAGGGAGTAAACCCCGACAGAAAATCCGGAGCCGGAGTCCCTAAGGCGGTTTGACGTTGTAGTCAACACCGGCAACTCCTGCGGCGCACCTGAACCCAAGCTGTATCGACTCCGTCTTTCCCTTGGACCCTTCAGCTGCGAAGAGAGGGGGGGTCTGCTGCATGGGCAACAGCAGACCCTCCATATCACCCTGCCCAGGCTCTGTAGCTTCAGCTCCACTGGAGAGGACACTCCAGCGTCATCGCAAGATGTCGATTCAACACGGGAGGAGACAGATGCCGTGTCACTCCCGAGTCGGACTGCACAGCCATTCTCGGCGGTGCAGATAGACACTTAAGAAGCTACACCATCGTCTCTCGAGACGGACGGCTGCCGATTATATTTAATATTTATTTTTAAGTATCAGTTACATTTTTAAGTTTCTTTTATTGATTATACTATTACAGTTGTCCTATTTTTAAATTGCTTTTGCCTTTTTTACTGTTGTTTTACAGTTGTCCCAATCTTTCGTCCATTGCTCTCCCCTGCCCTGCCCAACCATCACTCCACAGTCAATCCCCACCTTGTTGTCCAGGTCCCTGGGTCATTTGTACATGTTCTTTGCCTAGATCCTTCCCCTCCCCCCTACCCTTAACTCCTTCTCTCCTCCCTGCTGGTCACTGTCCGTCCATTCATTGTTTCCATGTCTCTGGTTCTATTTTGCTCCTTTGTTTGTTTTGTTCAGTAGATCATATGGTCTTTGTGTTTTGCTGCCTGGCTTATTTCACTTAGCCTAATATTCTCCAGTTCCATCCATATTGTTGCAAAAGGTAGGAGTTCTTTCTTTCTGCTGCATAGTATTCCATTGTGTAAATGTAAAACAGTGTTTTGATCCACTCATTTACTGATGGGCACTTCGGCTATTTCTAACACTTGGCTATTGTAAATAGTGCTGCTATAAGCATAGGGATACATAAATTGTTTTGAATTAGCGTTTCAGGATTCTTAGGGTATAATCCAGCAGTGGAATCACTGGATCAAAAGGTGATTCCATTTTTAGTGTTTTAAGGAAATTCTACACTGTTTTTCACAGTGGCTGCACCAGTCTGCATTCCCACCAACAATGCCCTAGGGTTCCCTTTTCTCCACATCCTCGCCAGCACTTGTTGTTTGTTGATTTGTTAATGATGGCCATTCTGACTGGTGTAAGGTCGTATCTTATTGTGGTTTTAATTTGCATTTCTCAATGTCTAGTGATGTTGAGCATTCTTTCACATGTCTATGGGCCTTCTGTACGCCCTCCTTAAAGAAGTGTCTATTCAGGTCCTTGGTCCATTTTTTAACTGGATTGTCTCTCTTCCTAATGTTGACTTCTATGAGTTCTTGATATATTTTGGAGATCAAACCCTTGTCCGAGGTATCATGACAAATATGTTTGCCCTACAGTTACTTCCCTTCTCATTTTAATAATAGTTTCTTTAGCCATGCAGAAGCTTTTTAAATTTGATGTTGTCCAATTTGCTCATTCTTTCTTTTATTTCCCTTGACCTAGGGGATATATCAGCAAAAATATTGCTGTGTGGGATATCTGAATTTTTACTGCCTGTTTTCTTCCAGGCCTTTCACAATGTTGTGACTTATGTTAAAGTCTTTTATCCATCTTGAGTTTATTCTGGTATATGGTGTAAGTTGATGGTTTAGTTTCTTTTTTTCTTTCTTTTTTTTTTTTTTTTTTGCATGTACCTATCCAGGTCTCCCAACACCATTTGTCATTTTTACTCCATTTTATGCTTCTGCCACCTTTATCAAAAATTAATTTACCATAAAGCCATGGGTTTATTTCTGGTCTCTCTATTTTGTTCCATTGATCTATGTGTCTGACTTATGCCAGTACCAGGCTGTTTTGATTACAGTGGTCTTGTAATATTGTTTGGTATCTGGCATTGTGATCTCTCCTACTTTGTTTTCTTTCTCAAGATTGCTGAGGCTATCTGGGTTGTTCTTGGTTCCATATGAATTATTGAAGTAGTTGTTCTAAATCTGTGAAATATGTCATTAGTATTTTAATAAGGATAACCCCAGCTCCCTCTATCTTCCCAAAAAATTACAAGTAAAAGATACTGTAATTATTTAACAAATTGAGACTTAACAAGATACTTTTGACAGATTTTCAGAAAAACAACAAAACAATAACACAGTAAATCCTTATTTTAAGATAAATTTAACTTCGAAATGATTTAGAGAGGTAACATTGATATTTATGAACTTAAAATTTTTATGGGAGACCCACAATTCAATTTCCAATTAGTCAAGATATTACATGATGCATTTCTTTTGGGAATAAACAAAGAAGGGGACTTAACTCAGTATAAAAAGAAAGAGAATAGAGAAAAGAAATTGTATTTTAAAGTCTACAAAGTTCCAAGGTGTTCCTTTGATGAAGTCTTTGTCTTGTAGTCACCAAGTTTCATTCTATGTTTCCATAATCACAATACACTGTGCAATTATCTTTAATTGTAAAGCTACACAACCCCTTATTAAGCTAAAAAAGAAAATAATAGCTGTGCATAATGAAGAGCATGTGAACTCCAATAGCCAGTTTGGATTTTAGAATGATTTTGACACTTCATTTTGTTCCCTGCTCTTTGTGAGTTACTCAAAGGAAAAAGCGCCGAGGATTTCCTCATTGCATCATGGTTAACAGAGACCCTATCTGAAGATAATCTGTTTCTGCATGTTCAGCTAGAGGGAAAAGTAACTCCATCCATTCTCATCAGTGCTATAGTTTCACCCAAAGGCCTTGGACTACCTAATAGATGGTATCATTTAATTCTGGAAGGATAACTAAGTTGATAGGGTAGAAATCACTGATATATTTGCTTACTTCCATATTGTGCAGCCTGGAAGTAAGCCTTCCCCTTCTCAACCACGCATACACACAGATCACGAACACCACCATCACAACCTGTCCAGTCTCACCTTTTATACAGTAAATTGAAACTTTGTGTTTCCAGGTTTAGTGCATAGGCACCTATTTTAGCAAAGCCTGTTTTTCTCTTATTGTTCCTCTACTCATTTCATATAACAAAATTAATCATTTCTTTCTCTAGTGTTTTCATAATATATTTTGCCTATACTTTATTCTGCCTCATTATAAAATATTAACATGACTGTTACACCTAAAAGACTGTAAACTCTTTGAATACAACTAATAATGTTTTTTACCTTTTATCCTTCTTTTTTCTATGTGTGAATAATATATACATATAGAACACACACAAACATAAATATCTATCACACACATGTACATTATATGGAGTATATTTGCATGTATGATCATATGCTCTATACATATGAATTTTGAGAGAGAGATCACATTTTTTAAATATATTACCCCTGAAGAGCTAATGTAATCTTCCCAATTGTCAGTTAATTGATCCTGTTTCAGCGAGAATGTTATATTAGATTATACTCCAAATTTTATAAATTTTTAAATTAACACTGTAACACAAGCAACCGAATTCAAGCTCTCTTCTTTTCTTCCAAAAAAGAATAATCTACCATTAGAATCAATCCAGCTGGTAGAACTTTTCAGTATTATGTAGGGTTCACCCTATAGATACTTGGGGGACTCAGAATTATACTGCTTTCGTCCATTCTTCTCTCCATGCACCCCCTCTCTTTATTTTGACTAGCATGACTTTCTTTTTCTCCTTCTCCTTCCACATTTAGGATTTATAAGGAGAATTTACTGAGAGTAGCCATCAACTAATAATTTTCAGGTGGGAAAAACTGGTAGAGGTGTGCTTCAACCCTAATGAAACCTTTTGAAAAATGCCATATAAAGTAATTGCACAGTTTTATGTTCGGTGTATCAAAACATTCCTGCATGGCCTTCATGAATGTTTAGAAATATCACATTTGAATGTTCATGCTTCCCAAAGAGACTGAAAAGCTGAAGTGCCAATTTGTTTTTGCCAACATGCTGGTGGCATGGCCCTGATATTTTATTGTGAGCCTGTGGGATTACGTTCCATTCTGTGCATTCCATTGCATTTTAAGTCTATTGCACAGTTCACATCCACAATTCAGCATATTCAGGAGTATGACTTAGGTGAGTGCATGTTTCACTGTCATCAGTATATTCACACTATTTGCAGATTCTGCATATACAGGTGGCATCAGACTGTTCTAATGAGAAGAAAAGATTTAGTCAATTTGGGAAATTTGTGACATATTTTAGTGTCTCTGGAAAAAAATGTTTTGCTTAGAGACACTACTTTTTATAAAATTAAATTTTAAAACCACCCCACACAAAACAAAAAGCTTGGCTGTTTCATAAGAGAATTCTATAGAACCTTCAAATACAGTACCATATGAAGGCTACATACATTTTCACAAAATGCAGAAAATTCGAAACTTCCTAATTCTTTTTTATGATGCAATTTTAACATTGATACTAAAGCCTAATAGTTAGAAAGAGGCTGCAAATTAACCTCATTTACAAAAATTTATGTAAAAATTCTAAATAAAATAGTAGCAGCACAGTTCAACACAATATGAAGATAATTGTACACAATAACCCACTAGTAGTTATTACAGGAATGTACTGTTCAGTATTAGAACATCTATTAATATAATTCACCATTTTTATCTAACAGGAAAAATAACATGAATATTTATATAAATATAGAAAAATACTCCAACAAAATTTAACACCTATTTCCCCAAAACAGACTCAATAGTGTATATATGTGTATATATATATATATATATATATATATATATATATATATATATATATATATATGTATATTTTCTAATCCCCCGAGAAGGAAAACTCTGACTCCAAAAAACCTCTGCTGCCTTGCGGCATACCTCTTCAGGGGAAAGGCTAAGGGAGTAAACCCCGACAGAAGATCCGGAGCCGGAGTCCCTAAGGCGGTTTGACGTTGTAGTCAACACCGGCAACTCCTGCGGCGCACCTGAAGCCAAGCTGTATTGACTCCGTCTTTCCCTTGGACCCTTCAGCTGCGAAGAGAGGGGGGGTCTGCTGCATGGGCAACAGCAGACCCTCCATATCACCCTGCCCAGGCTCTGTAGCTTCAGCTTCACTGGAGAGGACACTCCGGCGTCATCGCAAGATGTCGATTCAACACGGGAGGAGACAGACACCGTGTCACTCCCGAGTCGGACTGCACAACCATTCTCGGCGGTGCAGATAGACTCTTAAGAAGCTACACCATCGTCTCTCGAGACGGACGGCTGCCGAACGAATTTTCTAATCCCAATGAAACATAAATAACTCAATACTAGTACCATCAACTTCCTTACTGGAAGCATTCCAGTTATGCACAGTAAAGTCAGGAATTAGGCAGATGGCCCTACTATTTCCACATCTATATGCATACACATAACTGATAAAAATTTATTAAGAAGAATGATAATGGACACATGAATAAACAAGGAAAATGCAATAGAAAAAAATCTAGAAATAAACCCAATGCATATGATTTGATTTGTGCATAGTTAAAATGGCATCTCAGACCAGTGAGTATTTTATTTTATTGTTTTATTTTTATTGTATTTATTGGGGTGACATTGGTTAATAATATTATATGGATTTCAGGTGTACAAAGTCCATAATTCATCATATGTATACTGTATTGTGTGTTCACTGACCCAAGCTTGAGAACGCACTCTGTTAGTATGGCTGTGAGAAAGTTTGTCACTTCGTTTATTTCTATCTAGTGAGAATGTAAAATAACATCCATATCAGAAAGAGTTTGGCAAGAATTTACTGCACTAGATATGTAGTTATTTGACTCAACAGTCCTACTTCTAGGAATTTACCTTGAAAATGTAACTCAAAAGTGTAAAAAAATATTGCAAAATGTATTAATGCAGGATTTTTTTCTATTAGCAAAATGTTGAAACAAATTCACATCAAATGGAGTTCTATACAGTAAGTTCTATTCTCCCCTCAAATAAATATGGATAATTACCCATTAAGTAATAAGAGGTGATTTCCAGTATATATTGTTAAGTGGCAATTCAAAAGATTATATATAAAAACTATCATACTTTACATATCATATACATATAATTATATATTTATTTATAATGTATATATTCACATTCCTATCTATTTAGGTATGTGTATTTTCTTCATGTAAAAATATCATTTACTAGGATTTCAAAATGTCTACAAACAAAACTTTAAAAACAATGTGCCAGAAATTAATGATGTTGGCTATCTACAAAAGATTGCTTGTTATGAGGTACAGAAGTTAGAGAAGAAAATAGGAGTTTTCTCTAGGTATATTTTTATATAATTTTTTTCTTTTAATACTTTTTACTCATTTAAAAATAAACAATGGGATTAAAAAAAAAAAAAAAAACTAAAGTTGAAATAAATAAAAAACCAAAGTCTAACTTTATCAAATATATAGTAGAAGACTATGAAAAAATGAACACAATATTCTGCTTGTACACTTTCAATAGTATTATTACCTAGGGTTAAAAATAAAAGGACTTTATTTAGCAGGTTGTTATTGGGCCTATTCCAAAATATTTTGTATATACAGTAGATTTGGTAAATATCAGTGTTATACTGGGGAAAAAGTTATAGAAATATGAAATGGTATAGAGTGGAAATCCAGGAATTACTATGTATTCATGATCAAAACAATATTTCTATTGTTTATACATCCATTTTCCCTTCTAAGTAAACATCTTCAAAACCAGTGATACTCAGGAAGAATTTAAAAAATGATTGTCAAGATTTTGGTTTCTAAATACTGCCTCCTACTAAAAGAAACCAGAGAAATGTTTCATTTCACTACTGAATTGCTTAAGTACAAGTTGAGGCTGCAGCATCCTGATCCACAAAGTAAAGTAGTGTTGAAACTGATGTGCACATTTCAAGACAACACAAGCGAAGTATAGACTGTCTTAACTGCCCAAATCATGGGCAATTTATATGTCTCAACAAATAATGGAAACACGTAATTTAAAAATAATCCATGAGTCCATACGGATCCTGACATTTTTTAAATGTGTGAGAAGGGAAATCTCCTATTAACAGAATAGTGACACCTGGTATTTTATAGACAAAGTGAAAGAAATAGGGAGTGAACGTTACATCCATAACAGTAATAATTCAGGCAAGAATCCTTAATGGATACCAAATTCGTGGGACATGAAGCTGTTAGGCTATGAGCTGTTCACACAATCTCAGGGCATTTCCCCCACATTCATACCTTTTTTTAATCTACAAAGAAAAGAAAATATCTTTAAAATAGAGAAAATCTGCTGTCCCGGCCTCTGTTTGTCACTAATACTAAATTCAACCGTATGCCCTCTTTGAGGAGAATTAGATCTGTCCACACCCTTGGCTTAAAAAGCAATAGTCAGTTTCACCCAACAATCATCAAAAGCAAAAATACCATCCTCAACCCCCCCCTTTTTGCCTTTATTTGGGGTAGGGTTTTAAGATTGGGAAGAGTGTTTTCTCAGTATGACCTGAATGGGGATGGATTGAAACTGTGCATTTGGGAAGTTTTTCATTTCTAAGAATGTGGTTACTGTGGGCAGAGAGCCTAATGGTTCTCCATCAGCCAAGGGGACCCAGAAACTCAATGGGATTTGGTGCAGAAAAATCTGTCATGCTGGTGTCATTGACTAACCACATCCACAAAGCACATCATTAATCCACTATGATCAAGTTGGGGGATTTTAGTGAGGGGTTCTGAGTATCTCCCTCCTCACTCCTCCCCAAAATCTGGAATACTTAGTCTATAGAGCTATTACACCAGTTCTAATACCTTCCTCATGTTATGTTTATAAAATTAATTAATGAAAAACACATTTAAAAAAATAAAATGGGAAAATCTGGAGAGCATACATAAGCAAAATAATAAAACATCACCAGTAGTGTGATATGTTCTTCAATCTTCTAATTTCTCCTGATCCTAAATTTGTTTCCATCTTTTTCTTATGGTAGTGTTCATTCCTAAGAATAAGACTTCACTAATTAGCCATCGTAGCTTCTCTTTAAAAAACCGCTATGTGTGCAATTACCATGCAGTCTTCTTGCATTTCTGTTACATATAGCTCTCCTACACAGGAAGATTCTTAAGACCCAGTTTTATAAAGAACACAAGTCTATGTTAGGAAGAGCCTAATTTTGTCTATAATAATCAGAAGGGATCTGAATTAGAATCATCCTCGCTGTTTTACAAAATAGATCCAGAATGTCATGGCTCAACAAGACAAGTTTAACTCTCAAGAAATAGTACATTATAAATATTCATGCTGAGAACTTCTAGGGATGTGATTTCCTGTACTGTTACGTGGTTTCACAAAGAGAGGCACAGATGGTTGTTGCATGAAGGTTTCCATGGGTCTGGCATCATTCCAATTTCCATTCCACTGAAGAAAAGTTAGGTCTTTGGTTATTCCTAGTGCAAGGGAGGGTGACAAATGTAATGTTACCAAGCAAAGAAACAGGGGACTGATTGGGGGATACTTCTGTCAGTCTCTGAAATAGGTTCTATCACTCCAGTCCGGGCATCTGTAAATGACAGTACAAAATAAGAGAGAAAGCTGATTTGGCTTTTGAAATGGCTACATCCACATTCTGCAAAGAAAATTCTATATGCTTGATTCTGTCATTGAATATAAGGAACCATAAAGAATATAGAGTGTGTTTTCTTGTCCATTTTCAGGAACTTCTTAAAATAACTGAATCTCAATCTTAACTCATGTATTTAAGGAAATAAGCTGGTTCTGAAATCTCTTCTGGGTACGCAACACGGCTCTTGTGCAGTAATGACAAGTCTGCACTTATAATGGCCACTGTTTGTGTGAGGGTCCTCACTGTTGATTTTTGTTTTTAATTATGCAGTTGGGACTAGTAATTGATTAAATATTTTTAAATATTCAATGGAGCAGGGCATTATTAACACTGATAAAATTATAAATATTTATGTTAACTTTGAGCCCCCTAATAAACATTGTCTTGCCAATTTTTCAATCTACCACTAAGGTCTGCCTAAGGGAATTCTAAGTTTTCTATAGTTATAAACTAGACCTCAAAATGTATCTATAGTTCCTACTTTTTTTTCTTCTTTTGTAAAGCATGAACTTGAAGCCATTTGTTACACAACCCCAAATTAGATTCCTTTTGTATATATAACATCTTCCCCACTTTTATCAGTCTCACACATGGCTAACCATCAGCAACAGATTTGACCAACTCCTTTATTAAATATTGAAGCCAACTTATATTTTACAGAAACAACAGCTCTTTTTTGGCAGAAATATTTTATAAATTTGTTTCTATCTTTTTCCTGTGGTAGTGTTCAATATTTAAATTGTGCAATATTTAAATTCTTTAATTGTAATTAAGGCAGAACTGCATTAAAAGATTTTGGAATCAAGCAGAATGTATTTTTGCTCAGCATGCAACTCAACTATGGGAGAAATACAGAGTCTGCCATCGGCTTGTCCTTCAGCCAGAAGAATGGTCAGCAAGTTGCAGGTATCAATCAGTATGATTTTTACAGGGAAATCAGGGAGTTTTGACTAATCTGGCCAGTTAGTTAAATGTAGGTCAGTTAAGGGAAGTGAGGTCATAATTAATATACTTTGGCTCTTTCCCTGCAGAAATATCTACATAATGCTTTCTTCCCATATCTAGAAGTATTTCTTCTGAAAGATAAGCTTTATTATGTAATCTTTGAACATGGAATAGAGTCTTTAGTCATTTTGGATAAGAAAAGTCATTTCTTGTAGAAGTCTCGAAGTAAATTCTTGATTTGCACAACTTTGGGGCATTTATGGTGAATTTCCAATTTTCTTCCTGAAATGGTAGATTGAAACATTTATTGTTTAAGCAATGAGTTCGCACTATTGATTGGATTGCATTGGAGTTTACGATAAATTAATTAATGAACTGAACCATTATTGTACACTTGTTTCAACTCATTCATTGTTCAGTGAATTCTCTTTATTTTGCCTAGGATTTCTGATTCACAGAAAAAAGAAAGACAGAAAAAAGGAATTTCCAAGTTTGCCAAAGCTGATGGTTGATCCTTCTGTTTATAAAAGTTCTTTAGAAATAAAAATACGTATGACACCTAGCTTTGCTTTACATTTTTCTTCTAAACTTACACCACTCTTCTCAGGATATTGAGCATTATTCCTAATTATCTAAGTACATTTCAAGTATTCCTTCTGAAAAAAAACCTTGATAGAGGAGAAACACTGATTAAACACAACTTTAAATGCTTTTAATGACATAGATACTACATAATCTCCCAAAACTTTCCTTTTGTAATAAATACATATATTTCAGACTCTTAGACACTTTCTGTGTTAAAGTTTTCCTCAACTTTCTGAGTCCATAATTATGGTTTCTCTTTCTTCATAATTCTCTGAGTACTTTATATGCTTGCTTTTCCTTCTTTAAACTGTTACATTTTCTCTTTGGAATTAAATGTACCCGTTCCACTTCTGTGATCTTGATGACATCACTGATATACATTGCACACATCTCCTGCAGAGCCTAGAACAATGTCTCATAAACTGCAGTGAGCATCTGTGTTCACCAAACCTCCTTCAGCATGCCTTTGATAATCCCTCTGATACTTTAAAATAATATATATTTTTTGCTATATATTTTTATTTTACTATATGTTCACAAATGTTATATATATGTAAATATATACACACATACGATTTTGCTCTATGTAGCTATGAAAGAAGGGGAATGCCAAAATTTACAATTCCCAGGCAGCAGCTCTCTTTTAAGCTCCCTTGTGTTTTAAAATACAATTTTAAAAATACGAATATTTTCTAATTGTTTGTACAGACTTCACTTTCTATCCTTCATTATATTCTCATTACCTGAAATTGGTAAAAGGGCTTAGAAACATTAATTGTATAATCTCCTGGATTTGAGGTATACCCATACTAATTACAACTATGGTTTATCAGTGAAATGTGACCATTCTCCCTCATAAAGAGCTCAAGTAATGCTTGAAATGATTTATTTCAAGGTGATGCTATGAGTGTTCTGTTTTTGCTTAAAATGGCTATTTATAGTTGGTTCAATTGATTCCTAGAGAGTGTGGGGCAAAGAAGCCCCTTTATCCTGTTATCCTGTGGAGCTAAGGATATGGTCTGTGCTGAGCTGCAGCAAACTTTAAAGCTGATCACACTTCTAAGCAAAACCCTATATTATGATTAGTGATGGACCCAATCCTGTGAAGTGAATAGAGGTGAAGAAATCACAAAAGGTTCCAAGGTTGGAGTTGGATGAAAGAATCCAGGGGATGCACTGTATATTTAAGCCTTATCTAAACCCCCTTGGTGGCTGGAATTGGATCTGAAATCTTGTTAGGACACACCTTCTTGGGAGATTTTGTGTCTTTTCTTATTTCACTCAGGTCAGAGGAGGCAAGAGAGCAGTTTGCTGGTTCAAAAGCACCAAGGGAAAAATGGCTGCAATTGCAGATATAGCCTCCAGGATTGGAGTGCTGGGTTCAGATATCACAACCACTTCAAAGCCTATGGGATGATTTGGACCTAAGTAATATTAGAGAGCAATATCTAAAAATCATTTTATAAGCTATAAAGTCAGTTAAATGTAATTATAACAGTGAAAACTACAGAGATTCGCCAATGCCAGATGAATATCACTTTTACAGAACAGAAAAAATAATAAAGATTAAAAAAATCATAGTTTGTAGTGTCTTGGGTTTAGGAAAAAAAAACAACAACACAAAGTGGTACGTTTTGTATACATTTTATTTCTAAATGTCTTTTTAAATAGGAGAAATAATCACTGACTTTGTTAAGCATAGGAGGTCCCTGGCATTCAGAACTACTTGGGTAACTGCAGGCACTTTTTCCAAGTTTATCTAGGAGAGTATTCCTATGTGAATGGAAAATTTTCATACCTACTGTTATAATGACATCAATCAGTTAGTTACCAAAGTTTTGGAATATTTATTGGAATGTTTTCCACCTTTGGATTGCGAGACTATAAACTGAGTTTGAGGTGAAATTATGGATTTTAAGGAGAAAGTGTCTAACAATTTTAACACTAGAGAAATTGGTAAGGAAAAAATTGACTTGACAAGCATCTATGAATTTGTTAATGAATTAAACCAGCCATAACTTGCAAATGATTTCATGGATATTAATGGGTCAGATAATGTGCAGATTTGTGATCTTGGGGTTATCCAAAAGCCACAAATATTTTCTCTAAAAATTCACTGAGTATGTTTGATAGTATTATCAAGAGGCAGAGCAGTTTGTATTTCTATGCTTAGATAGGCAAGCTATTAAGCAAAATATGCATATGCCTTTGTGTATGTATGTATGTGTGTGTTACAATATATAACTAAAGTACTTGGCTTCTTTCAGAATCAGAATAATACCTTCGCATTAGAAATCATACAGATTCTTGTCTTTGAGCATTGTAACATTGTTTCTTTTTTCTAAATCAGTGAATTTATTATGGACTCAGCTGAGAGACTGTGTAAAACCAGGAGTATTATTTATCCCTCATTTTATACTTGAGAATAACTAATCTAGTCAACTTCAGATAAATATCTCTTTAAATAATAAAAACAATACATCCAGGACTCTACTGAAGTGTTTTCTTAACTTTATTCCCACTTTATTTCTTATGGTTGTGGCAGCTTGAGAAGAAACCTTGCTGTAGATTTGAATTAATTGAGGTTTACATCCTGGGCCCTCTTGTCCTTATAACTTTTTGACCTTGGGAATATTTCTGAATTTCTCTGATTTTGTTGTCATTAGTTTTATTATGAAAAAAAAAAAAAAAACTAATGTGAGCCAAAAGAGGATACGCCTGGAAGCAAATTCTCAACAGGCTGAGATAAATGCTTCTTGTTCTAGCTTGTAATTCTGATACTTCAGAGCCTGGTGGATGCTCGACCTCACCTCTTGTGTTTCCACTGCGTAGAGGCTATCCGACTCCATCAGTGGTGGTCGCCTTACCAGTGGAAACACCATTCTAAATTTTTGATCCAAGTTGCTAGGACAAATTAAAGAGCAATTAAATTGCTCAAAGTGTGTATGCAGCAGTATGTGTGCTTTAAAAAATTTTTATTATGACACAGATTTCTTTTTCTTTTTTTATTAATTTATTTTTTTATTGTTGTTCTGTTACAGTTTCCCCCACTGCTCTCCACTGCCCTGCCCACCCCCCACTCATAACAATCAATCCCCGCCCTGTTGTTCACGTCCGCTTACACATGTTCCTTGTCTAGATCCTTCCCCTTCTGACATAAATTTCTATACTTCATATTAAACTTTTGATTATGTCTTTCTTAAAATCTAAGTTCTTAGAAGAACTATGACTTGACTCTTTGATGTTAAAAGGATTGTTTGACGTGTGGTCTTTAGAATAAGAGTCTAAATATTTAAACTTCCTAGTGTTTATAAATTGGGGCCACATATCATGTACTATGCTCTATTAGACTTTAGTATGCGCTGATTATAAGCTAGATACTATGTAAACATTATATTCATTTCTCACTTAATCCATGCAAAAACTCTATGAAGTAGGTATTATTATTATGCTACTATTGCAGACAAATAAATGTGATGATATCCAGAGAGCTTGAGGAGTTTGTCTAGGGTTAAACAGATATAAAGTGATGATGTTAAATTACAAGCAGATTCTCTAACGCAGTGTTGCCTCTCGAGTATTATTATAGGAATCCCTGAATGCAAAACACCCAGAAAGAGAATTAATACTTTATTAATCTATAATAGCTCCAACTAAAAGTAGTCATTGTGCAATATGTAGCAAATTTTCTTTAAATATATATATGATTAAAACAATGTACTCTGTGTTTATTTTTCTTAAATCATACAGGGCTCTGGATTTTTTAATTTTCTGTTTATTTTCATAAGAAATACCTCTGTTAATAATATTAAACATACATATTAAAAAAAAAACAAAACAAACAAAAACCTTACAAAGTCACAAACTCAAAAAAGGAAACAATTTTTCATGCTTTTTATGCATAGTTGCGGATAAATAGTTGCACACAGATATACATACAAATAGGTTTGTTATTCTTAAAAATAGAAGCATAGCACAATACTATTTTGCAACCTCTTATTCACTATGAATAATCATGAGCATCTTTTCTTAATAAGAAATTTGCTTTCACAAAACCAAGCTTCGTTTTTAATGACAATGTAGTGCATACATGGGTGTTTCAGGATATATTTTACCCTTTTCTTGAGCGTTTACATTTAATGCTACCATGAACATGTTTTACTGAAACATTTGTGCACTTTTTAAATCATTTCATTAGCATAAGCTTCTACAGGTAGAACAGTTGGGTTTATGGTGTACATTAAGTTGTATAACTTTTGATAGGTTTTGCCAAGTTGTCCTTCAGGAAGTCAGAACTCATACTTGTATAAGAGAATATTTAGTAGTTTTATCAATAATAGTTCATTGCCTTAAAAAAAGATATTTAACATGTTAATTTAGTCCAAAATTCTTGACAGAGAATAAACTAAAGGCAGATATACATTTTAGTGTGAAAACTGCATTTGCCCACAGGACTATTGCTATTTCACAAACATTTACCACAAAAGTCATGAATGAATGTAGAATGCAAACAAGGCTATACAAATGGGTGCAACATCGTTAATTTTCTTAGAGAACTTGCAAAGATGCCATTATTAATTCAAACTTTGCAAGTGCTCTGATAATGCTTTGCATATAGAAAACAGATGTTATGTTAAACCATACAAAACTTTGTAAGTTTGTCTATGTATTACACTCTAGTTTAGGTTATGCTGTGGCACAAAATGAATTCTAACACTGTTGTGTTTTTAACAAAACCAAATTTATTTTTTCTTCCTGTTACAAGTTCAAAGTGGGTCATTATGCTCTCTGCTCCACACCTCATTCAAATACTCAGTATTTTTTTTAGCTGGAAGTTCAATGGAAAGACTTGATTATTTTTAGGTATAACAGCTTTACAAAAATGTTTCATAAATGGTGCTTTATAATTCCTATTACAGTGTATCAGAAACACAACTGTTCATCCTACTGTAGGTGATGCTAAATTTCATCATTGGATCAACAGAGCAAGTCTAATCTTTCCATTTTTCTAAATGGTTATGGAATCCACTGGTAATTGTAATATGAATCAATTATTTCATTATAGTTTACAAAGTAGTATTTTTTCTAATTCTATATATTTGTTGGTTTGAAAACTTTTGTGAAGAAGAACTTCTCATCAAAGATAGACTATTTTTCCAGCTTTATTGAGTGGTAAGTGATATATAACATTTTGTAAGTTCAAAGTGTACAATGTTGGTTTCTTTATCTAGATATAGATATAGATAAAGAAGATGTATATATGAGCATGTGTACACACACACACACACACACACACACACGGAAATATTATTCGGCCATGAGAGAGAACAAAATTGTGCCACTTGCGGCAACATAGATGGACCCTGAGGGCATTATCCTGAGTCAAATAAATCATACAGAGAAAAACGTTCTGTATGATCTCACTTACATGTGAAATCTAAAAATGCCAAACTCACAGAAACAAAAAGTAGAATGATGTTGCCAGGGGCTGGGAAGTGGAGGAAACGGGGGAGATGTTGTTTAAGGAGTACACACTTCTAGCTCTCAGATCATCATGTGCTGAAGAGCTAATGTATGTCATGGTGACTATAGTTATCAATACCATATTGCATACTTGAAGTTGCTAAGGGAGTAGATTTTACATCTTGTCACCACACACACACACACACACACACACACACACACACACAGAGGTAATTATGTGAGGTGATGGCTGTGTTCCTAACTAGAGTTCTTTAAATACCAAGAAAGTGGTTCTTACTGAGTCTAGGAAGGATAGTTCCTTAATTCTTTCCTTTTATTGCCAGTTTTTAAAATAAGGACTTGGTGTCCTAGTTATATCTAATGGTAATCTTTTTTTTTTTTTTTTTTTTTATGTTTGTGTATTTGTACTTCGGAGAGAAGGGACAGAGAAGAGAGAAAGAAAGAATAACATGCATGAATAAACAAGGCTATTTATGTACAGTTTGGGTTACTTTTTAATTATTTCTTTACTTAGTATAGAGCTCATGGCATTCTCATATTTTTTTCATTTCTTTTTAATGTTCAGAAATTTTCTGTACATATTTAAATAGATATTTTTATTGCCACAAAATAGAAAAGATTGAGTGCCTTTGGAAATTCGAATCAGGACACAATTTTTAAAATTATCCATTGAGGATAGGCTAGACCAAGAACTAGAGATGCATGTTGTTACAGAACAATACTTCTAATCTACTCAATACTATTAAATCGAGTTTACATTATAATTACTTCATAACCTGCCTTCTATGAACCCATAGAATAGTTGTATAGAAGAAGCAGAAGCTGATATATATCAAGATTGTGCTTTTTGGAGATTGTATGTGGACACTATTGGTGTTAATTAAACGTTTTTAAATGAATGTATAATATGAGACTTGTAAATTAAACTGGTTTCCACATTTGATTCACTCCACCTCCTTTATGTAAATGAACATTCATCTTTATAAATTTATAAGAACCAGAAGAATAATCCCAACTGCCTGTCACAGAGAAAAGAGCTTTTAAACCAATTCAAACACTTTTCAAAATAAATACCCTACTTATCAGCCTAACATTAAGATATAGGCGTTCTTGGTAAATTGTTTTTCTATTTCCAAGTATTTCCTTTTCTGTTCTATATACTGTCATTGTATGTAGCCTCTTACCTCCACAGTGTAGCCACTAAAAGAAAAGGAAAAGCTAATGCCATGTGGAAAAATGGACCCTTCCAGCAGTTACCTTTGATAGATCTATTTAAACATTTCTCTAACGTTGTGATGTGGACATTCAAATGGAATCTGGCCACTAAATTGTTTACCTCGTCAAATGTTCAGATCGGTCAGTCTTCCAATTTGCAATCAAGTCTGCTGCAATTGATATAGTGGAGGAAGGGCAGTAAATATATGGATTTAGTTGCTGGCATTTCCTGGGCCATCATCATAGATGGGAATAGTAGAAAGTAGACAGTGTGAAGATTCTTTATATTAATTAACAAACAGGGTATGTCCAAAATATGACTGTATCTTTGCTCCTTATTTTTTTAAATGAAGCTCTCGTGTTCTCTGTTCTTCTGGTACAAAAAAAAAAAAAAAAAAAAAAAAAAAAAAGAACAGAAAATTATTCGTACTAATTGTTATATTAAAAATTATTAATGTGGGGTTCGCGAGTGTAGCCAAAGCTTCCTCTGTTACCAGGTGGGAATTGGCCTGAAGCAGGTCTCCATCAGGCCAGTCTGTAGTGTGTAGGTTCTTGATTTCATGCAGAAAAGTCTTCACAACATGAGTCCAGGTGATTTTGAGAGTCTTTTTATTAAGACTGGGAACAGTGAAACAAAGGAAGGACTTAGGGGAGAGAAGTAACATGAGAGAGCCTAGGCGGTGCTCTGCTTTGGCTTTCTATCAAAGTTACAGGAAAGGACTGAGTCAAGGCAGGGCTTCTGTTAGCTCACTGGGA